>NC_045600.1:44426548-44749417 GCF_009762305.2 Zalophus californianus | reverse complement strand
GTAGGTCATATATCTCTCTCTGGAATGCAAGGAGTTAACAAAAAAAAAAATCTCAAGATATAAATACAGACTTTTTGTGAACTGCCAATAATCTATCATTTACTTGAAAATAACCCCACAAGTAGTTTATTGTAGTCCTTTCTATAAGAGTTTCAATTTAAGAGAAATCACATACACACAAAAAAAGAGGAAATCACTATTCTATCTGTATGTATGTAGTATGGCAGGGCTGGGAGAAAACTTTCAAAAACTTTCCTCAGCATTTAAGAGTAAGGACACCAAGTTTGGAAGATTGGAAAAATCTGGACTTCGAATCACAGAGGAAAAAATTTCAGTTTAGTCAAGTATGAGGTTATGTTTAATGTGGTCTACTTATTTTCTTCTGCTGCTTTGTAATGCAGTTGTAAATGTTGAATTTTGATGAAACTGCTCATTCACTGATTGGTAATGATGCTAATACAGTTTGAAGATTATATCTACTTGTTTCATGACCCAGTTCCACTGTTTTAGACCCAGAATAAAGGTAGCACAATGCAGTAAAAGAACACAGATAAAGCCAGGGAGACCTGAATTACAGGCTAGACTCTACGACCTTGGACCTTCTGCGTCTCAGTTTCCTCTCTTGTAAAATGAGAATATTGAATTGCTTAGGTCTTTTCCTCCTTTAAGATTCTATGGTTCTATGAATGAGCTGGCCAACAATTCTTCTCATTGCCTATCAAGATTCTAATTCATCCCTGATTCTAATTCTAATAGAATTGATTTACAAATGGAATTTCTTGTTTTCACCTTAATAATGACAATAACAACAGCAAACCATCATCCTCTACCCCTTCTGGCTTTTGAGTGTCCCATTCTCAAATACAGGAGCCAAATCAAGAAACATGAAGAAAGGCTCACAAATAGAAAGAAAGGATAGAGAATTGAAAAGAAGCTCAAGCACAGATTTTCACACCCAGGGATAAGGAAGGGGAATAGGCATATTAATGAAGATTCTCTATTGCAGGTAGCATTAACCTAACTCAAACAAATGTAGGCAAATTAAGGGAATTTATTAACCCTCATAAATAGAAGGTCCAGAAGATCCATCTGGTTTCAGATATACCTGGATCAAGGATCATAAATGACAATATCAGGACTCTGTCTCACTTCCTTCTTCGATGGGGAGTTTTTCAACTGGTTCTTTCTAGATCACCAATAAGAAGGTGGCTGAAAGCTGAAAACATAAAATCTATATAAGCTTAATAACGAAGAGAGAGAAACATGTTTTGTTTTATTTCCCAAATAACTTCAGGAGAAAGTCCCAGGAAAGAATAACCTATTGCTCTGACTTGATCATGTACCCATCCCTATCCCAATCAGTATGGCCTATGGGATGGGTCCTCTGATTTATGGGAGCAGTGTGGGTGATGTTTCCACTTCTATAGCTGGAGTAGGGAGTATAGTCAGGCCTATGAAACCCATATGGAATGGGCTGCTCATAGGAAAGAAGGGTTTTCTGTTCTGAAAAAGTGGGGACACAGTGCTAGAAAGATCACAAACAGAAGGTCACTACAATAGATCTCACTAGACATTGCACATCAAGGATAGATGGTAGCTACCTGGAATGATGAGTTCTAATAAAAAGGATTCTGAGCTATGTGAAGGCTCACTAAGAATGAGTATGAAGATTGATTAGCAATGTCTGCAATGGACACTGTAGTGGACAATAGAGATAGGCAAACCATGTAGTTGCTATCCCTTCCTAGTGTGAAATCATGATTCAGTTCCTACTAAGGATGGTCAATTCGACCACGAACGCTTTAGAATATCACAGGGAGAGGCCCTTCTTTTGAAAATTTCCATTTATTCATGCTCATAAAGCTACTTAAATTCTTAGAGATGGGAACCCTTCCATGATGGAAATTTTTACATTTTATTTGAAGTCATGTTGGCCTTTAGGACACAAAAAATGATCCTAGCTATCGAGGGTTTTTAATAAAGAATGTATATCAGAATCACATAGGCAGTTATTTTTAAATATATGTCTAGCCTCTATCCCCAAACTTTCTGGTCCAATGGGTCTTGGTAAGATCCTAGAATAGTGAAATGTGACTATTATATATGGAAGTTATACATGCTCATAGAAAAAACAAACAAAACAGGACAGAGAGGTACAACATGAAAAATAGAAAATCCCCTCCCTCTCAAGGAGGGATTTAGGTGGGGAATGGGAAAAAAGGAAATTCTCTTTTGTTGTATATAAATGTCTGTATTGTTTGAAATGCTTTTTTTACAACAAGCCTGAATCAGTTTTGTATTTTATAAGCTTGATAATCTAAAACACTTATTTCAATCAGAAACTACAATGTCCATGCCAGCCAAATTGTCTTCACTGAGACTATTCTAGTTGTAGGTAACAAAAACAGCATAAAATACTTTTAAAAGTTCTTTTTGAGACAATACCCTTTTCTTACTCCCCTGCGGTAACCCTGTAGACAGTTTATAGAAAGAATATATAAACATATACATATAAGTATATATACATATAAATATATATCTATATCATAAAGGAGTCACAAACCCATAAGTATATGCATATCTCTCCTTTTATTATTATTGTAAACATGATAGAATTATGCTATCATGCATATTCTATTCTACAATTTGATTTATTTACTTAATTATTTTGGCCTCTTTCTCACAGGCTCTACCTATACAAAATCTACCTCCTTTTAGTGACTTCATAATATTCCAAGTTTTTCCCATATACTAATATGCTTCAGCACACATTCTTTTAAATATATATCTGGGCAGCTGTGCAAGTACAGCTATGGAATATATTCCTACTTAAGGCGTATTAGTATGTATATATATTTAAATTTTTGATGAACACTATTGAATTGCCCTCCAAGAAATCACACCAATTTAGAGACGCACCCAAACTGTACAACAGTTATCTGTCTTCCCTACTCTCAGATGGCAAGTCAAAGCTTCCCAGATCACCTTGAAATATACCACTGATTAAGAACCACTGTGCTTGAAGGCTGTTACTTAAAAAAAATAAAAACAAAAAACCTGTAATTTGTTTTTAGAATTGTTTTAAATCTTAAGACACTTCTTAAGAAGTCATATGTAGAATGACTAAGTTCTAGGAATCATATCCATTTGGATCTCTTTATACACTATAACTGGTATTAAAAGCTGGGGCCTGTGAGACTTTGGATGAAGATTGCAAGACCTTGCTTGTGTCACCTGCATCAGGATTTCTGGCCACAGAAGCCACACAGAGATGCAATTCAGTGACTGCAAGATGAATCTTTTCTGTCCATCTGGACTCTTCTCTGGCCTGGGAGCCACAGTGTGATTCTGACTACTCAGTGATGGCACAGGCAAGGCTGAGCACATTCAGAGGAACAAAGCATCTATAACTTTCTTGAAAGCAATTTCCACAAGAATAAAGCGCAGCTCTAGGAATTTTAGACACACGTGCACACATGTGCATGCACCCATACACACATACCCCACACAACGACCTTATGTAAAAAGACACAATGTTGTATATTCTTAATCTTGCTGAGATTTAGCAATTGATGAGGGAAAGTGGGAACTTTCTCAAGGTTGTGTTAGGGTACCTGAATTATATTTATGGCATTGAATCGGTCAACTCCTAATCTATGGGACTAAAGAAAGAGAGTATGACAAATAAAGTGCCCAGATAATCTTTTTTTTAAAGATTTTATTTATTTATTTGACAGACACAGCAAGAGAGGGAACACAAGCAGGGGGAGTGGGAGAGGGAGAAGCAGGCTTCCTGCTGAGCAGGGAGCCTGATGCGGGGCTCGATGCGGGGCTCGATGCGGGGCTCGATGCGGGGCTCGATGCGGGGCTCGATCCCAGGACCCTGAGGTCAGGGCCTGAGCCAAAGGCAGATGCTTAACGACTGAGCCACCAGGCACCCCAGTACCCAGATTATCTAAAACACTTATTTCAGTCATAACTAGAATGCCCATCCCAATCAAATGGTGTTCTCTGAGGCTGTTTACGTTGTTGGTGACAAAAGAACAATCTAAGCTAGCTTAACACACAAAGAAAACAAGATGTGGGTAAATGAGTATCAGGATACAGGGTTTCTCACAAACACCTAAGGCAGGAATTTTGAAAGGGACTAGAACCAAGACTTGAGAAGCTCCACTGGTTCCTAAGCAGTATGTACCTCCACCTCTCACCTCTTCCTCGCTTACCCTTTTTAATCTCTATTCTTTCTGCAGGGCAGCACTCCATGCCTTTTCCAACCCTTCTGGTGAGACAGACACTTCACTGCTCTTGAACTTCCATCAACTCAGTTCCAATGGCATGCTCTATATACTGGGCTATCTCAGAATCTAATTTTCAAATTCCCCGAGAGAATCCAACTGGCCCAGCTTGGCTCCGGTGTCCATTCAACCTTGGCCAGAGAAGGTGGGTTTGTGTAACAACAGAAAAGCAGCTGAAGTTTACTGGGTGCTATCTATACTTTATAAGCTTTACCTTTATATAGCCTTCAGAGCCCTCCTTTATCAGGACCTTGGAACAGTTTTCAGAAAAAGAAGGTAATTGTGAGTTGTGTGGATGTCCTAAAAGATGTCTGTGACTCAACTCTTTCCCTCAGAGCCTGAGAAAATTATGTGCAGAGAGAAAAACATGCACATGAAAAGCTAACTTGAGCCTTAAAACTCAGTCCAGTAATGCTGCAACGGGCCTAAGTGCAGGACCTCAAGGGTCCAAAATAAGTGAGTTCCAATTCTAACTCCAAGTTTACTAGCTGTGTAGCTTGGACGAGTTCCTCTACCTTTCTGCTCAATTCCCTTTTCTTTCTGTGAAATTGTGAAAATAACACATACTGCATGACACAGCGTACACAAAGTGACTGAGTACTGTTACCCATGAAGCACTTAAAAGAGTAACAAGTATTTATGCATGCTTCCTCTGTGACAAGGTAATGTCCAAAAGAGACACACACCAACAGGAAGGGAAATATGGAGAAGCAAAGCATCTGCTTGCCCTAATGAGCATTATCATTATATATAATATCATTACGTAGTAACAAGAGATAATAGTTATCAAGTATTGTGTATACTATGATGGGAAATTTTCTCCGTGCTTTACATATATTTATGTATATTAGCTGAGTTACTATTATTGCCCTATTTGGAGGCACAGAGAATTTAAGTAACTTGTCCTAGGTTACACAGCTAGTAAGCTGTAGAAGTAGAACTTGAGACTAGACAGTCTGGCTCCAGAGCTCACATCTTAAACACTACTCTGTACTGCCTTCAGCCCAACTGTATCATAGGCTATCCTGCTACATGTGTTCCTGAACCAGAGAGGTGTCTGTGGATATACCAGCACAGAGAGAAGACAGTTTACCTTCAAGTTTTCAAACTTGCTAGAATCCCCTCTTGTTTATTCCACATGCCCTCTTTAATGCGGTTACCTCATCAGAATTAATGGATTGTTATTCTTCTTGATTGGTGGTGTAAACTGTAAACTCTGAGATAGTTTGCCTACCACACTTAGTTTAAGCTTTGGAAGGTTTACTTGCAAAAGCTCTTAGAAGCACCCATGAATAAACAAGAGCAAAAAGTTATACCAAGGATAGACATTTTTGTTTGCACTTTTTTTCAAATCTATCCAAACAACTGGATTCAAAAGCTTTCTCTGACACCATAGGCAAATGCTTCTTCCCCAGGCACAGAAAGCCTGTCAGAGACAACACAGACCCACTGCTGTGGTTATTGGAGAAATGTGTAAGTGATGCAAGGTTTTATTTTTGTCAGGTTCTACCTTCAAGAGGCCCAGAGAGCAAGACACTGATAAGTGGTAGTGAAGGCTGACGACTTCTAAAAGAATTAGAGGACATACATGTAGCAGATGCCATTGGTCAGGTGGCCCAACTCCCACTCTCAAACCCACCTCTTTGGTAGAGGCTAGAAAAGCCAAATATTTGCTTTCCTGCTCTTCAGCTAGGGTTGGCTATGTGAAACAGTTTTAGCTCCAATGAGGTATAAGTGGAATTCTCCAGGGGCTTCTGGCAAATCTTTGCTTTCTTGATATGAAGGACAGATGTCAGTAGCACCACCCCTTCTGCCACGGCCTTTTTCTGGCCTTTGATATAGACTAGTGCCTACAGCTACGGCAGCCATCTTGCAACCACAAGAGATGGGCCCACAGAATTGAAGAAATACTAGCTCTGGTATTTTTTTTTTTTTTTTTTTTTTAGCTATTAGCAACCACCAATAGCAACCGCCAGAATGCCTGTTATATTAGTAAAATAGTTTGAGTCACTCTTAGTAAGGTTTTCTAAGGATGCCAAAGGCATCCTTATTGATACAGTATGACAATAAGATATTTTAGCCCATTTATTGCCTTTTAATTCTACACCTATCCATCTATTCCTCATAAATCCCCCAGAAGTTGGGTTAAAGAGCATTACTTAATCAAATCACTGAAATGATTCATGGGGCACAGATAATCAAAATGACTTCTCTTTATAGTTTATCCCCTAATCATAATAACTGCTTTAATACCAGTATCATATTGTTAATAGTATGGTGGTATAGTGTGTTACTAACCAAACTTACTGTTAGTCAGTCTAATACACACATGGAGTCCAAAAAAATGTATAAAACCATTTTTTACTCTTGGCTTCAGTTACATATTTCAACTTTATAGAGTTCATGGTCAAGGAAAATGGTTGTGGTCATTTGTTCTACCTCACCCTTCTTCAGCTCTCAAATAGAGCCTCCCAAATGTGCCCTAAAGATCACCCATGTGGCCACCCCCTCATAGGCACTAGGAAATCAAGCTTCTCCTTCTTGGACACTCTTCTCTCTTCCCCCACACCTAGAGATGAGCATAGGGATGCATGGGAGCAAAATGAGCCCCATTAACTAATACCACTGAGTACATAACAGGCACTCAAATGCTTGCTAAATGAATAAATTAAAAAGGAGTATCCACCTTAAGTAGGTGTTTCCAGAGAGGCCTTTGAGAAGATGTGGTCTGCCTTAGTCAGTTTGGGTGGCTATAACAAAATACCATAAACGAGAGGCTTATAAAGAACGGAAATTGTTTTTCCCAGTCTGGAGACTGGGAAGTCCAAGATCATGGCACTGGCAGATCCAGTGTCTGGTAAGTCTGCTTCCTCATGGACCATTGCCTTCTCACTGTACCTCACATGGCAAAAGGGACAAGGGAGGTCTCTGGGGCCTCTTTTATAAGGGCACGAATCACATTCATGAAGGCTCTACCTTCATGACCTAATCACCTCCCAGAGGGGCTCCCTCCCAAAGGTTCACCTTGGGGATTCGGAGTTTAACATATGGATTTCGAGAGGACACAAACATTCAGTCCAAGCATGGTCTAAGCAGACTTAAGCATCATTTGTGACTCAGCCAAGTGGAGAATTGATAGGGAGAGCAAGTCAGAAAGAACCCACAGCATGAAATGAGGTGCTTTACAAGAATACAAGAGTGGTGCCCTGGGAGAAGTAGAAATAATTTCATGCTGCAGAAGTGTGGAGTGTGAAGCAGAGAAGTTGGCAGGGATTGAATCAGCATGGCTCTTGGCGATGGAGAAATGTTTGAAGGGTTTTTAAGAAGGAAATAAGCATTGCTTTGGATTTCAGAAAAATCACTTTGGGGACAGTAAGGGGGTGGATTCAAAATGAGAGGCTGGATTCAAGGAAGAGAGGCTTATTATGAGTTCCTGGAGAAATAAGAGGCCATGAGGTTCAAACGAGTTAATCCATTCACAAATATACTAAGCACAAATTTCAACATTCCAAAGTACTCCACCGTGTTGAATTCAAGTCAACCACGTGCTGAGTTGTGTACCAGCCAGACAGTGTAAAGAAAGGCTAACCCTAAGACCCTCATACTCTCACTGAAAGGGAGGTGGCAACAAAGACTATGCCACCTGCCTGGTGTTGAGGGGAGGGCACTTGGCACTTGCCCAACTGCTCATCCCTTACAGTTCTGGCAATCACTGTGTAGCCCCAAAGGTGAGAGCCATAATCAAGATCATACGGTGACCAGCCTAAAATAGTCTCTGGCTCTTCCTGAACCCAATTTCATGCCCTAAATTCCAGATGACAAAACCTGCCGCATAAAAATAGTTCAATTAAAATCTAAAATAAAATGGTCACTTGTCCTTAAAAACAAAGCAAACACAGTTTTTCAGCAAAATGTTACGAACCTGGATAAAACTGTAATTTGGGAAGTTGTAAAAATATGGCTATAGCATCCCACTGGCGAACACCTGTCACATGACCATGAATGTCCGGCACCGCCCTGGGGCTCCACCTTGCCTGGTTTGTGCGAGGCTGTGTGAGGGTGAAGCTGGAGTGGGAGGTCAGCTACACAAGATGGTCCATTTAACAGCTGATCTGCTGGGACCGGTGCCTAAGAAGTTAATTTCTAGCTTTGAGATGGTTTCTGGTAATTGTAGGTAATTTAAAATATAATTTCAATTTAGTTGGAAAAAAAACTCTGTTTGCAGTGTTTATGCTCATCACTCTAATTTAAGGTCTAGAATGTGGAATAGACTGCATTTCAATACACGCCCATTTTGCATCTTCCTGATTTTACCACCAGTGATTATAAAAACAGCCTCAGCAAACCTCAGTCTGCATTGCAAGACAGATGCTGCAAAGCTCAGATATAAAGTTTCACATTGCTGGAAGGTTAACTGTTGTGCATGTAAATGATTATCAGATAGATGAAGAAAACCACAAGGCTCCAAAATGCAAAAGCCCTCAAAAAAATCCAGCTTGCCCATGTTTATAATAAGGCCACTTTATTATTTTTTTTCAAAGAAGGATGACTATGCCTGAGCTCAGTGTGGTCTGCATGCAAGCTTAATGGAGGAATAATTACACAAGGCTGCTTGTGAGTGGGCCAAGAGAGCTTCTCTCCGGGTTGTGTGTTACAAACTGCTCCACAATGAGCCCCGACCATCTACAACTTTTCAAGGTTCAGAGATTTCTTACCACAGCAAGATCGAGTGCTTTAAATGTACAGGTTTGGGGCGCCTGGGTGGCTTAGTCTGTTAAGCGTCTGCCTTCGGCTCCGGTCATGATCCCAGGGTCCTGGGATTGAGCCCCGTGTCAGACTCCTTGCTCAGCGAGGAGCCTGCTTCTCCCTCTGCCACTCCCCCTGCTTGTGATCTCTCTCTCTGTGTCAAATAAATGAATAAAAGTCTAAAATAAATAAGTAAATGTACAGGTTTATTTTAAGTGAAGAAGAAATTTAAGGATATATTGTATGTAGTTTTATAGAGATTTTTAAAAAATTGTCTAAAATGTAAATAGGAGAGCTACTCAAGGCCAGGCACTGTGGCAATTATTTATTTATTTATTTAAGATTTTATTTATTTACCCGACAGAGAGAGAGAGCAAGAGAGGGAACACAAGCAGGGGGAGTGGGAGAGGGAGAAGCAGGCCTCCCACTGAGCAGGGAGCCCGATGAGGGGCTCGATCCCAGGACCCTGGGATCATGACCCGAGGAGAGGCAGATGCCTAAGACTGAGTGTGGCAATTATTTAGAATCCAAAGAACTATCATGAGCCAAATCTGCCAGTGTGCTCACCTAGGACACATGCAGCCAAATAACTAAGAAAATAGCTGAAATGAGCACTTGATCTAATAACCTTACACACAGTCGCCCATCTACCAGCTTGCCAAACTCTCTAGACTAAAGCTCAGGGCAGATGACAATGACACCGTGTTAACAATGGCTTTGGAAATCACACTCTGAGTCTGAAAACTGAGGGTCAGGGGTCAGAATTTGCTGGTTGCTAGTATCCAAAACCTGCCTTCAAAAACAGACCCAAACTAATGTCACCAAGCAATCACCAAGCAATACCACTGAGATCATGAAGATTGCCTGGAAAGCTTTCAAATGGAGCTTAAAAGTTTAACGACTGGGAAAACAAAATGTGTTCCACGGTAGCAGACCCAAATTAATCTGGCTTTGCCAATAATGACTCAGCAAACAAACAAACAACCTTTTTTTAAAAAAATGATAATTAAAAGTTATTACATGTACCTGAGTTAAAAACAAATTCAAATATTACCAAAGTGAAAATTAAGTTTGTCTTCAACCTCAAACCTTTAGTCCCCCAGTCTTCTTCCCTTGAGGTAGCCCCTACTAGCAATTTTCTTGTGTGCTATAGTCTATGTATATCTAAATCTGTGTATTTGTCACATGCACACAGTGGCGGCTCCAGAATTTCTATATAGGAGGGGCTTAGGAGCTGCAATCTGAGTGGATGTGGGTAAACTGCAGAAAGCTACATTTGCCTGGTATTTTACAGAAGAAGGAACATATAAATTTGAGCACCATTAGAACTAAGGACAGCAATGAATTATAAACCACTGAAAAAAAATGAGAATTCATGAGTCCCTAATAACAAATCAATAGTAAATAATAAATAAATGGGGGAGGGGAACCCTGGGCTACAGTGAAATACAATGACTGACAGTGAATGAAGTAGTACTGGAGCTGGAGGACCATTATTTTGCAACCGTAATAATAAAGACTGGATCAGACAGGACTCATCAATGCATGCTACATCCAGGAGAAAATTTTGATGAGGACCAGGATATTTGTATCATCTCAAAGTGCCTCCCCAGGAACACTTATTAATTGCAAAAGTGTGGGTGGGGGGAAGAGTAATTACATAATGGAGAATTTGGACAACACCTTGACCAAGTCATCGAAATTAACATTGCTGGTGAGAAGGGACATGATACCCCGAAGGACATAATATCCCCTATGCAGTACTCTGGCCTAGAATACATAATATCAATCTAATCACAAGGAAACAACAAGCAAACCTAAAATGAAGACTATTCTATTTTTAAAAAGTGGGGGCGGGAGGGAAAGAGGAGAGGGATGGTGGTGAGGATTATATTCTTCAAAAATGCTAACGTCGTAAAAGACAAAGGAAGACTATGAAACTGTTCCAGATTAAAGGAGGCTAAGGAGATATGACAACCAAATGAGATACCAGACCCTAGACTTGATTCTGTACTGGAAGGAAAAAAAATGTTGTAAAAAAGATTATTAAACCAACCAACAGAATTGGAATTCAAACCATAGAGGAGAAGAAAAGCCTGCTGTAGGTTTGACACTGCTGTTTCTATCAAACCCCAGCCCCACCAGCACCACCCTCACTTAGGGAGCTCCTTAAAGAGCACTCGAAGCTTCTGCCCACAAAGCTCCTTCTTTGTCCAGGGAACCAGGAGGTGACAAAGCTCCACGGAAGGGTAAGTTGTTTCTACAGCAGGAACGAAGGGTCATTTTAAGTTTTGCCTCAGGAACTGGAATTTTATACTACGTCAATGATACAGGCCCAAGATTGAGGATCTCATAGAAACTGCACCACAAAGTCTCTTCTGGTCCCCTCAGACCAGCTTGTGCTAAGCTCACTTAAAACTTCCTCTTACCTTAAGTTCATTTAAAAGCCAAACAAATTCCATTTAAGTAAAGAATAGTGTATGGCAAGTGTGGCTAATAATTGCTTGGGAAATAAAAATGAATGAATGAATGAATGAATGAATGCAGAAATAAACAATGAAGGCATGTGAGGAACACTCTGATAATGAAGACTGCTTGTATGACTTATGTAGAGAAAACAAAAAGGAAGTATGTTTTCCCTACCTTAGCTCTCTGTGAGCTGTGTAAGTAATGTAGTCATTTCCCTGTATTTGCTTCCAAATGTAAACGCTTCTGTATTTGAACCAATATTAAGTCTGGGAATATAAAACAGAGTAAAAAGGAGAAAAATTCCTTTAAGGGACACATGGAAACACAATGTGCTCATTGCCAGACTTCTCATAAGGTAGACAAAAATGGGAAATTAAACATACAGCATAAGAAAACTGTAATAACTTTAGACTCAAATGAAACCTTGAGATAAATGTGTGTGTGAGGAGTTGGGGGAAGAAACTGACAAGGATTAAGGGAGAAAATAAACATCTGAGAAAAGCAGAATCTGTAATTCACCCTGACAGAGAAAGGAAGCTGAATCAAAACTCATCCGGCCCCTGAATGCAAGAAGCCAGGGTGTGGATACGGGGTTGCTGGTGCCAGGTGAGCATCCGTGACCAGGTTTCTCTTGGCTCTAGAGTGGTCGGAGTTAATATAGTCCACTGATTTGGGAGATTTGGAAATTTGCTCCAAAAGGAAGAAAAAGTTCAAGGAATTAATGTTCCTAAAAAAATAAATGAAACAACAATAACAACAACAAAAACAAAAACCAAGCATATAAAATGTCCGTGCACCTAGAGAAAATCATCCTACAGTGCTTATTGGCCATACTGAACACCCAGCAAACTTTCCCATTTTTCCACTTCTACTTCTAATGCAGCACTTTGATTTTGCACTGGAGAAATGATCCTTCCCCCCCAGAATGCATTGTGTTGGGTCTGTCAGCCAGGTTGTGTACTTCGGGCACCTGGCATGCAGTAGTGGAGATCAAGAGTTGTATCTGTTAATGAATGAATGAATGAATGATCCCAGCCCTCCCTTGGCCAGGCAGTGAGACACTTCTCCCTGAGATTGGGTCTTAAGTGACATGACTTAAGTGACAGACTAAAAAATTTCCAGAAGCCAATTCATCCTAACACAGATGTTCTAACAAGACCATCCAGTTTTGTTTCCTAGACCCTGGGATTCCTATACCATGATTCCTGTCCTTTCAAAGCCAGGTGCCTAAGCTTTCTGTTTTATTCTAAGAACTGTCATATATCCTTCCAGTAAACTCTCCCTCTGCTTAAGTTATCCAAAGCTCATTTCTGCTGCTTATGAACAAAGAACCATGACAGACACACATTTCCCAGCTTGCCCCTATGGAGTACACCAATTATTATCCCCAAATATGGTCTTGGTAATAAGAAGGTTAGGGGAAGTTTATGGATTTTTCTTTCTGTTTTTGTTTCCATGTGTCTAGTTTATTTCACCAAATACACTTACAAGCAGGAACCCAAGGAGTTGAAATAAAAATTTCAGTTCTTTGCATTCCCCTGTAGGAACTCTTTATTATTGTGTCTAAAAGTATCTGTTGTTCAATAGATGTTAGTCAGAGTTACATGTATTTTGTCAAGAAACCACTTATTTCTAGATTAATTTCAGAGGGTGTATTTGCAATTTACCAATTTCCAAAGCCCCACCTACCACAAATTTCCTCTGATTTTCACGTTCGCTCAGGAATAGCTTGAAGCAAGAACAGCGTATCACTTTTGCTGTTAAAGTTTCAACTTTCCAAGTTTGCCTAGCTATGAAAAGAACAAATTTAAACAAATCCTAGCATCATCCCTTTTCAAAAATACAGTTTAAATACCCGGTTTTATTAGCAGCCTAGTTATTTTTATTGAAGAGACTAGAGGAAATAGTTATTGCTATCTTGCTTTCAAGTAATTATTTTTTAAGTAATTAAAAAATATCCATTGATAATTTTTATTGTGTTGGCCATGATTTCAGCACCTAGTACAGTTCTGAGCACCTAACAGATGTGTAAGAAGTAGTAGTTAAATTCATGAACAAATGGATACTTTGTTTTTAATTGTGGGACAATTTTGGTTTGATGCTTCACTAAGGGCTGGTTAAAGAGTATCTATTGCATAACCATTTTAAAGTCAGTGGACACAAATGTCACAGCAACCGGCTATTTTTGATAGTTCCACAAGCTCTGCAAAAGTTTTAGAGCCCTAAAACGGTCCCATTATAGAATGAAAGCCTACAGTGCTGCCTGGGATGACCCTGTGGTCAGATTAATACTCCGGAAGTCCCCCGCCCCAGGCACCCCACCTTTGCCCTCATATCAAGCTATGAGGTTAGACTTTATCTGAAACCACATCTTATTGGCTCCTTCCCTTCCCTTACCCTGTTTCCCTCATTACCTTATAGATGCTTCCCAAAGAGCAGCCAAATCCCTATCTCAGGCTCCGCTTCTAGTGAACCCAACCTAAGACAGAAAATATGCTGCTATCTAAATGGAAATATTATGCAACAATACCTATAAACTTCCTCACCAATCACCAGTGAAATTTGAAAGTTTACCAAATGTGTGGATGACTGCAAAGGATATATCATCACTGTATAGAATCAGCACAGATAAATGACAGCTATAATTTATTGAGGGCCTTCTATGAAGACACTATCTCCTTGAATTCTTTTCACAATTTTCTTAGACAGGCATTACCAAACATACTTCCAAAATAAAAAAGTTCAGAATCAACAACATCAAATAGCCCATCCAAAGTCAGATAATGAGTACATGACAGTTTATTTTTAGTATTTCCTAAAAAGTCTCATAGGTTGATCGTAATGTTCTAAAATACTCTGAAAGAAAATGGCAATGTCCCTCTGACTTTCCATTCTTCAAAAGTTGTGGGATAAAGCCCAAGTGGTCTCTTCAGAAATGACTGATAAGTTTTAAGGCTTACTCATGAGATCCAAAGCAGATTTTTTTTTCAAAAAACAAAAACAAAAGAACAACTAGTCTTCTCATATCACCTCTTTTGTTAACCATAAAAAATAAACCAACCAACCTCCCCATAGCCAAAAGGAAGGGGTGATGGTTGTTAAAAACAACAATTTAGTTTTAGAACTTGAAAATGAGAGCAGGTAAAGAGCGTGTGACTCACTGTCAACCAGAAATACCAAAAAGCCTTTGTTAGGGAACTGGATGAAGCAATTACAAGCATCTTCACAGGCTGTCAACCTCAGATATCCATCTTCCCTTGAAAAGCTTGTGTGCTCTGTCATCAATGAGGTTATCTCAACCTTTTCTGAGCCTATTTTTACTTTCAGCCTGGCTTACCTCTTAGGATAATCATCTCCTAAGTTCACTTCCCATCAAGAAAAGCAACACTACACAAATGCAACCCTAAAAAAGCTAAGACACACATGGTTCAGTCCTCAAATAGGTCAGATTTTAAAAAGGACACTCTAAAAGGTCAAAACTAATTATGAAAGAAATTCATACGCTAAGTGAAATAAGCCAGACACAGAAGGACAAATACTATATGGTTCCACTTGCACGAGGTACCTAGAATAATCAAATTCATAGAGACAGAAAGGAAAATAGTGGTTGCCAGGCACTGCTGGGGAGAAGGGGGAAAGGAAAGTTATTTAATGGGTCAAGTTTCAGTTTGGGATAATGAGAAAGTTCTGGAGGCGATAGTGGTGAAGGGTGCACAATGCAAATATACTTAATGCCACTAAACAGTAAACTTATTTAAAAAGATAAACAGGGTAAACTTTATCTTATGTATATTTCGCCACAATTATTTTTTAAAAAAGAAATTCTCATTCTTACCATATTTTCTCTAATCCTCTCCCAAGCTTTCTCAAAACCCATACTCACCATCACTCTCTTCCAAATCTACCCTGAAACTTCCTAAAACTCCACCCTGGCCATTACGTCTTATCCCCCTTCTCCCCTCCTCTTTCTCATGAGTCCATGTCATTTAAGCACACGAGAGATCAAACCCCTCATCCTGGGGTAGGGGAATGAGAAATCATGAGCCAGCAAGACCTCTGCAGCAAGCAGAAGGGAAAAGGCTAGAATAGAAGTAATCACCTGTCGTAATTTTAATTTCATCACACACATTTTATCCTTAAGCTCTCTTGAGCTTCCAGTGCCTCTAATTATCTGAGATTTGATGAACAAATCTGTATTTTCCACTGACATACATGATTTCACAGTCTTCAGATCATGCCTCAGCCCCATGTTTATCATGTGTTTATACACTGGTTAGAGGTTTTAGAGCAAGGAGTTCTTAACTTCCAGGACAGAATCACCTAGGGAGCTAAAAGTCTTGATGCCCAGGCTGCAGCCCACCAACAGCTAAATCAGTGAGAGCTAGGGGTGGGGACCAAGGCAACTGTATTCTTTTTTTTAACTCCCAATGTGCAGCTAAGTGTGACAAACAATGTTTTAGAGAAGGTGCTTCTCGAACACTAATGAATATACCAATTACATAGAGAACTTGTCAAAAGATCTGATGCTGATTCTGATTTGAGAGGTCTGCAGGAAGCCCCAGGATGCTGCATTTCTAATACCAGGGTAATGCTGAATCAGCTGTTCCTGGACTCCGCCTTGAGTAGCAAGGCTTTAGGGAATAAGAGCCTTTCAGGTTTCCTTTCTTAGCAGAACATTTATTATATACATGGCCACCAAAGACAAGCACAGCTGGGCCTCCCAGCAGGACAGGTCTGGAAGGTCGCTGGGGACAAGCTGCGGTGGCACAGGGACTAGTGCAGCCCCTTGACTGCAGGTGCTCATGGCTTTGCCCTTGGGGGGCCGCAGCTACTTCACTTCTAGGCTGGTCTAGGGGCCAGCCCACTCAGCCCTTTCTAACTTCAGGATCTTTAATAAGTCACTCAATTCCCTAAGCCTCAATGTCCTTATGTGTAAAACAGGAGTAACAGGGTCAACTCCTGGACTCTATGAGGCTACATGAGGACTAAAGGAGATAATCAGGTACAGCACTAGTATGCCTGCCATGAGACATGCCTGTCTTTATTTCTGCCCCTGCTGCCACCAAAGAGCCAACTTGCTCTTCTCTCTTTCCCTTTTGTGTCTAGACATCTGATATGTACAGGGCATTCATTGTAGCCCCTGTCGCTGGAGGACAGGGACCATCAGTGTATCTTGGTTCTGAACAGGAGAAGCAAAGGCCCCAGAGACATATATTTTCGTGCAGATGGCATAACCAAAATACTGATAAGATTTTGCTCTTTGAGTACTGTTTTTGTTTTTTTTACTAATTTTGTGTTCAGAAATGCTACCCTAAAAATGACAAAGATAGTCTCTCAGAGCTCAGAACTTGGTAAGGGGATACTAGCTAACATTGAGCGCTTCTGACAGACTAACACTGTTCTAAGAACTTTATGAGACTTAACTCATTTGATCTTCACCACAACACTGTGACCCAGGGATTATTATTCCCATTTGGCAGATGAGGAGACTAAGGCTTCAAGAGTTTAAACCATGGTCACATCACACAGCTAGTAAGTGGCAGAACAAGGGTTCAAGCTCCAGAGGCTTTCTCCAGAGTCCGCCCAGACCCGTGGTGGGCAACCTCTCCATCAACATCTCTCTATCTTGGTTTTTGCAGAGATTCCTGACATAAGGCATTTTCAGATGCATAAGACATTCTTATGTATATGCCACGGAGATATATACAATATACCCCGCCTTCTGGCAGGAACCTAAAAGGATACTAAGAAATAAACTTGCATTCCTCCAGTTTATGCCAAAATGCTAACGAACCATTCACAAACTTCGGTATTATTATTTGCAACTTAGCCTATTTTAAAATGGCTGCTCTCTTGCATATATGTGTCTCAGTCACTTGTTTTTGTTGCCTAGCATCTGAAACTCCTTCCTGTCTTTGGGAAGGATCTACCATGTGACTTCCTGAATTCCCTCATTCTTGCTTTCTGCTTCTTCTTGTCAGCCTGGGTATGGACGTGTGAACCAGATTTTACCCAGTCAGACAGTCCTATCCGGAACTCGAATACAAAGACATAAGGAGAGCAGAAGATTAATCCTAGAGCCAGAGGAGAGGGGAGCCTGGCCAGTGGCACCAGCATCAGGAAGGGACAGCAGCCATGGATTACATCTCAGACTGTTGCTGAGCATGACTTTGGCCGAGGCTCCCGCTGCGATGCTGCCTGATTGTGTTAGTTTCCCAGGGCTGCCATAACAAAGTACCACAAACTGGGGAGCGTGAAACAACAGAAATTGATTCTCTCACAGTTCTAGAGTCTAGAAGTCTGAAATCGAGGCCTTGGCAGGGCCATGTTCTCTCTGCAAGCTCTAGGGAAGGATTCTTCCTGGCCTCTTCTAACTTTCAGTGGTTGCGGGCAATCCTTGGTGTTCCTTGGCTGGTAGGCAGCATCTCTCCATTCTCTGCCTCCATCTTCACATGGCCTTGCTTGGGTCTTCTCCTATGTCTGTGTGTATAAAGCTCCTGTCCCTTTCTCTTACAAAAATGCCCATCATTGCATTAGGGGCTACCCTCATCCAATATGACAATATTTTAACCTGATTCTATCTAAAACCCTATGTCCAAATAAGGTCATCTTTACAGGTACTGGGGATTAGGACTTCAACATATCTTTTTGGGGGACACAATTCAACTCACAACATCTATACTCCTGCTGGTTTCCTGGGCCTGGATCTCTGGCCATCCCAGTGATCTTGTGGTCAATCCAATATTTTCTTGTAAGTTCTTTTCCAACTTAAATTAGCAAAATTAGTTTTGCTGCTTGCAACTTTAAACCTTAACCTGTCTTATCTCTACCTCTATTTCCTTGATTTTCCACCTGAGAATCTCCATTCAGAAGTCACTAGGGATGAGCAGAACAGTGACTTTATGATGGCAAAGGCCAATCTGCTTTAAGGACAAGGCTAAGATTCCCATTCCAGTCTCTGGATCAAGGAGGCTGAGGAGAAGACGGTCCAGGCCAATGTTAAAGGAAGGACTCAGACTGAGCAGTCCCAACATCACGACTGAAATGCACGTAGAACCTACTGATTTCCTAAGCTATGAGTTTGTTCTCAGGCTGGATCTCACTTAGGAGCAGAATTTGAGTAATCTTTGCCTCTGGCCAGTGGATGGTGTGAGGCCTGTTTTGGTGGCAAAGGACCACACTGCTTGCATCAGATCCCATAGATGTTGCCCTAGTCTGTATAATTTTCATCAAGTCATGACAGCAGCACCAAAGGGGCTAACTAGTATTTCAATTGTGTTTGGTCTAAAGTTTCTAAAACCTCATCAATGCTATTAAAAACAATAACATTATGCCAGAAAGAGATGCAGAGGAAACAAAACATTATGGGGTTCTAAGAAACATGGTAATCAAAGACAGCTGAGTCTAAAAAGACAAATCCATGTCAATGACTTCAAGGAAATAAAAATACATTTAAAATGTTTGAGTAAATCAACTTCACAATTGGCCATTAGGAGAAGAGTAGCAATGCTAGTTTTTTATTTGCCCTGTTTTGCTTCCTTTTTTGACCTGCCTCTTGCCAACTTCATGGAATTATGATAAGGCTAGGGACCACATTAGGTTGGAATTGCCTGAGGCTATCTTTGCCATTATTTGCAGAGAGCCTGTTTGAGAATGAAGCCAACCCAAGAAAGAAGAATCCAAGAGATACATACAAAGTTATTATTTTGAGTCCCACAATCCAGGTGTATCTAAAAATACCCATTAAACTTCCAACTTATTTGAACCAATAAATCCCCTTTTGTGTTTGTTTGTTCAAGTTAGTTTGAATTAGAGACCTAACCTTACAAACAAATGACAATGTAATATCAAGTGCTCATATCTGCTTTGACCTAATTTCCTTGGATTGCTGTTGGCCAGGGAATGTTGTGTTGAATGGACCACATTTCAACTGGGATTGTGGTTCCTGAATTTTTGTCAACTGGCATGCTACTGAGAACATGTGCACACAACACACACACATAAGCTAACAGAGAAGCACTTTCATAAAGCCATCTTCTGACAAGTGTATATCATTGAATTATGATTACACTTATGGCATGGCCAAATAAATCAACTAACCTGAGTAAAGAAGTCTTCTCTTCCACCTGATGCAAGCCTTGCCCATCACTATCTTACCGTATCAATGAATAAAATGACAACTTACTTCCCTGAGTTTCAACATTTCCATGTTTCCTAAGCTGTGCCACTTCACACTAGACATAGTCACAGATGATGTATGGGTAGTGTGGCTCCCAAATCGGCTAAGCCCCTAGACCTCCTTTCCTTGTCTCCCAATTCAATTTCTCCAAAACCCATGGTCCTGGCTTGTACATTCTCATCCATTCACACATTTACTCAACAAATCGGTATCAGGTACTCACTATGTGCCAAGCCCAGGTGTAAGCACTGAGGACTCAGCAATGAACAGAAGAGAATAAATTTCTGCTCTTATAAGGCTTCCACTCTAGTGAGGGGGAGACAGACAATAGAAACATTTAAGGTAGATCTATGTCAGGTGATGAATAAATGTTATGGTGAAAGATTAAAGGTAAAACGGATAGATGTGCAGGGCAGATGTGGTGAAATAGTGAGCCTTGTGGTCATCTGTGGAAAGAGCGTGCCAAACCAAGGGAATGGCATGTGGACAAGGCACTGAAGCAGGAACAGGTAGGAAGCCAATGTGGCTGAGGTGAAGAGAATGAGGGGCAGTGTGGTAGGAGATGAGGTGAGAGAAGTATAAGTGGGGGAAGGTGTTGATGGAGAAAATTTAGAGACTTCCCAGGCCATCATAAGAACTTTGGATTTTATTATGAGCCAGATAAGAAACCCCTGGGTGGTTGTGAGCGAAAGAGTCACATAATCTGACTTAAAGTTCTAAAGACTATTCTGCCTGCTGTGAGGAGAATATAATCGGTGGTAAGAACAGAAGCAAGGACCAATAAGAGAGACCATGAAAACAGGAGTGGAAGTCTGAGAAATGACTGAACTCTGGATATATTTTGAAGGTAGAACCACCAACATAATGGAATGTAAACAGAACTTTTCACAAATGTCTGCAAGGGTTTTGGTCTGAGCAACCGGAGAGATGAAGATGTCAGTTACTTTGAGGCAGTGACTACATGAGAGGCAGAGATTTAGAAAGGGGGGAAGAATCAGGAGTGTGGTTTTAAGTTTAGATGCCTATCAGATACCTATGTAGAAGAGATCATTAGCTATATGAATCTGAGGGTAAGGGGAAAGTTCTGGGCTGGGGACAAATACTTGGGAGTCATCAGAATAGAGATGAATTTGAAGTCATGAGTCTAGATGAGATCCTAGGCAGTGGGTCCATACAGAGTAGAAGAGGTCTAAGGACTAGTCTTGAGTAGCCCAATGCTTAGAGGTTGAGGAGATGAGAAGGAACCAACCAGCAAAGGAGAATGAGCTGAGCACTAGGAAGGCAGGATGAAAACTGAAAGATGTCATGAAATCTAAGTGGAAAAAAAAAAAAACCAACCACCCATTTCAGGAAAGAAAGAGTGATTAATTGGATCAAATGCCGAGACAGGTCGTGTAAAATCAGGACTTATAATTGATTATTGAATATAGCTACACAGAAATCACTAGAGTAGGTTCAAAAAAGAATAGGAGAGAATAAATCTTAACAGTGAATAGAAACAACTTTTTTGAGGATTTTACTGTAATATAGCAATAGAGAAATGGAGCAATAGTTGGGAGAAATGTGGGAACAAAAGAGAATTTTCACTGAAGCTGGACAGTATTTCAGTATGTTTGTATGCTATAGAAATGATCCATTAGAGAGGGAAAGATTGATGAAGCAAGTGGGGAGAAGGGACACCTGCTGGAATAGTATTCTTGAGTAGTCAACAGGAGATGAGGTCTAATGCGCAAGCGCGGGCATTAGCCTTAGATTAACATACAGATCACGCATCCCCTGTAACAGGAGTGTAAGTGTAGAGGCAGAGTATAAAGGCAAAGATGCAGATAGGTGGGTAAATGAGGCAATGGGATTTGGTATAAATCCTCTTCTGACTGCTTCTATTTTCTCAAGAAAACCGGATGCATATTCATCATTTGTGAGTGAGGATGGGGAGAAAGGTTTGGATGGTCTGAAGAAAGCTGAAACGATATGAAACGGTTGCCTAGGAAAGTAGGGGCGAGACTGGAAGAGAGCAATGCAATTGGACCCCTGTAAGGGCCTATATGAGGTCAGGGGTCATCTTCCTGCTATGTGTTTTGAGCATTGTGGTGACTTGAAGAAGATTATGTCCACAGGTGTTCAGAGGTAAGAGGAAAGGGGGGAGAGGAGCAGTGTGCAGTACTTTTAAAGCAAGCTGAGTCATTAAGATTTAAGATATAAAAGCAAACACAGCTCCACAGCTCAAATACGAAGTGACTGAACTCTCGAAGACAATTAGATATAATTTGAACATTCTTGGAAATAAAATCAGAGAACTTTAGAACTTCAAATGAAAATAACCTTAGTGATGTTCTTCTCTGAATCCTTCATTTTACATTTGAAAACCAAAGCCCTGGAAAATTAAATCATTTGCCCAAGATGACACAGCTACTCAACGGCAGAGACAAGTCTCAAGTGTCAGTTGTCCTCCATCTTTATCCACCGGTCTTTCCGCTTTCATTTGCTGGCAGGACACAGTGAAATTTCAGTCTGGTCCCTTTTCTGACTGCACCCCCAGGCCCTTCTCTATGTTAATGTCGCCAAGCCCTGCCCCATCATCCCCATATTCTACACTGAGGCCCCCTGCTATGTCTTGGAGTCACCCAGCGGCAACCCCCCCCCAGTGCCTTAGCCAAGTGGGTACTTCACTGAAGCTTTCAAACAGGTGTGTTAGGCTGGTCAAGAGCACAGTCTCCGAAAACTGGGGATTGGGAATCACATGGGAGGAATAAAGGAGAATCGTAGGATGAGCCTCACTGAAATCCTGCAGCTGATTTCCTTGAACTCACCAGACCCACCATGGTTTTCAGGTACCAGTGGTAAGGGTATGACATTCTCTTAGTCCTGCTTTTCTTCTGTTGAGCCAGGAGCTCAAGAGACTGTTCAAGCTACAAGCTGTATGTGTTCACTGGACCAACAAATGCCAAGCTACTTGCATTAGGAAGAAAACGGATCTGAACCAACCAGCTCAGGGATAGCCTGCAGCCTGTGTCCCATCTGAATACCATTTGAACACAACTGGTTAAAGTTCTTCCAATGATGGCTTTTGTTATCTATAAAATTAAGACTAAACCAGAGATCAAGGAATTTCAACTGGAAGCTATATCCTGTCTCCAGTCTCCCATCTTGGTGTAATTTAAGTGAGTTACAGGGCCCTTTAAATTCACTTATTTAAAACAGATACTCATCCCAAGAGGCACTCTATAAACATTTGGCACATCTTGATGAGCACTTCAATTGCCCTTCAAAGGCAGTGGAAACAACCTCAAAACCAATTACTTATGCTCTCCTCCAAGAAGTTCATTAATTGGAACGAGGGCTCTGCCTCTGGCTGAGTGTGTCCTCTCCACTCTTTAATGTCTCACAATTGTCCCTTCTGGGGAACAGTGTATGGTTCCAGGCAATTCTTTTTGAATTTAGAAATTATTTAAATATAGAGGTAAAGGGCATTGATGGGGAGCAGGAGTTGACATATGTTGCAAAGGGATAGGTTATTAAATCTGTCCTCCCTTCTCCTGATTAAAACAAACAATTAAAAAATGGAAGGAAGCCCACATACCTTGGTATCCCCACATGCTGGATGAAAGATTGGGAGTAAAATCCCCTAAATAAACCAAACCTTACAGCGTTCACTTGCATATGCCCATCCACATTACTCTTCCCCATATCTGTTTATCTCCAATATTCTAATTGTTCTCAGACCCCTGACCAATCAGTCAAGAGGTTTGCAACTGTCCACATGTTGGTCTATGTTCTCCCTTTGGCCACTTCTCCTACCACACGAAGTGGATGATACGCTGTACTGCCCAAAGGTGTGTTCACTGAGAGAATTTCTCCTCATATATCCACATACAAAACCAACACATCCACAACCAAGCTTGGCCTTTTGCCTCCTTTGTCAGCTGGCCATAAGAGATTATGTATGTGGCCACAGGGGTGAGATGAGGGGAGAAACTATGCTACAGCAGCGGATGACATGGGAATCTGGGCCACTTGCTCATGCAGTCTATTTGTGCCCACTCTCAGATGTACCACTTTTATCTTATGATGGATTGCTGTTGGGATATGCTAACTTACAACTTGGTGGGTCTGACAGAACCCAGGTAATGGTGGACACTTCTGCCAGCCACTCAAGGTTCCACGAGTAGGTGCTCTGTCTCTACCAGAAACCCAAAGCATACCAGGACCTAGTTTTCAATTAATATATAATTCTCCATGGTGGAGGTATGACATTGCTTCAGAACTTGAGGTATTTACATTGTGATTCTCCTATTAGTACCTGCCATAAACTCCACATAACACCACTCCACTCCTTACTGCGGATAATACCACAGGGTCTGCCAAATCAAGTGGCAAATAGGCAGGGCTTGTTTGCACCACAGCTTGGATGTGCTACATATCCATTTCTTGCACTGGGCCCTACTCAAAGATGGAAACCTTTCATGTCACCTTGTTCCCAGTCATGGAATATGCTACCTCCGGAGTCTAAAGAGCCCACCAGGCATTCTTCTTCCTTATTAGCGGTAGGAAGTGAAAAAGGCAACAATTTGTCAAGATCGATGGATTCCTGAAAACTCTGATATACCAAGTGCCTGAATATTCATGAGGTTTATCTCTTACCCTTTATAGTCTATGTGCCATACACCAAGTGCTTCAACGTATTTGCCACTTCATAATCATCCAGTCTGATTAACACAATGTCAACAATATCATGGCATGTCCTATCGAATATCTAGAGAGTCCAGGTCTCTTCAGACTATATTATGACAAATGACACAGCCATAGGACAAGACCATTAAGTGTATACTATTGTTAATCCTATGTGAATGCAAACTGCTTCTGGTCCTCCTTCCTGATGAAGATGAAACAAATATATCTGCCAGATCAGTGGCTGTATGCCAGGTACTTGAGTTAATCTGTTCTAGCCAAGATACCACATCTGGCACAGCAGCTACAATAAGGACTCCTACTTGGTTGAGCTTGTGATAGTTTACCTTTATCTTCCAGGATCAGTCTGGTTTTGTAGGAGCTAAACTGGGAAACTAAAGAACAAAGATATGTAAAGACCATGACCCCTGCGTCCTTTAGATCTTTAAGATTGGCACTAATCTCTACTATTCCCTCTGGTATGCAATAGTGTTTTTACTTACTGCCAAGGCTGGGAGCAGGGGTTTCAGAGGTTTCTACTCGGTCTTGCCCCACTGCAATAGTTCTTACCAGAGATCAAGGAACCAATATGGGGTTAGGCCAACTACCATGTATGTCCACTCCAATTATGGCATTGCACGGTTAGAGAAATGGCTACCAGGTGAGCCCAAGGTCCCAGTGGACCCACTGTGAGCCAAATGTGGGCCAGGGCCCCATTGATCACCTGGTCTCCCTATGTTACCTCTCTAACAGAGGGACAGTGATGACCTTCAGATCCCAGCTATCAATTTCAGTTTGAATCCTGTGTTCAACAGTCCTCCAATGTCTATAAACTGTCCTTTCCTCATTGTATGGTTACTCAGTGAAATAGCCAGAGATCTCTTTGGAAAAGTACTACTGGAATCATTACCATATATCCTTCTGACCATGAATTTCAGGTCTACACACTGACTCAGATCTGGAAACTGGGAGAAGGAGCATGACTTTATAAATTTTACATTTTTTAATGTAGCATTTTTAATCACTTTGAGAAAAAACTTATTACACAATAAGGTTCACCCATTTTCAGTGTACAATTCATTGAATTATAAGTGTAGACAGCCATATAACTATCACGGCAATGAAAATATGGAACATTTCTGTCATCCCAAAACGTTCCCTTGTGCTCCTTGTAGTCAATTCTCCCTTCCTCATTCCCAGCTCCTAGCAACCACTTCTCTGCTGTTACTATAGCTTTGCCTTTTCTAGAATGCCATATAAATGGAATTATGTAGTATATCGTAATCTTTTGTGTCTTTCTCTTAACATAAAGATTCCATGATCTTCTTGCATGTATCAGCACCTCGTTCTTTTTTATTGCAGAGTAGTGTTCTGCATATGGATATACCACAATATGTTTACCAATTCACCAGTTGGTAGGCATTTGGGTTGTTTTCAATCCGGGATTATTATGAATATACCTTCTATGATCATTGCATACAGGTATTTTTATTTCTGTTTGGTAAATTCTTACCAGTGGGATCACTGAGTTTTTCGTTAGTATATATTTAACTGTATAAGAGACTGCCAACTATTTTCCAATGTGTTTGTGCCATTTTACTTTTCCTGCCAGCAGGTGTATGAGAATTCCAGTTGCACCACATCCTTGACTTCATATGGTTAATCTTTTCTAAATTTTTAATATTTTAACCATGTATCCTGGCTATCTATTGTGCTTCTAATCTGTTTTCCTAATGACTACTGATGTTGACCACATTTTTATTGCTAATTTGCCATTTAAATATGTTCTTTGTTCAAGTGTCTACACAAATTTCTTGCCCATTTTTTACATTGCATTTTTTTGTCTTCTTACTGAGTTGTAAGAGTACTTTATATATTTTAGATACAAGTCCTTTATAAGATGTGTTTTGCAAATATTTTCTCCCAGTCTGGCTTCCTTTACACTTTCTCAACAGTATTTTTTTGAAGAGCAAGAGATTTTAATTTGATAAAGTCAATAACAATGTTTTTCCTTTGTGAATCATGCTTTTTGTGTTCTGAAAAATCTTCCCCTAATTCGAGGTCACACAGATTTTCTTCTATGTTTTTGAAGTTTGGTAGGTTTTGCTTTTATGTTTAGCTCTATGATCCATTTCAAGTTAATTTTTTTATAGTTATAAGGGTCAGGTTTCATTTTAATTTTCTTATGGTTATCCAATTGTTTCAGCACCATTGCTTTAAAAAGGATTGTGACTTTTTATTGAGGTGGCTACCCTCAACTTTCTGATTCTCTACATTTTATTTGTTATAATTATGTAAATTGAGCAACATGCTTTTTCACTGTCCAATCGCCTCTAAGGGATGCTCCATAGTCCTCTATGGGTCAGTTTCCTTTGGCAGACACTTGTTATGATAACTGTACTCACCTGCTTCTGTCAGGTAAGTACCACCACCTGGTCTTGATTTGTCTAAGGGCCCTATCCTCCCCACTGCTGTCGGTGAGCCCCATTCTGGAATGACAACTCCTACTGTCACACCTCATCTATGAAGGACAACCTCCACTGAGCTCAATGGCTCAATATACTGCATAATTCCATGGTAGCCATGGTATTCTGTCACCGGCAGAATCCATCTCACTTTGGTGTATGGAGGGCTTTTTTGGCCCTCTTGTGTAACATAGTTTGCTGGTGGATTTTCCAGCTCTCTGTAATATATCTATTCTAGAATAACCCTACTCCAAGCCCTTGACCCTTTCTTTTTTCTACTCCACATAGTGAGGCCATCATTTTCTACAAGCTTCAAGAACTAAACTAATAACATGTTAGCACAATTTTCTGGAATCCTCGCCAGAGCGGTGAGTGCTGTGTCACGGAGAGTGCTCCCGTATTGATACACTCTCCCACATTCAACTCTTTGTCCCACTCCCCTCCTTCCCACCACTTAGATCCTACATCCTCAGGATGCACTCCTAGGCGACTGTCCTGGCTCCTGGACTGACCAATGCATGTTGATTAGTTCCTACAGATGTTCCCTTCCTTAGCAAGCCCGGCACTTTCCTGGCGAGACTGGACTGCGACCTAATCATAGTTACAATCTAGTAGACAACAGTGGAGGTAGGTACAGATCCTGAGAAGGATACAAGTCTTTCCAGACAGAGACCTCTGCCTCAGCTTTAAGCAATGGGATGGTTCTAAGTTAATAGAACAGAGTGGGCCACTTTTGCAGGCCCAGAGTGCTCAAGGGGACCTCCATTTTCAAGATTCTCAAGTGCATCAACCTAGAATCCCACTCATTCCCAGCCAGAGCACTGACCTTGGATAATAGACTTGCCAAGGCTGAAAATTCAACCTTTTTGTAGGGTTCTGTTGTCCTGAAAATTAAGTCTTGAGCTTTACCCTCAGATTTTTCTATACTCTGGCTGCAAGAGATGAGCCTCTTTACATTCTACTGAAGAGGGCCTCTGACTTTTGCACTTAAATTGATGACTAATGCCCCTAAGCCACTCATTGTTTATCTCTATGGTGTTGATAGCCCTCAGTGAGAGACATATAGTTCCAATACTGTTATAATTACTACATTCTCCAAATCTTTTAAACAATTAAGACATCACACTACCATTGCTTTCCTTTTCATCAGTGTTTCATGGCTGTTTACCACCAGTGAAAGTTTTAATAATGATATTGCAACAGCATGCCAGGGGCTATGCATAGTCCACCTACTACCAATGAATGGGTCTTCACTGCTAGCCAGCCAGTGGTGATTTCATTCCCAATCCCATTTTAGAGTTTGCTTCCTAAAGCCATTCCTGATACTAAAGGTCATAAATCACGTTCCCTGAAAATGGATCGTGAGATAGAGATTTTTTGTGCAGGAAGCCTACTGCACAATACTCTCAGTGACAAGCCATCAAGGAGAGTGAGGATTGGACACAAAGAATTGGAAACTCGGGGCCTCAGCAAATACTGCAGGAGTGCTCTGAGCTGGTACAGCCCTTTAGAGATGTCCCAGACTGAGGCTAGGGGTCTGGACACTGTGCCCCCCTCACTGACCAGTTGTTGAATGCAGGCTGCCCCTACCTAGGGTATAACTTTCGGTGAAACAGCACTGCATTAATTTGCTGGAACTGTCACACCAAAATACCAGATGAAGTGGCTTGAACAACACAAATTTATTTTCTCATATTCTGGAAACCAGAAGTTGAAGATCAAGGTGCTGGCAAGTTTAGTTTCTCCTGAGGTCTCTCTCCTTGGCTTCCAGATTGTTGCCCTCTCACTGCCTCTTCACAGCACCCTCGGGATCCAGGCCCAGGTAACTCTTCTGTCCCTCTGTGCATGCACACCTGTGATGTCTTTATATCCTAATCTCTTCTGATAAAGACACCAGTCAGATTGGGTTAGAGTCCACCCTAACAGCCTCATTTTAACTTCACTACCTCTTATAACAGCCCTATCTTCAAATACAATCACATTCTGAGGCTATGGGGGTTAAGGTTTCAACATCTAAATTTCGGGGTGACACAATTCAGTCCATAACAAGTTCTTTTTAGCCAAAGGCAACTTCTGGAAGCAGATTCAGCTCTGAGCCATCATTGGTCAACACTGCTGGCACCTGGAGGAATTAGTGTCTTCACCTTTAAGGGAAGATCTGGGGGGAGTACCACAGCATCCACTACAGTGATGTTATTAATATCTCTAATAAGAATATAAACACAGCTAGCTAACACTCTTTGGGCATTATATTGTGCCAGGCCCAGGACTATTTCTTCATATGTCTTATCCTATTTAATCCTAACTTAGAAAAATGCTCTCTCTTCCCTAAAATCTCTGTAGTACAAACAACAACCTCAAAATCCCTAAAACACAGCACTCTCTATATAGCAATTCTTCCTTTTTAATATCCTACTGCATATCACTTGCTTCTTCCTGAATTATAGTTTTTCAAGAAATAGCTGTTGAATCTAACTCACCATTTTACTAGAGAGGGGATACCTTTATGTTAGGTTTTGCATTCTTCTATAATATACAGACATAACTGGTGACTCCATTTCAGTAATTTTGGTGGCCAGAGAATTATTTACTTGAGTGAGTTCTCATGAAATAGAGTTGAAAAACAATGACAGATAATGCTGGGGAAAGGTGCTTTGCATAGTTCTTGGGGTATCAAGTCATGCTAGGAGGAATATTGTTCAGTTAATTAACATGGCAGTTTTATATCAGGCCCATCTGGACTCTAACATATGTTATAGAAGTCCTAAGAACTCCCTGTGGCAGCCTTTGGTCCAGCTCTATATTCTCTAGTGGTTATCTATTCATTCTTCAGATTTTTCACTGAACACCTACTATGTGCCAGACACTGGGGTTGGCTTTTGAGATACAAAGT
Source organism: Zalophus californianus (assembly GCF_009762305.2). Lineage (NCBI taxonomy): Eukaryota > Metazoa > Chordata > Mammalia > Carnivora > Otariidae > Zalophus > Zalophus californianus. The sequence goes on along the minus strand of NC_045600.1, from coordinate 44,719,702 downwards.
AGTAGACAAAATATGCACAGTCTCTGTCCTCATGCAGTTTGCAGTCACTTTACCACCAAGTAGGATCCATAGAGGTGTCTTGTTGGTCTCAAAGTTTCAACTAAAGTCAAAATAGAGATGATGGAGACAAACCTAAAATATTACCTAATTAGAAATTCAGCTGATTCTCATGTTTTTATCTGCTTTAATATACCGAGTTCTAAGAACCCTGGAAGGTCTTACTGGTCAATCTCTTCCACTATCCATTTCACAACATGACTAGGTGTCTATACCATATAGATGACCTTTTTTTCCTGAGGGTGGAAAGTCTTGGGGATGGTGGCTAAGCTGATGAGCTACTTCCAGATGGTTTAAACTCAATCAACACACTAGTGGAAGTGATCATGTCTGGCAATCTAGATGTTGCAAGCAAGCCAAAACGAAAGTTGGTGGAACAGAAGTATTCTGAGATATTTTCAGAAATCACAGACCACAATCAATAACAATGAGAGCAAAAATAGCAAAAAAAAAGTCATAATCATTAATTTAGCTGTGTGCTAAACACACTTAAAATACTTCATTATTTTATCTAATCCTCACAATAAATATATGTGTGAAGTAGGTGTCATTTTCTCATTTTTATAAATAAGGAAAGGTAAGGCATAGAAATATTAAATTATCTTCCCAATTCATGAAGTAGAAGTGGTATATTGTGCATTTAAACACAAATTCATCTGACTCTAAAAGCTGGGTTCTTTCCCATGGTATTGTAATCACTCCCCAAATTATGGTGTTCTTCCCTATGAAATAATACTTCAATATTACTACCAATTCTTGGTTATCTCCAAGGGAAAACAAATGAATTTGGAAAGTTAGGGTAAGTTATATGGAATGTTTAACATTTCTCTATAGCATTTCCAGATCAGAATTGATTTCAGACAGCAAAACAATTTTTCTAGCCAATGTTACTTTGTGACTAATTCCTAGCATGTGAAGATAATGTGGTAGCTGTCTTGTGAACCAATGGTAAAATTTCATTATAAAATGCACCTTATCATGCAGAAATAGTGCAGTGCCACCTGGAGTATTAAGATAACTAACTGCTATAATAAATAATTCCCAAATCTCAGTGGTTTAATATAGTACAAGTTTATTTCTAACTCATGCAAATTTTTACGAGGATATTCCTTAATGGGCATCTCTCCTGAGCAGCTATCCCCCAGGTGATGATTCAAGTGTCCAGCCTACTTTAACCGTGTAAAGGCACCATGAAAGGCAAAGAAAATGTGGGCAAGGAATGCTTAATCATCTTAGTCTGGTGGCCAGAACTTGTCACATAAGTATAGTAAAATTCAAAAGGGCTAGAAAACGAAGTTCCCTAAATTGCTAAGCTACAACTTAGCCCGAACTCTACATTGTCCTACCTTGTAGAAGGAGATCCAGTGCCTTTGGGTGGTCAGGTAGGTCCTTCTGCCACAGCTGGTGTCAGCTAGTTTGGGCTTGTGAAAAGCTTATAAAAAGCAAGATTTCTCAAGTAGTTTCTTTACTGGACACTATTGCTATACCTAGTTATGATACAAATCAAGATGTTGTCCCGTGCATTTGATTGGATGAATTAATCAACCTATAGTGGGTTGAATGGTGCCCCCTCCCCCAATAAAAAGGTATGTCTACCTGGGACCTGTGAATGTGGCCTTATTTGAGAAAGGGTCTTTACAGATATAACTGAGTTAAGAATCTTGAGATGAGATCATCCTGGATTAACTGGGTAGACCCGAACTCCAATGACACCTGTCATAAGACACAGATGAAGAAGAGCAAAGAAAAGAAGGCCATGTGAAAATGAAGGCAGAAACTAGAGTGATGCCATCATAAGCCAAGGAATACCTGGAGCAACTACAAGCTAGAAGAGGCAAAAAAGAATCCTCTCCTAAAGCCTTCAGAAAAAAAACATGGCCTTGCTGACATCTTGATTTTGGACTTCTGGCCTCCAGAGAAAAATTTCTGTTGCCTTAAGTTACCAAGTTTGTCATTTGTTATGGCAATTCTAGGAAATTAATACACAGCCTAAAGACATGTGTAATGAACTGAACTGTGTCTGCCCGACCAAATTCATGTTGAAGCCCTAGCTGAATAGGACTAGTATTCTTTTAAGAAGAGGAAGAGACACCACGGATACATGTGCTCAGAGAAAATGCCATATGAGGAAACAGCAAGAAGATAGCCATCTGCAAACCAAAGAAATAAGCCTCAGGAGAAACCAAACCTCCTAATACCTTGGTCTAAACTTTCAGCCTCCAGAAGTGTAAGAAATAAATTTCTGTTGTTTAAGCTACCCACACTGTGGTATTTTATTATAGTAGCCCTAGGAGGTTAACAGAAGGTATGACAGAGAGACCTTCAACAGGGAAGATGTCTAATGAAACAGCCAGAAGGCCCAGGGCATTAGCATTTGATTGAGTACTTCTAATTTAACAAGCAAACAAATACAGCCATAAGCCGAAAGCATGCGTGGTGGAGGTTTCTTACGTATGACAAATGCTTAGCACGGTGCCTAGTGCAGGGTAAACACTATTGCCTCAATTGTAACACAAACTGTTAATTTTTTCTTTTCTGATACAGAATATATACACAACCAGTAAACATTTTTCGTTAATATCTATCTCTAAATGGTGGTTTTTCTTAGAATTGATGGCATCTTAGAATCAAGGAAATAAAGCGTATACAAGCAGGATATTAAGCACTTGACATGCTGTATCTCATTTAATACCCCCCACAACCCCAAGGTTTGAGTACTGTCAGTGGAGTGTGGAAATGGCTTGCACCAGCTTAGGGGTAACTGATTGTGCTGACCTCTCCCAACTCCAGCTGGCGACCTGAAACCAACCACAGTGGGAATATTTATACCTTGGAAATTGGCTATTATCAACATACCACTGGACTGGGCACTATTATTATTCCATATCAATGAGGAAAGAGAGAAGCCCAGTAACTTGCTGTGGCTAGTACGAAGTAGCAGATCTCAGATTTCCACTGGGGTTTATCCAGTTCTCACAGCACAGGTTCTCAATGCCTGTCCTAGGCTGTCACCCACTTGAATGGTATTTAACAGAAAGCCATATCTACAGTGGTAATTCTAGAACTTCTTAAATCCCATAAGAGCAGCTGGGTCTCCTTTGTCCAATTACTTCAGTTTTGCAGATTATATTGCTCTCCTACCATCTGGCACACATGACAAAAAGTAGAGCCATTACTACATAAAATGGAAATGAATTTGCCAAATTATATGGGCAGCTGATTGTCACATCATTAAAACCAGTATATAAGATGTTATTGAGATACTTCATAATAGTACCATAGGTTCATCACTATTAAAACTTGATAACTTAACCCAAGAACCTTATTTAAGGTTATACAATACATACAATACATAATTATCTGTATTGCCCCCTTTAAATGAGATATTTCTCATCATGTTCCTACACAATTTAGATTATGGTTGTTATTCAGGAATGTGTAAACTAAGAATGGGGGAGGGAGTTATCTGCCCTTTTTTCTGGTGGTGGGGACAGGATGTAATCTAACTTTATTTCTACTTCCAAAGATCAGCAAGTTTACAACTGTAAGCAAGGCAGGAATTTAGCCCCACTTAAGATGCCTACAACTACATATTTTGACTAAGAGCTAAGAAAAAAAGTTGCTTTGAGGGGATTTTTTTAAAAAACAGTAAGACCAGAAAATAGAATGCATGTATTTTTCTTGCAGCTCACAAATATTCATAGTTTTGTGAGCATCTGACAAAGAAAAGAAAAGGAAAAAAAAAAAAAACTTCTTTTCCCTATTCCCTAAAGCCGGTGGGATAAACAGTTCCCAGCCACTCATTCACTTTCATGAATGTAAGAAAAAGCAGTTGGCTCTTTAAAAACAAAAGAGAAAGAAAGAAAAGGCAAAATCTGAGCTCCCATGAATGTCCCCTCATGAAACCTCCACAGATTCTAGATTGTTTTCAAGTCTCTGGTGGTGAAGCAGAAGCAAAGCACTATATTCCTTTTCCTTTTTTTTTTTTTTTTTTTTTAATAATTTAGGGAGACTAGTAAGTGGGATAAATGGGGAAAAATACTGCTTGTGACCATCCAGTGAACTAAAACCAATGCTAGAAACAGGACAGAGAGCTTAGGGTCATCAGCACTTCTGGTTAATTACCCATCTTTTCCCCACTCTACATTCTTAAAGGTTTCTTGAAATGAAAACAAAGGAATCCAACCAAAACCAACATTTTGATGAGTAAAGTGTAAATGAATGAGAAACAGATGGGCTTGGTTTTCCCAGGGGTCTATAAATGAAGGGCAAGGTGCTTGGGGGCAAAACGCATGTGGGGTTTCTCTGGCAAATCTTTTGCACTGTTAACAAGCCCAAAATGCAGCCAAAGTTCTCGAACCGGCATATCCCCACATTGGCAGGACTCAATATGAAAGGATCTTCGTGCCAAAGGAGCAGCCTTTGGAGACCCCCAGGACATTGTTCAGCACCTCACAAATCATATTTTATAGGTGCCAAAGGCAGCTGCAAATCTCACATGTGCGGCCAGAAGTTTTCATTCAAGAACCCAGCCATTTTGGCTTTGATCAGAAACCACAGATTGGTGTAAACATTTCTCTTGCCACGTTTTATGATATTTACGTTTAGCATGGATCCTCTTGGTTCTGATGATAACAAAGTGTTCTGCAGGCATCTGCTGTGGAGTCATCCCCACCTCAGCCTTCAGGTGGAGAAACAGCTTAAGGGCAGGGAGAATGACGTAGCAAAGGTCAGTCCTAAATCAGAGGGGGTGAGCTCTTTGTGCATCCAGGCCAAGCCTCTCTCTCTCTCTCTCTCTTTGGGATTGGAGTGTCTCCCTGCTGTCTTCAAATCATGTATATATCAAGTTACAGCTCAGAAAGAATGCATTTTTAGTTTTTCGTTGGGGGGGGGAGTGTAGGCCCCAAACCACAGATTATTTGAAAACCATCCAAGCTGACTTTGAGATTTTTTAAAATAATTTATTTGGCAATTCTAAGAGCCAGATTGGCCATTTGGCCAAGGTAACCTGCCCTTCAGTGCAAAGACTACAATTAATGGGCCACATGTCTCTCTGCTCTCAAGCAACAGAAGCGGCCCACGGCTGGAGAGTGCTGTGCGGTCTTCCAGCGTAAGCACCACTGATATCATCACCATCAGAAGGTCATAAAACTGACTGATTATAAACACAGCTCTCATTTGTTTACAGCTTACATTTTTGGGTTCGGAGTAATTAGCACATTAGCCATCTCTCCGGGTGAGGGCTCACAGGTGCTGGGAGAGAGGCTTCCAAGCCAGGAGGGGGATCACAAAGCCTTTCACAAAGCAATCACTGGCCTTTACGAGAACCACACTGGGGAATGCTGATTCTGCTGCGTGAGGGGTAGTTGATAACACACACGTGGGGTCACGTGTGTAGGAGGACATTTGACGCCCGCAGTAATTTCTTCCAACACAAGGTAAGGTTGGAAAAATCCAAGACATGTCAGCAATGTGCGGGAGATGTCCTCTGTGAGGAGCCTGCAGCTGCTGAAGCCTTTTAAGATTCCTTTTCTTTCTCGCAGGCCAACAAAGGCAGATAAAGATCACCCTTGCTAGTGGTGACTGGTACTTAGTTTCTGTTACTTATAGTTAAAATAAACTCTTTGAGTCTTATAAAGATGTTGCTTCTCAGACACTTGCTTAGAGAAAGCAGCTGGCTCGGCTGTCTTCCCTGGACGTGATTCTTGTCCCCAATCCTGCCCTTTCCAGTCTTTCTCTGAGCCTTCCACCATCAAGGCAGGTTTTATTTGAACAGCTGGAGCTATCAAACCAGTGCAGATTGTCTAATTAGTCACTCCAGCCACTGGGGAGAGTGAGTTGTCCATGTCAGCTTCCGCGGGAACTCCAGAGAGCCTAAGCAGCATCCTAACTGACTAAAGGGGTAGCCTTCTTAAAGGACATAGGCCTATGCTCACAATTTGGGTTCTTAGATTGATCAGAGGACTAGCCTTTTTTAAAACAAAACAAAACTGTTTTACCCAGTGTGAAATCTTTCACCCAGCATGAGATTCTCTCCGTATTTTCTGTGATGAACTGTTAACGGGTCAAGGGCTCTGGAGCCAGTTATAGAATATTAAAGATTGCTCATCATGGACCACACTCATGGTCAGCAATTTGAATTCCATTCTCCATTCATAATATCATTTGAATAATTAACAATCATATTGCTTTTTACAGTTTTCGAAGTTCCCTCACTTACATGACCTCCTTTGATCTTCCCAGCAATGACATGAGGTTAGGCAACACCATGATATCTGCATTTTGTAGATTAGGAACCAGGCTCAGGAAGATTAACTGACCTATCCCAGATCACAAAAGCTACTAAGTGGTAAATCTTCTCATTTGAAATTCATTTTCCTTGCCTCATATCACACTATTTGTGGGAGTTTTAGGGTGAGGATATTCCTTTGAAGCCATTAGTTTTGTCTGTTTCCCAAACGTTAGCCACTAGAAAAAGGGTTGGCAGCTAGTTTCTTTGTGGTGCATGGAAGTAGCTGCAAATAATAATCAAGTGATTCTTAGCTATTTCAACTATCTGTAAATATCCAGTGAAAACACTACAGACACATTCTGAAAGAGCTCATATAGGAACATGTACTTGCTTCACTGAATTGTTAAGGCCCAAAGTATTTTGCACTGCAATGTTGCCATATTGCTTTCCCCCTGATTTTTAAAAGATGTATTCAATACTTTCTTGACATTGCATTGACTTTAGTTGCCATAGTAATGAAATTTTGATATTCATGAAACTTCAAGGGCAAATAAATGACAGATGAATTAATCAGTAGTCCCAGATATGTTTGTTCTCTTTTCATAAGAAAACACTAAGAATTAAAGAACAGGATTTGGGACAGGTTCTCCTTTTGGGATTATTTCCGTACCAAGCAAATGAAGTAAAGATGGGTTTTGATTAATTCAATCATTCATCTTATTTTTATTGAGCTTCTATCACATGCTGGCCACTGTGCTAGGTTCTGGGGATGTTAGAGTGAACAAGAGAGATAGATAAGATCTATTGTCTTACATGAACAGACATTTTTCCAAAGAAGACATCCAAATGGCCAACAGACACATGAAAAAGTGCTCAAAATCACTCGGCATTAGGGAAATCCAAATCAAAACCTCAATGAGATATTACCTCACACCAGTCAGAATGGCTAAAATTAACAAGTCAGGAAATGACAGATGCTGGCGGGGATGCGGAGAAAGGGGAACCCTCCTACACTGTTGGTGGGAACGCAAGCTGGTGCAACCACTCTGGAAAACAGTATGGAGGTGCCTCAAACAGTTGAAAATAGAGCTACCATACGATCCAGCAATTGCACTACTGGGTATTTACCCCAAAGATACAAATGTAAGAATCTGAAGGGGTATGTGCACCCCGATGTTTATAGCACAATGTCCACAATAGCCAAACTGTGGAAAGAGCCAAGATGTCCATCAATGGATGAATGGATAAAGAAGATGTAGTATATATATATACACACACACACACACACACACACACACACAATGGAATATTATGCAGCCATCAAAAGGAATGAAATCTTGCCATTTGCAATGACGTGGATGGAACTGGAGGGTATTATGCTGAGCGAAATAAGTCAATCAGAGACATACCTGTATCATATGGCCTCACTGATATGAGGAATTCTTTATCTCAGGAAACAAACTGAGGGTTGCTGGAGTGGTGGGGGGTGGGAGGGATGGGGTGGCTGGGTGATAGACATTGGGGAGGGTATGTGCTATGGTGAGCACTGTGAATTGTGCAAGACTGTTGAATCACAGATCTGTACCTCTGAAACAAACAATACATTATATGTTAAAAAAAAGAAGAAGGTAGCAGGAGGGGAAGAATGAAAGGGGGCAATCGGAGGGGGAGACAAACCATGAGAGACGATGGACTCTGAAAAACAAACTGAGGCTTCTAGAGGGGAGGGGGGTGGGAGGATGGGTTAGCCTGGTGATGGGTATTAAAGAGGGCACATTCTGCGTGGAGCACTGGGTGTTATGCACAAACAATGAATCATGGAACACTACATCAAAAACTAATGATGTGATGTATGGTGATTAACATAACATAATAAAAAATTTTTAATTTAAATAAATATGTTAATTAAAAAAAAAAGATCCTATTGTCTCAGAGATTCCAGCCTAATAGGGAACCTTTGCTTATCTGCCAAGTCTCAGTTAGATGCCACTTTGCTTCCATAACACCATAAGCACTTCCTCACATTATCACACTGAATAATACCTGACCATTAACTTGATATCAGCTACTTCTCTATCTTGCTCTTGCTTATGTCCCTGGTCCCTAACACCCTGACTGACATCTATTAGGGTCAATAAACATTTGAATGAATAAATGGAATCTTATTTCATGCTGGGTTAAAAACCCAAGTAAAATGAGAAAAAAAGTACTCTAGCTATATTGCCTAGTAGGATGCCGTTAGAAGCGCCCCCTTGCCAAAACTGATTTCAGTACTTGTCAGGACACACAGAACAGACTTTGTAGCTGGGGGAAAGTAGGTACCATTATAACTCATTGACTCTGTATTTTCTTTTAATATCTCCCCACCGCCATTTATCCTTCTCTTCTCCTTAGGATCTCTCTACTTCTTTAGCCCTAAGTGTCTTTAGCTACCTTTCACCTACTGCCTAATATCCAAGAGAGTAACTTTACCTTCTGGCCTCCACATGTCCAATTATTCCCAACCTTCATTACCTTTTTTAACTTCTTTTCACATTTCATTTTAACTTTAGAAGAATTCATTCTCAACAACAACTGCTAGAGAAGTTCTATTCTTTTCTCTAAAAATGTTTGCCAGAGAGATACTAGATAATCCCATTATATAATATTAGGCAGAACTCAAATGAACCTGTCTTTGCTGTTAAGTTATTTGATAAAAACACAATGTAAATATTTCAGTTAGCAAATCCTATGAATTCAGAACATGAAGTGTGGCTCGGGTTTGGTACAGATAGGTGCAAGGAGAACCCCTGCTCCAGGTCTGAGCTTTGCGCTGCAGACCTGATCAGTCTTGTCATTATGTCTAGAGGTGATAAGACCACAGGAGGTCAGCTCATTCTAATCAAACCCACAGGACTCAAATGCCAATTACTTCCTTTATAATGAGAATTACAAATTCTCAACAGACTGAATTCTCAATTTTTCTGATTAGTCCATTTCTTTTGGTTTTGTCTGTAGGCAGATACATATGAGAAGTTAAATCATCTGCTTACTTGTTCAGCACAGAATTACAGCAAGAGAAATTGGGTGGAGGCAAGAAGTATCCCCTTCTCTTGAAAATTCTGGAGTACAGTGTTGGGTAGAATTGGTGAAAGAAAAAAGTCTGTTAACTCTCTGGCTAATGTTCCCTTCCTTTCCTTTAAAACTGAGTTCCTCAAAGAATAGCTACACATCTTTTGCCTACTTGCTTTCTTCTCATTCACTCTTTAGCCAGCTGACATGAGCTTCTGTCTATGGTACTCTATTAAAACCATTTTTTGAAAAAAGTCCTAATAACCTATTTATAGCAAAATCCAACAGGCCTTTACTAGTTCCATAATTTCCTTAAGATTTTTTCATGTAATTCACTTGTTCATTCATTATTAATTCAAAATGTAATGGCATCTTTGCCAAAGTTGTTTCTAATCCTTTTTTGGTTTGTTTCTGTCTTGTCCACTAGAGCAAGTTCCAGGTCTGTTTTCTTCACTATTGTATCTTCGGCTCCTACCACAGCACCAGACACATAACACACTCAATAAAATTGAGCGAATGAATGAGAAAATGAAAAAATTAACATATAAGGTTTTCACTTCTGGCAGTGACAGCACAAGATGCTCCACAGACTCATTCCCCCATGAAAATGGTGAAAATTATAATTAGGAAAAAAACCACTTAAAATCTCTGGAAATGGTCCATGGTCCTAAGGGCATAGAGAAAATAAAGAAGCATTTATTCAAAAATATCTACTAAACCCCAATAAGAACTGCAAGAGTCTGTGGGACTTGAACGAAGAACTACATCTTCTCTCCAGCCCCAGCACTGAGATAGAAACTCTACTTCAGACTGGTAGGGCCCAGAATACAGGGAACCCTTTCCCCTGAGTTCCCAGTTAGAGGACTATCTTCCCAAGAGGGGCAGAATGTTAGCAGTTTTCATCCTACCTCAGCTGCCTGTTGCTGAGGCTAAGTTCTAGGAGAATGCATCCAATAGAGGGGGCTCTCATCTTCTGCCCAGCCTCCATGAATGGGATAAAGGCTTTACCTTGAGCATGGTGCCACTGAGAATACTGGGACCCTAAATGCCCTTGCTGCAGTTTGTGGGGGCAAGGATTCCATGACAAGAGAGGCAAACCAAGAACATCTAGGGCTGCTACCCCATCCACAGAGCACTCAGCTGCACAGTGGGGATACCACTTAGAAGTGTGCCATTGTCCTCACCTCCAGTACAGAGCCATGGCCCAGAGATTTTGCCTGGGAGAAGTAGTCTACAAAACAGACAGTTCCAGATCTCTCCCCAAGGAACTGACTTCATTCACAATAGAATGTAGAGAAGTTCAACCCTAAGGGTATTCCCAAAAACAAAAGCTGTGGTAAAAGGAAATGGGAGAGAATTGATAGATTCATTAGAGATACATGCTAAGCTACAGGGTGACTAATTTGCTGAAAAGAATTGGGAAAAGAGACAGATGGGAAGAACAACTGGAGTCAGAACAAATTTCAAATACTTACCTCTACAACTCTATCTTCAAAGGAGCCAGAATTTGATTGAATTACTTTAATAAAGTAATTTATACACCAGTATTGTTGGAAGCAATATAGCAATCAGCTGGCAACTAGTGGCACTTAATACTAAATGTAGTCAGAAAAAGAGACCATCCAAGACCATCCCTGCAAAACCAGTTCCATCTCAGGATGACTGTGGGCACACATAAGGCTGTGCTCCCTAGGTAGCAACATCAGAGATTTCAAACTGTAAGGAGGACATAGATTTCACCAAAGTAATCCAGACAGTCACTAAACAAATAAACAAGCAAGTAACAAAAACAAGCCCCAGGGTGGGAATCTAATACTCAGAGTTGCTACAATATAGTATCTAAAATATCCAGGTTCCATAAAAAAAAAAAACAAAACTATGAGACACACAAAGAAATAAGAAAGTATGTTCTTTATACCAGAAAAAAGCTGGAAACAAACTACATGTGAGAGTGACCAGATGTTGGATTTAATGAACAATGACTTCAAAGTAAACATTCTTAATATGTTCATAGAACTGAAGAAAATCATGATTAAAGAAGTAAAGGAAGGCAATGATGACAGTGTTAACATCAAACAGAGAATATCAATAGAGATAGAACTTATGAAAATGAAAATTTTGCATTTAAAAAGTACAATAACTGAAATTTAAAAATGCACTAAAGGAGCTCCATTGTAGATCTGAACTGGCAGAAAAAAAATTAGCTAACTTGAGATAATTGACAAAGATTACGCAATCTGAGGAACAGAGAGAACAAAGAATGAAGACAAATGAAAAGAGCCTTGGAGATATGAGAGAGAGCATTAAGAATACCAATATATATATATACTGGAGTACCAGAAGGAGAGGAGTACCAGAAGGAGAGGAGAAATAGAAAGGGCAGAAAAAATATTCAAAGAAATAATGGCTAAAAAGTTCCCAAATTTATTGAAAAACATTCATTTACACATCTAGGAAGCTCAATGAACTTCAAGTAGGATAAATACAAACAGATTCACAAATAGACACATTGTAGTAAAAATGCTGAAAAACAAGAACAAATAACACCAAAATTTGTATGGAACCATAAAAGCCCCCAAATAGTCAAAGGAATCTTGAGAAAGAAGAACAAAACTGGAGTTATCACAATCCCAGATTTCAAGATAAACTAGAAAGCTATAGCAATCAAAACAGTATGGTACTGGCATAAAAACAGACAAATAGATCAATGGAACAGAAGAGAGAATCCAGAAATAAACCCATGCTTATATGGCTAATTAAGCTATGACAGAAGAGTCAAGAATATACAATGGGGAAAAGACAGTTTCTTCAGTAAATGGTGCTGAGAAAACTAGACAGCTACATGCAAAAGAATGAAACTGGACCACTTTCTCACACCATAAACCAGAATAAACTGAAAATGGATTAAAGACCTAAATGTGAGACCTGCAACCATAAAACTCCTAGAAAAAAAACATAGGCAGCTATCTCTTGGACATTAACCTTAGCAACATTTATCCAGATAGGTCTCTTCAGGCAAGGGAAACAAAAGCAAAAATAAACTATTGGGGGTATACCAAAATAAAAACTTCTGCATAGCAAAGGAAACCATCAACAAAACAAAAAGGCAACCTAACAAATGGGAGAAGATATTTGCAAATGATATGTACAGTAAGGGGTTCATATTCAAAATATATAAAGAATTTCTACAACTCAACACCAAAAAAAAAATAAACAGTCCAAATAAAAAATGGGTAGAGGACCTGAACAGACATTTTTCCAAAGAAGTCATACAGAAGACCAACAGACACAGGAAAAGATGGTCAACATCATTAATCGTCAGGGAAATGTAAATCAAAACCACAATGAGTTATCACCTTACACCTGTCTGAATGGCTAGACTCAAAAAGACAAGAAAAAACAAGTTTTGGTGAGGATGTGAAAAAAAGGAACCCTCGGACACTGTTGCTGGGAATGTAAACTGATGCAGCCACTGTGGAAAACAATATGGAGGTTTCTTAAAAAATTAAAAATAGAAATACCAGATGATCCAGTAATTCCACTACTGGATATTTATGCAAAGGAAATGAAAACACTAATTCAAAAATATATAGGCGCCCTTATGTTTATTGCAGTATTATTTACAATAGCCAAGATATGGAAGCAATCCAAGTGTCCATCAATAGATGAATGGCTAAAAAAAAATGTGGCATACACACACACACACACACACACACACACACACACACACACACACACAAAATGGAATATTACTGAGCCATAAAAATGAGATTTTACCATTTACAATAACATGCACGGACCTAGAGTGTATTATGCTAAGTGAAATAAGTCAGACACAAATACCACATGATTTTACGTATATGTGGAATCTAAAAAATAAATAAAACAAACAAACAACAATAACAGAAAAAAAAAAAGCCAGACTCTTAAATACAGGAAACAAACTGGTAGTTGCCAAGTGGGAGGTGGATGAAGGGATAGGTAAAATCGATGAAGGGGGTTAGGAGGTATAAACTTCCAGTTATAAATAAATAAGTTACAGAGACGAAAAGTACAGCATACGGAATACAGTCAATAATAAAGTTAAAATGTATGGTGAGTACACTTATCATGGTGAGCACAGAGTAATGTATAGAATTGCTAAATCAATATGTTGTACACCTGAAACTAATACAACATTGTATGTTAATTATACTTCAATTAAAAAAAAAAAGAAATACCAAAGAAAATTCTTTAGGCTGAAAGCCCCACACACCAAAAAAACAAAAAACAAAAAACAAAACACCCCACAAAAACACACAAAAAAACAAAAAGCACCAGTAAAGGCAATTAATGTAATTACAAAAGATAGTGCAAATGCATTTTTTTCTTTCTTTTAATTGTTTGACCAAAGCATATAGAAATGTAGCATATTTGTCAATAACAGCACAAAGGAGGTGGATGAGAGCAAAACCCTACTGACCCAAGGAAATTACTCCAGATGTGAGCTAAATCCATAGAAAAAAATGAAGAGAAGCAAAAATGATAAATAAGAAGGTTGATATAACAAAAGCTATAATTATATACTTGCTCTCCTTTCTCCTCTCAGCTTTCTTAAAAGTCATAAAATTGGGGCACCTGGCTGGCTCAGTTGGTATAGGAGGCAAATCTTGATCTCAGGGTTGTGAGTTCAAGTCCCACATTGGGTACAGAGATTACTTACAAAAATAAAATCTTTAAAAAGTCATAAAATAATGTAAAGTAAGCATTATAACAATGTTTTATTGGGTTTATAATATTTACAGAACTAATATGTATAACAATAATATGTAACAAAAATAACATCCATAACAAAAAGGAGAAAACAGAATATAGCTCTACAGAAATAATGTTTCTATATCTCACTGCAATATGACATACATATGTGTGTGTGTATGTGTGTGTGTGTGTGTGTGTGTGATAAGCACTAGAGCAACTCTAAAGAAATGACCCCAAAAACAGTGAAAAATCATGAAAGAATTAAAATGCTATATTTGAAAATACTCACTTCATGCCAAACAAAGCAGTATAGGAGAAACAAAGGAAAAAAAGATATGAGTCATATAGAGAACAAAGAGTAGAATGGCAGACATAAATCCAGCTATATCAATAATAACATTAAATGTGAATCATGTAACAACCCAAGTAAAAGGCTGGATTAAAAAATACTGGATTAAAAAATAAAAACCAGGATCCAACTATATGCTTTTATAGGAGACACACATTATATTCAAAGATACAAATATATTGAATGTAAAAGGATGGAAAATGATATATCATGCAAAGACCAACTGCAAGAAATCAGGAGTAGCTATACTAATAGGTAAAATAGACTTTAAAACAGAAAACATTACTAGTGATAAAGAGAGACATTTTAAAAGAAGATAAATACATCAGGAAGATATTACAATTATAAACATATATGACCCTAAAAACAGAGTATCAAAATACATAAAGCAAAGACAATGAAGGGAGAAATAAACAATTTAACAACAATAGTTGGATACTTCAGTACTCCACTTCAATAATGGATAGAGAGAACAAAAGCAGAAGTTCAACTAAGAAACAGACGATTTGAACAACACTATAAATCAACTATCACTGGTGAATTCTACAAAACATTTAAGGAATTAGTATCAATTCTTCAGAAACTATTCCAAAAAATACAAGAGGAGGTAATACTTTCCCACTCTGTGAAACCAGTATTACTCTGAAGCCAAAATGAGACATAAATTTCATAGAAAACTACAAACCAATATCTCTTATGAATATGGATACAAAAATCCTAAACAAAACACTAACAAACTGAATCCACTACCACATATAAAGAATTATAAAGCATGACCAATTGGGATTTTTTCCCAGAATGCAAGGTTGGTTTAACATCGGAAAATCAATTAATATAATATACCATATTGATAAGATACAAAACAGAAACCACATGATCATCTCAAAAGATGAAGTAAAAGCATCTCATACAATCCAAAACGCTTTCATGATAAAAGAATATTCAACAAACTAGGAATAGAAGAAACTTTCTCAACTTGATAAAGGGCATGCACAAAAACCCGCACATTATACCTAATGATAAAAGACTGGATGCTTTCTCTCTGACTTCAGGAACAAGTCAAGGATGTCCACTCTTCCCACTTCCATACAACTTTATACTGGAGGTTTGAACAAGGGTAATTAGGCAAGAAAAAGAAAAATCATCTAGACTGGAAAGAAAAAGTAAAACTATCTCGACTGGCAGATGATATGAACCTGTATACAGAAAATCCTAAGGAATCCACTAAAAAACAATTAGAATAATAAATGTCTTTAGCAAGGTCATAAAATACAAGATCAATATACAAAAATCAATTGTATTTCTATACACTAATAATGAATAATCTGAAAATGAAATTAAGAAAACAATTTCAGTTACAATAGCATCAAAAAGAATAAAATATTTAGGAATAAATTTAACAAAAGTGAAAAACTTAATACTCTGAAAATTACAAATAATTGGTAAAAGAAATCATTATTAAAGAAGATATAAATAAATGGAAATATCCCATGTCCATGGATCAGAAGACTTATTATTGTTATCATGCCAATACTCCTCACATTAATCTATACATTTAAAACAATCTCTATCAGAATCCTTGCTGAGGTCTTTATAGAAATTGATAAGCTGTTCCTAAAATTCATATGGAATTGAACTTTAGAATAACCAAAATAATCTTAAAAGAACACAGTTGGAGGACTCAAACAAATGTTTATAGCAGCATTATTTATAATATCCCCAGAATGGAAACAATACAAATGTCCATTAACTGGTGAATGGATGAACAAAATGTGGTATATCCATATAATGGAATATTATTCTACCATAAAAAGGAAAGTAGTACTGATACATGTTACAACAGAGCTGAACCCTGAAAACATTAAGTGAAAGAAGTCAGTCACAAAAGACTACATCTTATATGATTCCAATTATAGAAAAATGTCAAGAATAGGCAAAAGACAGAAAGTAGATTTGTGGTTGCTTAGGGCTGGGGGCAATGGATGATATAGGGATTTGACAGCTAAAGGGTACAGAGTTATTTTAATGTTGTGGGTTTTTTTTAAGATAATGATAACATTTAAAAATTGGTTGTGGTGATGGCTGTGCATATCTGTGAGTAAATTATAAACTGTTAAATTGTATGCCTTAAATTAGTTAATTGTAAGGTTTCTGAATAATATCTCAATAAAGCTGCTATAAAAATAATATGTATTTTATTTTAGGAAAAGAGAAAAAAACTTTAAAATATTTTTATTTTATCTTCTGTTTTTTTAAAGGGGCTACCTTCTGAATCCTTACAAAAATTTTGAAGTCAGAAATTAAAATGAAGCATAACAAATAAATTTAAACATGGTTATATCCTTTTCTTCTAAATACATTTTTCTGAAGCTGCTTTTCTATCTTGATCATAACAAGGATCATCCTCAAGAAGGCCTCTCTAGAAGACACTGGGTCACATGTCTTCATAATGCTTATTGCTACTATAAGATTACCTTATTTATTAATTTATTACCTGTTTCCCTACACGAAAAAAAATTCCATGTTCACTACTGGTTTTAGCTCAAGAAATCTAGAACTGCGCAACTCAAGTGTGGTTCATAAATGGTGCTGTGTGTGTGTGTGTGTGTGATGCTGCCAATCAGTCCTCAGTGAGCTAAGGAGAGAAACTAGCAATTTTATGTCTGCTGAATCCAGTAATAAAAAACTGAACTGTATTTTATATACCCTTGGTTTATTTTTCTAGAAATTCATTTTTATAGGATTTTATTTCAAGCATTAGGCTGTGATAGATTTAAAATTTTTTTAAAAATGGAACTGGTCCTTCACCACAGATGGTTTGAAAAGCACTAGTTTAGGTGACTATCAAAATATTTTGCTCCCCTTCCCTAATGAAATGGTAATGCTCAGAAGTGTGTACAAAGCCAGGATGCCTGGGTGGCTCAGCTGGTTAAGCGTCTGACTCTTGGTTTCGGCTCAGGTCATGATGTCAAGATCTTGAGATCAAGATCCAAGTCAGGCTCTGTGCTGGGTGTGGAGCCTGCTTAAGATTCTCTCCCTCTCGAGGGGTGGAGCAAGATGGCGGAGGAGTAGGAGACCTGGATTTCGTCTGGTCTCAGGAATTCAGCTGGATAGGGATCAAACCATTCTGAACACCTATGTACTCAACAGGAGATCGAAGAAAAGAATAGCAACAACTCTCTGAACAGAAAAGCAACCACTTTCTGGAAGGTAGGATGTGTGGAGAAATGAATCCGAGGCAATATTCAGGAGGATAGACCACTGAGGGGAGGGGCCTCCGTCAGCCACTTCTAGTAAGTGATAGAGCAGCAGAGCACAAAATCGGAACTTGTAGAAGTCGGCTCCGCTGAGGGACATTGCTCCAGTGGCTAAGTGGGGGGGTGGAACCCTTGCGGGACAGTGTGGTCTCAGGACCCTCAGGGTCACAGAAAGACCGGGGCTGCCTGAGTGCAGCAGAGCTCCCAGGTATCAGAGCGGGGAAGCCGGCTGCAGAGACGGAGCTGAGGAGCAAGCTCTCAGCTCGGGGGTTGCCATAAACTGTGATCCGCGGCACAGTCAGGCCACTGCTCCTCTAACAGGGACGCAACAAGCGGCAGATCCAGGGAGACTCCTCTCCCTCCCCCTGGAGGAGCGGCGCAGGAGCACACTGCAGGGATCTGCTGGGTTTGGAGACTCCATACGGGGTGGGGTGCCAGAGATAGAAATGCTCGGTCACAGGCTGGGTGAGCATGGAGTGCGGCCGGAGACTGGGGAGACGGGAGTGATTGACTGCTTTCCTCTGGGGGCACACTGAGGAGGCTCTTCTGGGGCGGAGATTGGGAGGCCGCCATTTTCACTCTCAGCCTCCAAAGCTGTACAGAAAGCTTGCAGGGAACAAAAGATCCCGAGAACAAACCCGAGCTGATTACTTAGCCCTGACCAGCAAGGGCGGGGCAATTCCGAACCACGGCAACAGGCCCCTCCCCCAGGAGATCAGCACAAACAGCCCGCCAAGACCAAGTTTACCAATCAATGAGAACGGGAGAATTCCAGCGCTACGGGAATACTGCACATAGAATTCATGGCTTTTTTTACCATGATTCATTAGTCTTTCAAAGTTAACTTTTTTTTTAACTTTTTTTTTAATTTTTCTTTTTCCCTTTTCCAACCAACATCTTATCAATCCCTTTTTTTAAAAAAACATTTTTATTTTTCATTTTTAGAGTCATATTCTATCCCTTTATAGTAGTTACCTTTATTTTTGGCATATATATATGTTGTTCTCTCTTTAAAATTTTGAGATACAGTTTCTTCTAACATATCAAAATATACCCTAAATCTCTAGTGTATGGCTTTTTTCCAGTCTCCTGCATGATCACATTCTCTCCCTTTTTTTTCCTTTCTTTCTTTCCTTTTTTTAAATCCTCTTTATTTTTTTGAACACCTTCTGATCAAATCCTTTTTTAAATTTTTTATAATTTTCATTTTTAGAGTCATATTCCATCCCTTCATCATATCAACCCTTATTTTGTACATATATGTCTTTCTTTCTTTAAAATTTTAGGAGGCACTTTCTTCTAACAGACCAAAATACATCCAAAATCTAGTGTGCGGCACTGATCTATGCACTAGCCTGATCATATTTGATCATATTCTTTTTTTTGTTTTGTTCTGTTTTTGTTTTTATCTTTTTTTTTTCTCTTTCTTTTCTCTTTCTTTCCCTTTCTTTTCCCCTGGTTTCAGGTGTTTTCTGATTTGTTTAGAGTGTATTTTCTGGGGACATTGTTAACCTGTTGGCATTTTGTTCTTTCATTCATCTACTCTCCTCTGGTCAAAATGACAAGACGAAAAAAATCACCTCAACAAAAAGAACAAGAGGTAGTACCGTCGGCTGGAAACCTACTCAATACGGACATTAGTGCGATGTTGGACCTAGAGTTCAGAATCATGATTTTAAAGGTACTAGCTGGGCTTGAAAAAAGCAAGGAAGTTATTAGAGAAACCCTTTCTGGAGAAATAAAAGAACTAAAATCTAACCAAGTCAAAATCAAAAAGGCTATTAATGAGGTGCAATCAAAAATGGGGGCACTAACTGCTAGGATAAATGAGGCAGAAGAGAGAATCAGTGATACAGAAGACCAAATGATGGAAAATAAAGAAGCTGAGAAAAAGAGAGATAAACAACTACTGGATCACGAGGGCAGAATTCGAGAGATAAGTGATACCATAAGATGAAGCAACATTAGAATAAGTGGGATCCCAGAAGAAGAAGAAAGAGAGAGAGGTGCAGAAGGTATATTGGAGCAAATTATAGCAGAGAACTTCCTTAATGTGGGGAAGGAAACAGGCATCAAAATCCAGGAGGCACAGAGAACCCCTCTCAAAATCAATAAAAATAGGTCAACACCCTGACATCTCATAGTAAAACTTACGAGTCTCAGAGACAAAGAGAAAATCTTGAAAGCAGCTCGGGAGAAGAGATTTGTAACCTATAGTGGTAGAAACATTAGACGGGCAACAGACCTATCCACAGAGACCTGGCAGGCCAGAAAGGACTGGCATGATATCTTCAGAGCACTAAACGAGAAAAATATACAGCCAAGAATACTATATCCAGCTAGGCTGTCATTGAAAATAGAAGGAGAGATAAAAAGCTTCCAGGACAAACAAAAACTAAAGGAATTTGCAAACACAAAACCAGCCCTCCAAGAAATATTGAAAGGGGTCCTCTAAGCAAAGAGAGAGCCTAAAAGAAGCATAGACCAGAAAGGAACACAGACAATATACAGTCACAGTCACCTTACAGGCCATACAATGGCACTAAATTCATATCTTTCAATAGTTACCCTGAATGTAAATGGGCTAAATGCCCACAATCAAAAGACATAGGCTATCAGATTGGATTAAAAAACAAGACCCATCAATATGCTGTCTGCAAGAGACTCATTTTAGACCCAAAGACACCCCCAGATTGAAAGTGAGGGGGTGGAAAACCATTTACCATGCTAATGGACACCAAAAGAAAGCTGGGGTGGCAATCCTTCTATCAGACAAATTAGATTTTAAAACAAAGACTGTAAAAGAGATGAGGAAGGACACTATATCCTACTTAAAGGGTCTATCCAACAAGAAGATCTAACAATTGTAAATATCTATGCCCCTAACATGGGAGCAGCCAATTACATAAGGCAATTAATAACAAAAGCAAAGAAACACATTGACAACAATACAATAATAGTGGGGGACTTTAACATCCCCCTCATGGAAATGGACAGATCATCTAAGCAAAAGATCAACAAGGAAATAAAGACTTTAAATGACACACTGGACCAAATGGACTTCACAGACATATTCAGAAGATTCCATCCCAAAGCAATGGAATACACATTCTTCTCTACTGCCCATGGAACATTCTCCAGAATAGATCACATCCTAGGTCACAAATCACGTCTCAACCGGTACCAAAAGATTGGAATTATTCCCTGCATATTTTCAGACCACAATGCTTTGAAACTAGAACTCAATCACAAGAGGAAAGTCGGAAAGAACTCAAATACATGGAGGCTAAAGACCATCCTACTAAAGAATGAATGGGTCAACCAGGAAATTAAAGAAGAATTTAAAAAATTCATGGAAACCAATAAAAATGAAAACACAACTGTTCAAAATCTTTGGGATACAGCAAAGGCAGTCCTGAGAGGAAAGTATATAGCAATACAAACTTTTCTCAAGAAACAAGAAAGGTCTCAAATACACAACCTAACCCTACACCTACAGGAGCTAGAGAAAAAACAGCAAATAAAGCCTAAACCCAGCAGGAGAAGAGAAATAATAAAGATCAGAGCAGAAATCAATGAAATAGAAACCAAAAGAACAGTAGAACAGATCAACGAAACTAGGAGCTGGTTCTTTGAAAGAATTAACAAGATTGAAAAACCCCTGGCCAGACTTATCAAGAAGAAAAGAGAAAGGACCCAAATCAATAAAATCATGAATGAAAGAGGAGAGATCACAACCAACACCAAAGAAATACAAACAATTATAAGAACATATTATGAGCAACTCTATGTCAGCAAATTAGATAACCTGGAAGAAATGGATGCATTCCTAGGGATATATCAACTACCAAAATTGAACCAGGAAGAAATAGAAAACTTGAACAGACCTATAACCACTAAGGAAATTGAAGCAGTCATCAAAAATCTCCCAACAAACAAAAGCCCAGGGCCAGATGGCTTCCCAGGGGAATTCTACCAAACATTTCACGAAGAATTAATACCTATTCTCCTGAAACTGTTCCAAAAAATAGAAATGGAAGGAAAACTTCCAAACTCATTTTATGAGGCCACCATTCCCTTGATCCCAAAGCCAGACAAAGACCCCATCAAAAAGGAGAATTACAGACCAATATCCCTGATGAACATGGATGCAAAAATTCTCACCAAAATACTAGCCAATAGGATCCAACAGTACATTAAAAGGATTATTCACCATGACCAAGTGGGATTTATCCCTGGGCTGCAAGGTTGGTTCAACATCCGCAAATCAATCAATGTGATACAATACATTAACAAAAGAAAGAACAAGAATCATATGATCCTCTCAATAGATGCAGAAAAAGCATTTGACAAAGTACAGCATCCTTTCTTGATCAAAACTCTTCAGAGTATAGGGATAGAGGGTACATACCTCAAGATCATAAAAGCCATCTATTAAAAACCTACAGCGAATATCGTTCTCAAAGGGGAAAAGCTCAGAGCTTTCCCCCCAAGGTCAGGAACGCGGCAGGGATGTGCACTATCACCACTGCTATTCAACATAGTATTAGAAGTCTTAGCCACAGCAATCAGACAACAAAAGGAAATCCAAGGCATCCAAATCAGCAAAGAGGAAGTCAAACTCTCACTCTTTGCAGATGATATGATACTTTATGTGGAAAACCCAAAAGACTCCATCTCCACCCCAAAACTGCTAGAACTCATACAGGAATTCAGTCAAGTGGCAGGATATAAAATCAATGCACAGAAATCAGTGGCATTCCTATACACCAACAACAAGACAGAGGAGAGACAAATTAAGGAGTCGATCCCATTTACAATTGCACCCAAAACCATAAGATACCTAGGAATAAATCTAACCAAAGAGGCAAAGGATCTGTACTTAGAAAACTATAAAATACTCGTGAAAGAAATTGAGGAAGACACAAAGAAATGGAAAAACGTTCCATGCTCATGGATTGGAAGAATAAACATTGTGAAGATGTCAATGCTACCTAGAGCAATCTACACATTCAATGCAATCCCCATCAAAATACCATCCACTTTTTTCAAAGAGATGGAACAAATAATTCTAAAATTTGTATGGAACCAGAAGAGACACTGAATAGCCAGAGGAATGCTGAAAAAGAAAAGCAGAGCTGGCGGCATCACAATTCCGGACTTCCAGCTCTATTACAAAGCTGTCATCATCAAGACAACAGGGTACTGGCACAAAAACAGACACATAGATCAATGGAACAGAATACAGAGCCCAGAAATGGACCCTCCACTCTATGGTCAACTCATCTTTGACAAAGCAGGACAGAATGTCCAATGGAAAAAAGACAGTCTCTTCAACAAATGGTGTTGGGAAAATTGGACAGCCACATGCAGAAGAATGAAACTGGACCATCTCCTTACGCCACACACAAAAATAGACTCCAAATGGTTGTAAGACCTAAATGTGAGACAGAAGTCCATCAATACCTAAAGGAGAACACAGGCAGCAACCTCTTCGACCTCAGCCGCAGCAACTTCTTCCTATAAACATCGCCAAAGGCAAGGGAAGCAAGGGCAAAAATGAACTCTTGGGACTTCATCAAGATAAAAAGCTTTTGCACAGCAAAAGATACAGTCAACAAAACCAAAAGACAACCAACAGAATGGGAGAAAATATTTGCAGATGACATCAGATAAAGGGCTAGTATCCAAAATCTATAAAGAACTTATCAAACTCAACACCCAAAGAACAAATAACCCAATCAAGAAATGGGCAGAAGACATGAACAGACATTTTTCCAAAGAAGACATCCAAATGGCCAACAGACACATGAAAAAGTGCTCAACATCGCTCAGCATCAGGGAAATCCAGATCAAAACCTCAATGATGTACCACCTCACACCAATCAGAATGGCTAAAATTAACAAGTCAGGAAATGACAGATGTTGGCGGGGATGCGGAGAAAGGGGAACCCTCCTACACTGTTGATGGGAATGCAAGCTGGTGCAGCCACTCTGGAAAACAGTATGGAGGTTCCTCAAAAAGTTGAAAATAGAGCTACCATATGATCCGGCAATTTGCTCTACTGGGTATTTACCCCAAAGATACAAATGTAGGGACCCGAAGGGGTACGTGCACCCCAATGTTTATAGCAGCAATGTCCACAATAGCCAAACTGTGGAAAGAGCCAAGATGTCCATCGACAGATGAATGGATAAAGAAGAGGTGGTATATATACACAATGGAATATTATGCAGCCATCAAAAGGAATGAGATCTTGCCATTTGCAACGACGTGGATGGAACTGGAGGGTGTTATGCTAAGTGAAATAAGTCAATCAGAGAAAGACATGTATCATACGACCTCACTGATATGAGGAATTCTTAATCTCAGGAAACAAACTGAGGGTTGCTGGAGTTGGGGTGGGATGGGAGGGATGGGGTGGCTGGGTGATAGACATTGGGGAGGGTATGTGCTATGGTGAGTGCTGTGAATTGTGCAAGTCTGTTGCATCACAGATCTGTACCTCTGAAACAAATAATGCAATATATGTTAAGAAAAAAAAAAAAGAAGAAGATAGCAGGAGGGGAAGAATGAAGGGGGGTAAATCGGAGGGGGAGACAAACCATGAGAGATGATGGACTCTGAAAAATAAACTGAGGGTTCTAGAGGGGAGGGGGGTGGGGGGATGGGTTAGCCTGGTGATGGGTATTAAAGAGGGCACGTTCTGCATGGAGCACTGGGTGTTATGCACAAACAATGAATCACGGAACACTGTATGAAAAACTAATGATGTATGGTGATTAACATAACAATAAAAATTATTAAAAAAAAAGATTCTCTCCCTCTCCCTCTGCCCCCTGCAACCACCCTCCCAATGCACGCACGCATGCACACACTGTTTCTAAAAACAAAACAAAAACAAAAAACCCACAGAAGTATCTACAAAGCCAAGGATTATACTTTCCAGTCCCTTTGCATAGGGATAAGGGAGGGCACTTGTCCTCAGAAAGAGAATGTGAGAAGTGATGTGTTGAAATGGTTAACACTTAAAGTTAATGGTTAATGGTTAAGGCTGCATCTTCCCCACCGTATCTTTTCCCATTGTTATCCAAATGCAGAGGATTCTGTGGACTACAGAAGAGTGAACCACAAGACAGAAGGAGCCATTTTCCCAAGAACCACAGAGAAAGGCACCAGATGAAGAGTACCTGCATAGACTATGATGCTTCTGAGAAATAGGTTTTTATTACATTAAGTTCAGGATTTATTTGACAAAATGTCTATGATTATCTTAACTAATAAGGTTGCTTAATACATGTTTGTTGAAGGAACCAAAGCCCAAATAGTAAGGTATTATTAGAGCCTTGCTACTACAGTTGACAAAGTATTGTTTGCCAGTTCATGAGAACTTAAATAGCTTGTGTCAAAATAGAAACCAAGAAACTTTTATGGGGGAATAAAAGTAGTGAACTAGGCCATGTGCTCATTATTATTGCTACTAGGAACAAATAGTTTACGGACCACATTTAGGAAGCACTGCACTGGACGACATTTCCCAACTATTGAAAGAACCTAAAATTATATTTAAAGCCACACAAACAGTATTTGTAAAATCCATTCAACCTAATCTCCTAGTTTGGATTCACTTCTAAATTTTTTATTATCTGATAAAGTATAACTGTTAATGAAATTATATATATTTAAAATAGAAATATAACTATTTGTACAATTACACTTGACTCATTCATCCATCCATTATCTATCTATCTATCATCTATCCATCTACCTATCCATATAAACTGAAAATGACCTGAAGAGGAGCATGGCTCCAAGGATTAATATAAGCCAGAGAGTAATCAGCTGCATTACTTGAATAACACATACATACCTACAACATGCAAACACAAGCACAATGCTTCAGAAGGTACAAAATCCTTTTAAATATACTTGTCACACTTGTTATTTAATCCTCATTATAATCCCATGGGATAGGCAAAATTACTGTTATTCTTGTATTACAAACCAAAAATCTGAGGCTACCTAGGCAAAGTGGAATTAAAAGATAATACAGGTAATTATTGACAAGTTCAGGTCTCAACAGCTGATATTTTAAAAAAGGAAAAACTTTGGGCTCCCTGATCAGTGGGGAGTCTGCTTCTCCCTCTGCCTGCCGCTCCCCCTGCTTGTTATCTCTCTCTCTGTCAAATAATAAATAAAAAATAAATAAAAATTTAAAAAAGAAAAACTTAAGGCCCTGAATTATTCACTTAATTCACTTTCACCTTCATTCTTTGAACAATTTCTTCACCTTGCTAATGCTAACACATTCATGGTACTGTGGCAAGTAAGAGAAACAAAGGACCAGATTTACAATGCTGTTTTGTATAATTGTTACATATAAAGTGTGATGGCTCTTATTTACCCGGAATCTCTGCTTGCAAAAATAACTCGAGTAAAGAGAAGTTAGTTGGCAAAGGCCTATTATTCCTTGTATATTAAGCCATCTTGTGCTGCACCATTTCCATCCTTTGAAGTATTTTTTTTTCTTTTAAGTGTCTTTAGCCTTTTGGCCTATAAATTAATGATCTGCCCAAGTCTTGTAGCCAGGTTTCCAGAATAAGCATGCCAAAGGTGAATCCACTCAGCAGCTCCCAAGCCACCTGTTTCACAAACTTGCCAGCTTTGAGCCTCAAATTTTCAGAAAGTTATGCAACCTCTGGTTAAATTTTTTAAAAATACATGTTTTATGACTTCAGACCCACACCTCTGCCCCCTTCCATCCCTGAAATTCCAAAGACTCGGGAGTATCCATTCACTGAGATAAGCCTCTGCATACATAGATGGTCCTGGGAAACTGATCTGAACTCAGATATGCCAAGTTCTCCTGACTACCCTCAAACAATACGTACTAGAGAATTTTCCAGGGCCTATACTCCACACCATACTTTTTCAGTGTAAGGGTTAAGAAGGGAAAGGAGTAGTATTTAACTTTATTCTTTCACCTACTCATTCAACCTCCAACATGTACAGGCATGTTGAAGAATAAGGATGTGGTTTATGCCTTCCAGAAATTCCAATGAGAAGGCCAAACAAGGTACCCAAATAACTATAGTATGAGACAATGCATGTTAAGAGTCTTGAGATAAGCTCTAATCAAATGCTTGAGGACAGGGAGGCAAAGAAAGTTTCTGACTAAAGGGCCAGAAAAGATTTAACAAAAGAAGAGGGAGCTTCTGAGTGGGTTCTGGAGGAAAAGCAAGCAAGACAGAAAGGTATGAGCCAGAGGTAAGAAAGGGCAAGATGAGGTAAAGAAATGAGGGGCTGTAGAGGTGTCATTTGGCTGGAACATGGGCATTAGCAAAAGACAGGAAGCATAATTTGGAACCAAACCGTAAAAGGCCTTGAACACCAGGATAAATTGCCGTGATTTTACTCAGTAGTCAATGGGACAGCCACTGCAAAAGTTTAAAGAGAGAAGTGATTTGAGCAAAGCAATAATCCAAGAAGCTTGCTCTGGTGGTGGTGTACAGAATGACCTTGAATTCTGAAGGGCTAAAGGAGCCTTTTACATTACACCAAAATGAAACAATCAGGCTTAAAGAGAGGAAGTGGCCAAGGAAATGGAAAAGAAGAGAAGGAATTAACAGAATTTGGTAGGCAAAAGGGAAAAATGAAAAGATAACGCCCAGGTCTCGAGTCACTGACTGCCTGGAAAAATTTATGTTATGGATGAAAATGTTTGGACTCAAATTTATACAAAGATCTAGAGATTTTAAAAATTTATTTCAAGCTGTGATTTTATCCATATTTTAAAAAATAAGAAATAAAGACCATCATTTCCTAGGATCACCCTGGACAGCTGGTTGCTCTCACTACATTCCTTCATAAGGCTTCTTTTTCCACAGAATTAGCCTCTTTTGGAAAATGGACTAGAGTGTTAGAAAGGGCAGGCGAAGAGTTCTTATGATCAATCTAACGCCAGCCTTGTTACCTCCCCTACTTGGGTATTGTCTAAAAACGCACATGGACCATCTCAGTCTACTCTCTGGTCTAGACAAGCAGACATACGCTTTGATGGAGATGGCAGAGAGACATTCCTTTGAGAATATTAGAGGGAGAATAACCTGGATCTGTTCTGACGGCATCCACTATGACAGCACTGGGGTGACTTTTCACTCCTTTTCTGACCACAATAACAGAGGGACTTCCATGTCCTTCAGGTCAGAGAGCAGATGGAAAATATTCCACGTCCTCAATGTTGGGGCACTGATGGCAACATTCTGCATGAAGGAGCAGATCTATGAGAAAGTCACTGGGACAGGACTCTTTACCTGTGGTGGGCAGGGGCCAAAAGAAACAAAACTGGTATCATTTTCAGGGTCGCAAATCTAACCTGACCACACAAATAATTAACCTGAAAGGCCACTTCATGCTCCCCCATTGGACCCAGATGTTGCACTTCACTTTAGGTAAACGTTATTTTTAGAGACATAAGAATTCAGCATCCAAAATTTATCACCCATCTGAGTGGGAGACACAGAACACAGAACAGATTTATATGTTTAGGGGGTAAGAATGGGGTTTAAGCTCAATAAAATCTTAACTGTGCTTTACTTTTTAATTTAACTTTCAAACATTTCTTTCCTGTTTTGTGACTGAGAATCTCGTACATGTCATCCTTTCAGTGAAGTATCACAGGAAAGACATTTTTGTGGTGTTTAATGGAAATAATTTTTCTTGTGGTATTGCTCTGATACCCTGGGAAACTGGCTTTCAGAGATAAATTAGGCTAAGAGGCGTCTAGTGCTAATTTATTAAGCAGTCAATGGTTTAAAACAACTTTTCCTGTTTCAGCTCACTGGAGATCTGTTACTGGCTCTTGAGAAAGACAGCCAAAGACTGATAAATTTCATAGATTCTCTGAAACAGACGAAGAGTTAGGTTGGTGCAGGGGAGTTCTTAGGTGGGCAGGAATGGTTCACACCATGGGTAAGTCTATGCGTGTGTACTTGAAACAACTTCAACATTCACACTATAGCATTTCACACTGGATCTCCTGAAATGGTGGTTGAACACTCTAAAGAAACTTAAAAATTCTCTCCCAAGAACACATTTCTATAAGAAATACCTCCTAAACTTTCTCCTCCTGTTAGAGTGCACTGCAGATAGCAGAAATTGTCTGTAAAGAAAAATACTGATGATGCCCCTTGGGTATCCTAAAGGCTTCAATGCACTTTCTACAGATGCTCCAGGGCAATGGTTCTTGGTCTAAGTTGCACCCTGGAATCACCAGGGGAGCTTTACAAAGTATACGTGCCTGGGTCCTACCCCAGCATTGGCCAGACCCCAATGATGACATTGGTCTGGGGTGTGGCCTAGGTGTTGGGAGTTTTAAACCTTCCTGAGCAATTCTAATGTGCAGCCAAGGCCGAGAACCATTGCCCTAGATGAGGTGTTGTAAGAAACTACACTGCATACCTGGTGAGGGTCAGGTGACTCAGCTGATAGTATATATCCCTTTTCTTGCCTGAAAATGTAGATCATGGTCACTGACCAGTAATGCAGAGGCATTAGGAATAAAACAATGACCAACAATAATAACAACGTTTTGGAAACCGCTCAACTCCAAATGCTATTGTGTGAAGACTGTATGATTGAGCCCATGGAGAAAAACAGAGCTAGGAGAAAACATAAGAGGAGGGAAAATGACTTGCTCTATGGATCAAATTGGAATGTTTTCAAAAGCAATGCACCACTGACCCTATCTTCAAAGCTAGAGGAGTGCCAGGGCAGAAATCACTACTGGCTTTTATGATATAGCTACTAATTTCCACTTTAAAAAGACTCCTGCATTTAAAGATGCTTAAGAATCACCTGCAGGGTCCATTACATATGCAGCTTCCCAGTCCCCACCCGCACAAATCTGGACTCAGTAGGGCTGCAGTGGGACCCAGGAATCTGAAGTTTTAAAAGCTCCCCAGGGGATTCTGAGGTGAGCTGTGCCCCACCTTTGAGAAACACTTAGTCATCCCACTTCCAGGCAACCTCCTGAATGGTTCTTTGCCATAAACTGAATTGCTCTTCTTCAGTTAAATATATTATCAGGTCAAGCAAAAAGAGGAAATGCCTCTTTTGTAAAACAGTCTGCAAATTTGTTTTTGCGAAGTATTTTTTGAAAGACATTTGACTGAACTTTTTAATTGAAAAATCCTAAGTCATTTTTGGACATCCACGTGTCTCCTTATTCCTCAGTTTACCAACAGAGAGGAATGAAGATGAACTACTGCAAATGGACACAACCATATCCAGAAACTATGAGCCAAGGTAGTTCTTGGGAATAATAGGGATCTTTCAAAATCAAAATCCTCTTATGTCCTGAAGGATCACAAACACTGATGAGATGAGAAAAATACAACCACCATGAACAAGCAAATAACCATTATAAGCAAATAAACTTTTTCTCAAAAAGTTTTGGAATGTCTAGAAGTTACTCCCTTTTCATGATTAACATAGAAAAGCAGTTCATATTTGTGCTTATTTTTAATTTTCATTATGGCAGCTTTACCAGCCTAGAGTCAAAGATAATGGAAAGAGACAAAATGTTATTTCCAGTATGGGATTTAAATGTAATAATTTGAACTTGCTCAATCTCTCCCTCCAATTCAGCGTGTGTGTGTGTGTGTGTGTGTGTGTGTGTGTATGTGTGTGACCAGAGTAGAGCTGTACATTTGCAAAACGCAACTATAATTATTTGGCACCAAATTTTGGAATTCATAGTTCATGGACCTAAAATTTACTTTGAATTCACTATTCAACCTGTAAATAGGGACACTTGGTTTTTGGTGGGAGTAAGTTCTTCCCTGCTTTGTGTTTTTCACTCAAAATTTCCCTGGTCTTCTAAAGCTCTCCAGCCTTGGACATTGTTCCTGTGCTGTGCCCACATTCCATTGGCACAGGCATGGAATGGTATGCTTGGAATGTCTCCACCCTCCAAAATATTTTTGGATCAAGCTTATCCCTTTCCCCTGAAAAACCTCTGTTGAACAGCATTTGCTTCACTGACTTTTATATTTTTGTATATTTTTGAATGTGGGCCAAATCATGAAAACTCCAGGGCCCCAGTCTACTGTTAAAAAGCTCTATTAACCCTCTTACATCAACAGAATTCCCACAGAAAGAGAGCAAACCTGGAATCCTCCACTTGGGTGCAGACAGTCTCTCTGTTCTGTTGTATTTACCTGCAGGCTCGTTTTCCAATTACTCTTAAATTTAAAAATCAGCTCAGAGAGGTCTCATCTAATTACCATTAGGTTTATTTAAAAATAATAATGTCTTTCTTCTGAAGTTCCTTCTTGATAGGCTCTTCTCCTACTGCTAAATGACAATTGCAATGAAAGACTGAAACTTAACAGAGACTTGCAGGGAAGTCTGTGTTTTTTCTAAGGACATATATATACCAGGGCACTTAGTGGGGTTTTTTGCTTGTATCAATAATTAGCACTGGTTGTAATAACATGAACATTATTTTATATGTTAGTATTGTGTACCAAGTACTGAGCTAAGAGTGTCGCATACATTATGCCCTGTAACTTCTATAACAATCATAGGAGGTAAGGACGAACATCCCTATTTTAGTCATAAGAAAATTTGGGTTACAAAAGTAGCCTGTGGCATAGCCATGATTATTTTTATTGCCATAGTGAATTTTAAAAAATGACAGTGAAAGTACCTTCAAGAAAACTGTAATTAAAATGAAAATTAAATGGGTTTTCTAATACAACTATGATAGCAGCATATTTGGGGGCCAGTCAAGTGGGTAGAGAGACTTTGGGAAAAAATTCCTTTTAAAATTTTGCTGGCATTTAAGTGACATTTTGGTGAAACACCATGGAAACATCTGGTCATATCCTCTCAACCCTAATTTCTTCCCTAAATGTTGTTTTTAATATGTCACAGTTGTTAAATTTGTAACAAGTAATGCCCTTGAGACTAAACAACAGTGCCTGGTATGTGAAAAATGAACAATACATTTACAGCAGTAAAAACCCAAAGGAAATTTTAAATAAACATTTAATTGAATACAAATAGTCTGAAAGTTATTTTGGTGGAACTTGCCCAATCTGTGTGCTGACATTAGCAGCAGGATGTTCTAAATAAACTTTGTTAAAACAAATGTAGTCTTCTTCAGTTGTGACATAACTGATCAGATTCAGTTCTTCTGAGGGATTATGGCTGGGGAAGGAACACTGGCTAGCTGGAAGGGAGCTCTCCATTCGCAGTATCAGAACAAAATGCATAACCACCAAAACACCAAGAAGAATGGAGCTAGGGATTTGGATGTTGTACAATGGCTTCAAAGTAGACAACCAAAAGTAGAAAAACAACCACCAACCACTAATGTTTGTGAATCGGTCAGTTAGCCAAGGTCCATGGGCCTGATTCACTTCCTCTCTAACACGAAAAGGATTTTTCCTTCTAGATAAAACCCTGCATATTTGAATCTAATCCAACATATGTACTTGTCTCAGGCTATATTTTGCTCTTGCTGTATTTTAGTTGTGTGCAATGGAAAGTCTTGCAAAGAATCTACAGTGATAGAAAAAAAATCAGATCATGGATTGTATTCAGGCAACTAGTAATGCAGTTGAGAATGAGGGGCTGTGTATGTCATCTAATCAATTATTTGAAAACAATTATCTTTCAGTTTCATGTGTTGACTCTTTCTGCATATGGATAGACGGATGCTATTCAGCAGAAATGTTTTCCCTCTGATATGGAATCCCCAAAGAAACCATATTGGCTTTGATGTGATTCAGAGATTGTGTCATTCATCAACATGGTTTTAAAGAATGTTAGCAACCTTAGGGTTGGTTCAACCTGAAAATAAACACAGATGGTTCTTGGGAGAACAAACTATTTTCCATTGCAGATTTAACCATACATGTAATGGAATATATATCCTTTGTATTTAGTGCCGCATTTGATTACAGTAAAGCAGTTGGAACGAATATGAGTCAGATTTTTTTTCTTAATATGACAAATATATAACAACCCCTCCTATTTTATTTTATTTTATTTTAGGTATTTTTAAGACATATAGAAAAGTTGCATATTCCTGATTCACTTAGAGTACATTGCTGGCATAACTTTTCATTACCCCTGAATAATTTAGTATGTGCTTCTAAAAACAATGCCAGGAAAGGCAGGAAATTAACATTGATATATTAGCATGTACCCCAGTTTTAACTATTGCCCCAACAATCATAGCAGTGCATCTCAAGCTGTAATGAGCATCAGAATCAATGGAAGGTCTTGTTAAACCTAGATTACTGGGTCCCAAACCCAGGCTTGCTGATTTAGTAGGTTTGGCATGCGGTCCAACGTTTTGTATTTCTAACCAAGTTTCCAGGTGGCGGTGAAGCTCTGGTCTTGGAATTATACTTTGAGAACCACTGCTTTATAGCAAAAAAATGCAATCCAAAATTACATGTGGTATTTAATTATCATTTCTGTTCATTCTCCTTTAATACAGAGACTACTTCTCAGTTGTTCCTTGACTTACATGATCTTGACATTTTGGAAGAGTAGGGGCCAGTTATTCTGTAGACTATCCCTCAATATGGTTTCCCCCATGTTTCTTCATGATTAGATTCAGGTTAAGATTTTTGGCAAGAATAGAACACAAACATTTCCATCTTATTGCCTCCCTTTGGTTGGTACATAATTTAAATTGTCTCATTACTGGTGTTATTAACTATGATTACTTGATTAAGGTGGAGCTTGCCAGGATTCTCCACTGTAAAGTTAATCTTTGTCCTTTCGTAATTAAAAATTACTTTGTGGGGAGATACTTTGACACTAAGTAAATACCCTGTCTTTCAACAAATTTTAATCCATTATTTCTAGCATCCACTGATGGTTTCTTGCCTGAATTGATTATTATTATGACAACTGCCAAACGGTGTTTTTCTAATTCTGTCATTCTTTCTATATTCATTAGTTGCTGTTTTGCTGTAAGAATTTTCTCTTCTGCCTGTTTATGTACTCATTATTCATCAGTATGGACTTGTGAATTCCTGTTCTATTTAATGGGTTATAACCCATTATTATTTTTTATTCTTATACTCAAATTGTCACAGAGTTGGCCCGTGGGAGCCCTTTCAAGTTGGCTTCCATATCCTTTCTATATGTCCCAGCATTTCTCAAACATTCTTTACTTTCTGATGTCTCCTCTGCCCAGACCAGTAATCGATCATTTATTTACTCAAAGAGACTTGGTTGCTTTTAATGGAGAATAATATTTAAAAGCCAAGATCTAGTTCCAAGATAGATCCCTTACTCTTTGGGCGCTACTGCTCCCAGGTCCTGTCAATAGACAGAATTAGGAAATGTATGTATATGTACACACACACACCAGAGAATTACATCTAAATTTAGTTCTTTATTTATATTATCAAAATGTACACATATAGATTTGCATCTATATATCTGTATTTAGCTCTATATATTGAAAATGATGAACCCATCCAAATCTAATCCAATATCACAGGATTCAATCTAGTGCTCCTTTTCTTTATATTTTTAACTTCCTTCATAATTCTCAACATTTTTTACTTATTTGATGAATCCTCTATATATAACCAATCTCCCTACCCAACCAGATCAGTAAGTTACAAATGATTAAAGAATAATTGAATTTTCAAGAGATTTTTATATACCCAAAGAAAACCAAGTTAGCATTATTTTTGGGTGACTTCTTAATCATCTTATCATAATATCTCCTAACTGTAGTCTTGTCCTAGGCAACTCAAAAAATTAACTCAATGACAATACAAAAAGCTAAGCTTTAAAGTCTGAGCTGTCTGGAGTTAATTCTACTCATACTCAGCAGGTTCTCCATTCTCTTCAGGGTCAAGTCATGGAGTTAGGTATGATCTCCCAAGCTTAATGTAGTTTAAAGTTTAAAAGCTCACTCCTCTCTGTAACCAACCCTCACCCACCTACCCAATGGGAGTAACTGCTGCCAAGCAGACTGTCCAGAGCTCATGGGAGGAGTCTTCCAGTTAAACATGAAAGACTGAACACATGCATTTACCTCCTGTTCTACCTCAAACCTCATCAAAATAAAATGGCAAAGGGGGAGGCATAAATCAAGGCAAAGAGAAGAGAGGGGAGACAGCTGCAACAAAATTTTAGAAGAAATGAGAGGTACCAGTGTCTCTGAAATTGGAAGTGGAAGACAGATTTGGAAAGAGAATTCACTGAAAGATTGTATGAAAAGTCAGACTCACAGATCTCCTTTTCCCATTCTTTGCCAAGCAGTCCCTCCCATCTGAACGGAAAACTAGAACAGAGAACTTTCTTTACACTGTCAAGAAAATGGACCAGAGAGACGCAGATTCAGGAACGACAGACAAAGCTGAGGGAGGCTGTGCCATACTGAAAATTGGGGGATGAAGTGAAAGTCTAACTACTGAATGGTGAAAATTTCCCCCCACCTCCACATACTCAAACATACACCCTCTCTCCATGTGTCTCTCAGAACCTTGAAAGCCAGGCTTATACACCCCCGTAAAAAGATGAGATTCATCTTTGGGAAAACAGACCATCTGCCACAGACTAAATGTGTCCCTCCATAATTCATATGTTTAAATCCTAAACCCAGTGAGATGGTATTTGCAGGTAGGGCATTTGGGGGTGATTAGGTCATAAGGGCAGAGTCCTCACAAATGGGATTAGTGCTCTTATTAGAGAAATCGCAGAGCTCCCTCACCCCTTCCA
Source organism: Zalophus californianus (assembly GCF_009762305.2). Taxonomy (NCBI): domain Eukaryota; kingdom Metazoa; phylum Chordata; class Mammalia; order Carnivora; family Otariidae; genus Zalophus; species Zalophus californianus. Next base: position 44,684,255 of record NC_045600.1, on the reverse strand, counting down.
CCATGTGAGAACACAATGAGAAGACAGCTATTTTTGAAGTGGGCTGTTCCCAAACAATCTGCCAGCACCTTGATCTTGGACCTCCTAGCCTCCAGAACTGTGAGAAATAAATTTTTGTTGTTTATAAGCCACCCCATCTATGGTATTTTTGTTGTAGCAGCCCAAATAGACTACGACAGAAATTGGTACTGAGAAGTAGGGTGCTATTATAACAAATTCCTAAAAATGTAAAGTGGCTTTAAAAGTGGGTAACAGGTAGAGGCTGGAAGAATTTTGAGGTGCATGCTAGAAAGAACCTACATTACTGTGAATGTACTAAGACACCATCCCAAGAGGAAAGACTCTAAAATTCTGACAGTTGGACATTCTCTAATGAAATGACTAAGCCAGATTATTACAACCCAAAATCCACCATTTAACAAAACACGGGCTTTCCTCCTCCCACTATCTTAGCTATGAATGGGCAGGAAATAGAAGCAGCTTCAAATCTCATGGGAGAAGACATGGCAAAATTGTCTGTTTGGGAATCCCTTTGCAAAGTTCACTGTGCTACTTGCAGCAGGGTCTCTTTTCAGGGGAAATCTGTGGGGGGCTCTCCTATACAACTCCTTTACCTTTGTCACAGTACTTGCAACGATTGTGCTCGCACAGCTATTGTAAAAGCAAAGGCCAGCTCCAGAGCTTAGGCCTCCTCATTCAAAGCGAATGGTTTTTGTTTCTGTCAAGGGCCAGATGAATGAAGAAACAGTCTGTCCTGTTTTATCAGTAACTGTCACAAAATATCATTTCTTTTGGCAGCCGATGTTAGCACAGTTTATATATGTAATATTTAACATACATCAGTTACCTATGACACAGTTGACAAGAGTCAAATATAATGTACCTTGTGCAGGGGCAAGAAGTAAAAAGAGTAAAAGCATCTCATCTTGGCAGGGAAATATGGACAGATATTCATGGAAGAACACAGGAGGAAGAGGGTTGCAGGCGAATGTTGGCCACACCTGTTCATCCCAGAAATACTGATAACTGTCTTCCCATAGCTACTCTCATTTAAAAGAATCTTGTTCTGGGGCACTTGGGTGGCTCAGCTGGTTGAGCGTCTGACTCTTGATTTCAGCTCAGTTCCTGATCTCAGGGTTGAGGGATTAAGCCCTACATTTGGCTCCACACTTAGTGCAGAATCAGCTTGAGATTCTCTCTCCCTCTGCCTCTCCCACTCATGCATGCTCATGCATGTATGCTCTCTCTCTCTCTCTCTCTTAAAAATCAATCAATCAATTCTATGACCTAGTCAAATTTTTGGAGAAAGAGCCCCTACCACTCTTCTTCCATCACCAATTTATCTCATCAGGATGAGCTGTAGGTGGAAAAGATCTGGGTAGAAATAAATCCTAGCTCAGCTTCTTACTGGCATGCCTATCTGATCTCAGTAATAAGACTTACTTTTCAGGGCTACTGCACCAAGCAAAAATAATAGTGTGAGTGAAGCTCAGGCATTCAATAAATGTGTATTTTCCATTCTTTAAGCCCTAAGTCCTCCCTTTCTCCATCAGTGGCTTGAGTTCCTCCTGGTCTGGTCTGAGGAACCTCAGTTCCTATAGTCACTAAAATCAAGTCTGCATTAGATGATATACTCTTTGCTAACTAAAAGCCTGCTGGATAAGAGCAGGTACCTAGCTGAATGGCATTGATACTGGACCATACATCTTTACTATGTGTTCATTCACTGAGTCTACAAATATTTGCAAGGCACCTACTGTGCTTACATACCAGGCAGGTGCTAGGGATTATAGTGTGAACCGAACAGACAAGATCCTTCCCTTCATAGAGCATATCTTCCAGTGTGATTCTCTGGGATCATTTCAATTTTATATACTTTGCCCTGTTGTCCTCTTTAGCACACTTTTACTTGCAACTCTAGGCAAACCTATTTGTTGCTTGGATCATATGGTCTCCATACACCGAGGTGACAGAAAGGTCTGAAGCAGAGGATGGTTTGAGAGCTAGACCCTGACTTGGATACTCCCTACACCTTAAGTAGACCCATAAGCCTACTGGAGACCAGAAAACAGTTCGGGGACATTAGGTACATCTTGAAGAGAGAGTGCACCAAAAGGGAAACTGGGCATGTGCTGATGGCAAACTTTTCCTACTTTCTGAATTTACAGGACTCTACCTTTGGAGATTTCCCCATATGTATCTTCTGGTTACTTCTGATTATCCATTCATCTGGATTTCCCAGAGGCAAAGGAGAACTTCTGCTTCTTAGTGTGGATTCCCAAGTGGCCCCAAGACCTGAGTTTCCCAGCAGCAAAATAATGCAAAAGAGAACAGTGCTTTCTTACTGAGTCATATTCATAGGGAGAGACCCAAGGGTGAGGTGGGGTATGTCTAAAGCTCAGAATGGTGAAGTTCATTAAACTTATCTAAAAATGTAGAGAGGACAAGTCAGGTCAGAATTGGTTGGATCCAAAGCCTTCATTCTGACTGGGTGTTACTTCTGTTTGGAGAAGTCTCAGTAATACTGGGCTTTCTCTCCCATCCTTACAATGCAAAAGGGTCCTGTGATCATAGTCTCTTAGTTGCAAGTGTCAGAAACTTGACTCAAAAAGCATCAGAATCATAATGAGCACTGCAGAGTTGCCTCTTGCCCACAATAAAGGTGGCCTTCCATGGGATTAAACTGAATACCTGACACCCCACCTGAAGTACCTGCGTTGGAAGTCTGTTTTAGGAGATGTAAGATATGACTCTAAAAGATGCCCATTGCCACCAAGAGGATACCCATACTGTTATATTTGGTTGTGAATTTTATTTTTTATTTTTATTTTTTAAAAGACTTTTTTTGAGAGAGAGAGAGAGAGCAAGGGGGGGAGGGGCAACGGGAGAGGGAGAAGCAGACTCCTTGCTGAACATGGAGCCCTGTGAGGGGCTGGATCCCAGGACCCTGAGATCATAACCTGAGCTGAAGGCAGCCACTTAACCAATTGAGCCACCCACGTGCCCCTGGTTGTGAATTTTAAAGATCATTCACAAGGGTTTTTATTTTGCTGATGAGCAGCTGATTTTAAAGAATTATTATATGTTCTAGAATTTCAGGGTCACTCAATTATAATCTCATTGGTATTATAACTAAGACAAATAAAAGCAATGTCCAAAAGGAAAGACTTAGGTAGGCCTACAAAACAAAGGTTGGAAATGCAGGCAATAATAGATTAGGAGTTAAGAACTCTAAACTAGCATTAAACGAGAGTTGGTTTAAGTTAACACTAAGATTATTTTTATTCCTTGTCATTGTGCAGTTTTGTGGGATAAAATACTTATCACTTGCTCCAGCATTACCCCTGGAGATTCTGAGGCTCTTCCATGGCATTTTCTAGGGACTTCCTAATTAAAGACTGGCCTGAAAACAAAGAGGAGGCACTTCTTTGGTTCATTCAGGGTTGATGTAATAATGCATCATAAAATTATCATCAGACTGCCTGTGATCTTTCCCACAGACACCAGAGATATGAAAAGGACATATCCTGGAACCTGTTTCTCTAGAAGACCCCATGCCCATTCACACTCTCCATTTCCTAACATGGTTTTTTTTCCAGCCATGTACAAATAGGAAACCAGAGTAAAGTCATTATTAGAGAACAGGTCAATAGATGCTTCTTAGGACAAATAGTACCTTGCTATACCTATGCAAAATAAAAAAGGGCAATAAAGCAATCATAGGATGACTTAGAAACATTCCCCTTCTACTCTCCTGGGGGCAAAAAATTCCTATACCTAAAACATTCTAATATTTTAATGAAGTCTGTAGCATGAATTATACAGATAAATGCTTCCCCTATTGTAGTTTGCATGGGCAGACACCTGCATGAGAATAAATCCAAACTATCATAAGATTACCTTAAAGTCATGTGTTTCCATTTCCTTGGATCCCAGAGCTAATGAATTATGCTAGAACAACGGTTCTCAAAGTTGGTCCCACACAAGCAGCATCGTATCACCTGGGAATCTGTCAAAATTGCTAACTCTGGACCCCCTCCCCACCCTAAACGTACCAAATGAGAAACTCTGGGGGTGTGGCTAGGAATCTGTGATTTATGGAGCCTGCAGACAAACCAGTGACAGACTGGGCCTCACATCATCCATTACAATGCTTTTTCTTTCAAAGTTGACTAATATTTGTGCTGGCCCTACCTAATAGTTTTATTCTTCAGCTTTTTTTGTTTTTCCTAACAAAGGAAGGATCTGAGTGAGAGAAATCAACACTGTGGAGGACATGTGACCTTCTAGGAGTTGTGAGGCCTTCTGGTTTTCGCTTTGTTTCACCCTTTCTATTCTGCTGGGTAACAGGCCTTTCTATTCTTATCTGAGAACTGACTTGCTTTTTAATTTATTTTTCCTTCTAATTCATTTGCAATAGGTTTTTCAAAACATTATACCACCTCGCTATTGGACATGATGAGTCTTCTGATGGGCTTACACTTGAGTTCTTCCTTGGTGAAACATATCTTTGTTGGTAATCTGGATCATTCATCTCTCCAGAGGCTCCAAGGCCACTGGAAGAATTCTGTCTCCGTCCCAGGTGCAGGGTACATACCAGTAAGTAATGTTGTTTCTTGCCATCAGTCTCTTGTAAAGTATACATTCGTAACAACACGGCCAGTGCTTCGAGTTGGTTTGTGTCCCCCAGGATACACAGGTGACTGCTCGTAAAGGAGTATTCCTTGGAAAGATCACTTGGAAGGCTCCATTTAAAAGCAACAATTTTTTTTTTTTTAAAAAGCAACAATTTAAGATGACAAGAAATTTAAAACTGCTTTATTTTGAGGGATTTCCAAAATTAAATATTGTAAAGTTCTTCAAGAGCTCTGTTGTTGAAAATATTTTCTCTCATCAAAAATGCAAAACCTTCTGGAGGAAATGGGACTCTGAGTTTTCTAGCACAAATCAATGCCAAATGAAGGCCATAAACCATGTTTTGTTATGCATTTGGCACTGTCTCCAAATATCTTGAACAAACAATGTCACTGTGCTGCAGATCCACAAACCCTTACTTTTCTGCAAATTTATGATTGTCCATTACAGGAAAGTAGAAATGCTGGGGATGAGCAAGTCCGGACCAGGGTGGTAAGAGAAACAAATAAATTATAAAAAAACAAATCATTCGAATATCCCAAGCTTTGTTTTCCCAGCCATTGCTTAGGAAAGCCATTCTTGCCTTGCCTGTGTGCTCAAAGGAAATTGGCTTTGAGTTTTGATTATCAATCCCAGACTAATGAAAGTGTTCAGAGCTGGCTTTGGCAGGGGTAGTATTGGGGAGGGTGGAGAGGGTAGGTCAAGGGCCCTACAAATCCTAATAGTGGGAACTGTAAAGAATTCTAGGCACCAAATCCTATGCCTTTATCAGAATGCAGGTCACTTTTCAGTGTCACTGCCATTTCTAAATAAACACCAGTTTCCCCCAAGGTGGGGCTTTATGGGAAAAGACCATGGCCATAGGTTCCAGCCGTGTAGAATACACTTTTGAGGCTATTTCTGGTCAGAAGGTCAAAGGCCCTGCATATGACCCATTTTCCAATACAAGTTCAACTTGGGAGTCACAGGTGAAAAAGGGTGTTTAGAAATGTAAACATCGAGAAAGCAATACTCCATATCACCAAACTATCTTATAACAACAAAAAAAAGTCTAAAATGACTGATTTCTGACTTTGCTCAAAAGAAACCTAATTCAAAGGGAAATATTTTTAAAGTAAATATCTCAGTAATTGCCAGTGATAGAAATGAATTATGATATAAAAACCTGACTTGAGAGCTTAATAATGTTATATTCACTTTCTTTTGCCCATTGTGCGTGTGGCTACCTCTCTTCCAAGAATGTGCAAACTTAATAATGGTTCATGCATAGCTTGTCTGAGCACTAGTCATTGCTGAATACTGCTTCTTCCACCTGATTTTGAGTTTGAACCCCAGCAGGGACACTGGGCAATCCTGGAGGTACCGTTAGGAATTGGCCTGGCACCATCAGCAGGCGGCATTGTTCCTCTGTGTGCCTGGGCATGGTTTTGAGCTGGCTTATCTTTCTTTTGAAAGAAAACTCTGTCCTTTATAGACTATTTTTGCACTGCAGCTTTATATCCAGAAAGCTGAGATGTTCTCTTATTAGCATATTGCACCCCAGAAGGTCAGCCCTTTTTGCAAACACCTGCCCCAGCAAGTGGGCCCACAATTATAATTGCAGTGGCATTAATAATAGAGTTCTGAGCAAAAGTAAGCAAAAGTATTGGCCAAGGCTTATGGATTTCATTTGAGGCTTCGTGTGGCACTTTAATTTTCCTTCTAGGAATGACTTTGCTAAACATATTCAGGTTGTCTTCAGTGCTTAATATTACTATTTCTTGGTACTTAACGCTATTGATAATTAACAGAAGTGACTAGCCTCACACTTAGAAATAACTGAAACTTGAAAGAAGGAGGCATTTTTTCTTGTCATTTATATTAAATATATAAATTTCATTTAAAAAAACTCTTTGCCTTCTGAGAGCATTGAGGAGCCAGCCAATCAGTGCATTCTCTGATTTGTTGACTTGTTCAATATTCGCTCATTCATTCAGTCATTCAGTAAATATGTAAGAAAGAACTGCCATCCAAATGTTCTCAGGGAATGACTCAAAATCAAGACCTACTAATAAAATCTTGCTAGAAAGACAATGTTCGCACTTTGCACAATGGAGTGCTGATCTATTAGAAATAAAAAGGATTATTCTTGGTCTCAACACACACTCCATGAAGGTATTATAAATCTGAATGCAAATACTAGTGGCCTTTACCATGTACTTTTTGATCAATATCCAAACTCTCTTTAATTCATATAGCTAGATTTTACAGACTGATCCTTAAAATTATTATAGATAGGAGTTGATTAAATTTTCATTTCAAAGAAATATTACTTTGCTACTACTTCTGTAGGTTTTGCAATAGAGAGAATCTTTTGAAATGACAAAAGCAGCTGTTGGTTAGGTTTTCCTGGTATTCTTATAATAAATTCTTAAGAACAAATACTAAAAACAATGTGGATACTACATATAGTCACCGTATAGGACTAAATTTATCAAATATCTCTTAGTAACTAGCAATAAAAATTCTGTTGTGGTGTCTTTAATCTGGAAATGCTTACAGTTTTATGAAACTTACTGATTCAGAAATTATTTTTAACAAATATACACTGAGGATGTGCTATGGGTCAGGCATTATACTAGGCCCTGAGGATCTAATTCCAAACTAAACAGGCATTTTCTTTGCCTTCATAGGACTTAGAATTCTGAGGGTTGTAAGCATAATTTTTTCCCCAATTTTCTCTCCATGAAAATAACCACAGAATAGTTTCCTTTTTAAAGAAACAGAGAGCCAACAATCAGGCAACTCCGAAAGTCACCTACAACTCTCCTGTGCTTGGATATTCTCAGTTTTGGTCCTCTGTCCTGAGGACATTACTTACAGCTTTATACAAGAGGTTTCCCTGACACTCAGAGAGATGATCCACAGGAAGAAGTCCTGGCTCTTCAAACAAAAAACAAAAACAGAAAACAAACAAAACAAAAACTTTATCACTCACATTCTCTTGTAGTGTAAAGGACATCTCTGAAATTCAATCTTCCCTTCCCCTACCTCCATTCTCCATTATGTTCCCTTGATAAATCATCCCTCTGAATGGGTTTTTTCTCTTTTCAATTGTCAGGAGCATTCCTGCTGTGTCTGGGCATCAACTTCTTCTTTGGTATTTGATTAATTTCATGCACTTGACCTAACTAAGAAGCCAGACTGTACTTCCAATGCACTTTAGTTGACAGAATTAAATAAAACCCTAACCAAAGAAGCATAAGAATCATGCTTCTATACCATTAAAGCCAAAGTTTCTCATTAGCATTGACAGAAATTCATTGTCCAAATAGGAAACAGAACAAAAAGTCCTAACACGACAATGGTAGAGACCACAGTGCAAATGGAAGAAGAGAGGCTCATACAGAGGGAGGCTGGGAAGGCTTGCAGGATCTGAGCGGAGTCTGAAGAGAATTCCAAAGGGAAGGATTTTAATCATCCGGACTCCCTATCGCCACTTTGAAAATTTTTATAATTGCTCAGACCAGAGTACCTTTGGGTGAAGGGAGTAAAAGAAATGAAATTTATTTTGTAACTAAAGATCAGAAACAGATTTGCAATCATGTCCTTTCCCAAGTCACAAGTAAATCATTCAACTGTATATCCCCATCACTTTGCCAGGATTTAACTTAGTTAAAATGCCCAGGCATAAACACCAATTGAAATGGAAAAAAAATCCTTTCCCCTCATGAAAATCAACTTGGTCTGCTGGCCTAAATGAATCTGCTGCTTATCTCACTACAGGATATTCAGTCATTGAGAACTCAAGTAAAGCATGGCTGTCAATCTTTGTTGCTGTAGAAATGGCAGAGGGGAAGGTAGACCCCAACACTCTACCGCATCCTGCTCCCAGTGGGTGACTTGAATACACTGTCCAGCAATGCAGGTTCTCTCCTGCCCACAGAGGCAGATTTGAGGAGCCTGGGGTTCTGGACTAGCATTCTTCCCACAACCCTGGGGTCTTCACCACTTCACACTCCAAGAAGAGTTTTGTTGTTGTTGGCATTTTCTTCTCACTTTCTACAGATGAAGTGTCTCTTAACTGATGAATGGAAGTGAGCTTCCATTTCCTTCTGTATTACTCCCTTTAAGAGATTTGGCGACAGGGCTGGATTCTTGCTAATCCTCAGGTGGGCCGCCTGCTCTCTGCACTGTGCCCACGGCCCCAAATGAGCTAGAAAGATAAATAGGTAGTCATTCCCCTTTCAAATATTCGGCATGACATGATACCACCATGGATAGCAGAGACTCTGGCTCCCTGGCCAGTGGTGGAGATGTGTTTTGGGGATTTTGGAATGCTGGTTCCCTAGCCAAGGAGCACAAGAATTCAGGAATGTGGTGGCTGTTTTTAGTGGCTCATACATTTAAGCATTAGGCCTGCTTGTCCCTGTATCAACTCTAAAACTGCTTTAGTTGCCTAACTCTGGAAATTAAAGAATTCTGTGCATTTCTATATGTGTCAGATTATATTTGGTTTCTTTTCCAACCACCAGATAAAGCATTTCTTCAAAACAAGCTGCTGGCCTTTTACTTGTCTAGTGATTGAACTTCAGGGATAGAAGTTGTATTCATTCATTCCCTTCCTTATCCAATAAATGTTTATTAAACATCTCCTATGTGCCACATGCTAAAGAAGAGACTCTAAAAGAAAGGGCCCTAAGGAGCCACCTCTTTAGAAGGGTCCAAGAAAGATATTTGCTATTTCAAATCTCCAAGAAATTCCACAAGCTCTTGAACAACTGCTCTAGAAGTGAATCCTACAAAGATTGAGTAATTCTTTCTATGGCCCAAAACTGTTCTTGATGCAAGTCCTAACTCATTGGCTTGAATGAAGATTGAGAGTGACAGCTTCAGCATAATTTGTGGAATGGTCCTGTTTACTCCTTGCCATTCAGTTACCAATTCCCTTTCTTATCTTGCTCAAAAAAGTCTATAATACTTTTGTCTGTATTTGTGGGACCATTCTCTTATTCTTTTAATCAGATTGACTATTCCTATTCAACAAACATTTATTAAATAGGCAAAGCTTCACAGAAGAGAAATAATTGCATCTTTAAAGAAGAGGAAAGATTTAAGCAGGCTGCAAGGGATGGTATCATAGGAGAGGGAATAGCACAGGCAGAGGCACAGAAGTAGGTCAGATTAATAAACTGAATGAGGGTGGGATGAGTTGTGAAATGGAAGAAGACAGACAAGTTAGGAGAACTATGCAATAATCCAACTCTTCCCTGGAGACTGTTCATTCTCTTCCAAGACCTTCAGGTATCTTTTGTCAAGGATCTTTTAATTGCAAGTAATAGAAACCTACATTTTTGCTCACGCAATAAAGGAAATTTTATGATAATCAGGAGTATTCCAGTGAGCCTGAAGGCAGGATCACAGAAAGAAAAGAAAAGGGAAGAGAAGAGAAGAGAAGAGAAGAGAAGAGAAGAGAAGAGAAGAGAAGAGAAGGGAAGGGAAGGGAAGGGAAGGGAAGAAAGAAAGAAAGGAAGAAAGAAAGAAAGAGAAAAAGAAAGAGTAGAAATGGCTATTCTTTCTCTTTCCCTCCCCCCACACCACACACTCTTCTGCTTATTCCTGCCCATCTAACTCATCTTCCCTCTACAGTTGTTCCTTAGCTTCTCCATGGGCTTGGCTGCCGCCGCCCACCCCCACCCCTGGCCGGTCCTGACCGTACAGGCCCCTAGTCCCAGGAGAGAGTAGGTAGGGTCCACATAACCTAATTCCAATCATCAGGACAGATAACTCGATCAGCCCTGGAGCAGGCAGGGCTAAGTAATGCAAAAGTGGCTCTACATCCAGTTGCGGGTAGGTGGGCTCACTGTCAGAGAATACATGGCTGTGGCAAGAGACACCAGAGGGAAATATGTGTGTGTGAGGTTTCCCGAAAAGAAGACTGAAGATGATGCACTCTTTCAATGCAATGTTCCAGTCACCTTGGCACAGCAGCCTGGGTGGGCAGAATGCCAGCCTGTGTGAGGCTCAGTGAAGAAGAAACCAAACATCAGTGCCAGAGGTGTGAGGGCCCCAGAACATGAAACAATGGAAGGAACTGCAGCTGCTTTCCTAGAGAAGTGAAGACTTCAAGAAGCTCTGCTGTTGCTGGCTCTCTTCAAATGCCTCACAGGCTATCAAGAAGACAGATACATCTCCAGGAGAAAGTACCAGCCCAGGGATGTAACAGCCTCGAAATGGTGCGATGGCCCTGGAGTTAGTGAATTCTCTCTATCAAGGAAGGATGGCCTAATTGTGGACACACCATTTGATGTGATATTCACAGAGATAATTTAAGTATCCAGTGGAGGATTAATGAGATGACCTGTTTTTACATGTAGACCTATAATCGGGTGGCTTTCCAACCCTCCAACTGTATGATTTTTCTCATCAGTCATGTCCTATCTTAGAATACACAAGACAGAATTTTTCAATAAGAGGCCCTGAAGAAGAGCTCTTAACTCTGAGAGGCAGGGAATCTAGGTGCCACATGCTAGTTCAACATTTGTCAGACTCCGTGTGTGGAACTCTAGTGCCCATGGGATGTTATGGGTATTTTACAAAAGGAGGGCTTCATTGTCAAATAAAATGCTAGTTTAAACAAAGCAAAACAGGCTTCTTCACCTCAGGACATCCTAGAGCCTTTAATGACTTAATGTTTTATGAATCTCCAACAGGTGAGATACATTAAACAATGTTTCCCCAGCTTATCTGATCACATGAGGACCACATCTCATGGTCCACTCAAGCCTATGAAATGGAGTTGGGGTAATGGGAGTCTAGCTCTGTTGCTTTGATTTTTCACCTTTGTTGGAGTCACACCCCTTTGAGAACCAAACAAAATCTACTGGACACTCCCCTCATCAACAATGAAAAATGAGCATACATACATGCACGCCAAATTTTGCCTGTAACTTCAGGGGGTCACAGGCGACTCATCCATGATATTTGGGTTTTCCTGGAGCCCAAGTGATACATCCCTGTCCTAGATAATCCAAACATCTGAATAATTTTCTCTTTATTCTTACATCCCCCAATGGTCGTAAGATGGAGGCACAAATCTTTCTTATTGCATGGGATGTGTGAGTTTGACACAGTTCTCTCTGGGTATGCCTTAGTGCTATTCTTTGGTGTGCTTTCGGGGTTAAAGTTGTCTTTTTCCTTTCCAGTATTTCCGAATATTGGAAAGAAGACGTGACTCCTGCTGTTTCTGCCACACCCCAAAGTTTATCTTCCCTCAGTTGGACTTTCATTCAATGTTCAAGTTCTTTCCAAACCAGAAGCCTTATTTAACTTGATAAATGAAGAGACGTTTAAAATAATGTTTCATTATTAAAGGTAATTTTCAGGTTTTTTCTAACAACAAAAAACTAAAGAATTAAGTGTATTTTTCTTGTTCCACTATGCAGATCTTCAGGAATTTCACTGTTTATGAAAACATGGTCTTAGGAGAGGAGAAGCCTCTCCTCATTTTTTATAAAAGGGTGCTTCATGACCCCAGCTCTGGTGTCCCTAGGAAAATAAAATAAAATACTTATAAAACAGGTATAAGATGAACAAGTGAAAAAGCAAAGAGCAAACAGTTCAGATTAAATGAGCTACCTAAATTATTATAAAACAGCACAGGTAAAAAGAATAAGCTTATCATTTCTAAATTACTTCAGTCCTATAAAAAAGGAAGTTTTGAAATGGGCATTTAAAAGGGCTAGTTCCAGTGCATGCATGTGGAAGCCAGATATATTACTTCTTGTGCATCTGTCATTAATTCTATAATTGAAGTTTATGAATATCCCATTTGAAAAGCAAATGGTTTATATCAATGGAAATGATTTAGTTTTTATTTTTATCAAAGTTAATACATGTTAATAATTCTTTTTCAGAGTAATAGCTGTTTGCACATTATAAGCACATGTCTCAGGTTTTCCTTATATGGATATCCGATGGAAAATTTTTTTTCCCTTCGCCTTCTTATAGTCAGCATATTTCCGTTTATACAAGAGGGAAGTAGACATTTGAAGTCTATGAAGAAATGTCTGTTTGACTAACAGATGTCTATGCTGGAGTAAGCAGGAAGTCTTAACAGTTCCTTTCCAACACAAAGGCCCACTCATGATAAAAGAAAAGACCAAACAGCTTGGAAATAAATAAGGCAATTTCTATTCCAATGAACATCTGTCCCAGCCAGCCAGGAAGGTAGAACCAAGAAAATCCCTAATACCTCATACTTAAGTACATTTTTTTTTCTTTCACTCCTTTCCTACCCTTTCAGCAACCATCATCAACATTATTGAAAAATCAGCCAAAATAGTGTTTTATTTGTTCCACGACCAATACTTTAATCTGGAATGCTTAACAGTCAGCCTCTAGCTATAAGGAAGCAGATTTGCTCTGAAAGAGTTGAACTCTGTGAGCTAGAAATGAATCTAAAATGCAGTTTAGTCTTATACAATATTATATGCCAGATATATCTCAATAAAGCTGGAAGAAAAAAATAAAATAAAATCCAGATTAGTCACTGGTATTTATTTAGCACCACTGTATGCTATTCACTGTCTAGTCACTGCGAATACAGAGGTATGCATGGTGGGCATCCCTTTTCAGTAAAGATAGCTAATAAATGTGTAATCAAAGAGGAAAGCAAGTTAATTTTCGAAAGTGATTAAAAAAATAGGATGGTATGATAGAAAGTGACTGATAGAGAGGGAGGAGGCTAATTTAGAGTGGATGATTTGTGTAGGTGATGTGTGAACAGAGGCAAGAATGGCAAAGAATAGCCACCTTCTGTAGATCCAGGACACAGTGTTCCAGAAAAAGAAAATGGCAAGTACCAAGGGCCTGCGGTAGAAACAGGCTTGGTCTTGCCCAAGTGGCTGGAGCATAGTGAACATGGGAAAAGTGAAAGAAGATGAGTCAAGAAAGTCCACTGTACATTATAGCCTAGCCTTTCCACCATAAAGGAAAAAGACAACTTTAACCCCAAATACAGTCAAATGCTATGCCAAACCATTAGCTGAGTGAACGAAATAACTACCCTGGAGATGGTATAAATTTGTTACCTACAAAGAATGCAAGCATACAATGGTGAGCTTTGAAGTAAATACTCCAGAAAGGGACTTCATAATAAAGTGCAGACTAAACCAGTCTCCCAATCAGCAGGTGCTGTCTTCCTTTTTAGGGGTAAGGGCTGCCCAAAAAGTAGCTCCCTCCATTCCTTTTCTCAGGGAGCAAATGCCCATTCATCCATCACCTTCTTTGCACCCTGGAATTTGGGTGTTCTATATCACTAGAGTGATAAGAAGAACCAAGATCTGGCCTTGAAGGATTGTTCTGGAAGTCTGCCAGACCACTGGATCATCTCCCAGTGGTCTGCAGAATGATCACATTGTTTCCAGGTACAACCAACATGGGTTATTATTGGAGAGCCAGTTCACCCTAGATGAATTAATGAATTCTGACACCATACCTCAGGTTACTGTCTTTTGATAACCTTTTTGTAGCCTCTGAAAAATTGATATGAGATAAAATCTGGTATTCCCTCCTCTGTATTAGGCCAGGCTCTATTCTACTCCAAGTGGCAACTGCCAGAGGAAAGAAGAAGTACCAGATGACCAAAGAATAAAGAGGGAGATTTTCACCAAGGAGACATCTACAGTTTCAGCAGAACATATATATTGACATATAAACATAAGTAAAAGCAGGGGATGTGTGCAACATAGTCTAGTTCAATAGTCTAGAACTAATTCAATAATCTAGTTCAAATATATATTTATATACAATTTACATAGAAACATATGCAGAAATTATGTGTAATACATATGAGGTATGTAATATACACATACCTCTTCCTACAAAATAAAATGTTCAATAAGAGGGCCTTGAAAATGTTTTTTTTCCAGAATCAGTGTATAAAGTCCAGCTTTCTTTATCCAACTAGTGAAGTGATGGTTTTCTCCATTCCCTAACTTTACATTTCATCGTGTCTATAAATCGAACTCATTTCCATTCTTAAAATATAAAACTCTCTTCAACTTGTCTGCTGCTGTCTCTGTTCCATTGTTTGTTTGCATCTGTGTTATTCACTTTAAGCAAACAGCACTTACAGAGCAGTAACCATATCTGTTTAACACAAATGTGTTAATGAATACCTTCAGGCATTAGTTTGTTTTCATACTCATGACTCTTTTTGTATTCTGTAAAATAGGCCAAAATATTATTCTGACATTTGATTTATTCAAGATAAAGAAACCAAGCTGATTATCTTTGGGGCAGAGTTTAATGCTTATATATCACTACAGTTGTTTACCTTTTCTTTCATTAATTAAATATTATTTAGGAATGGAGTAATTAAAGCCCAGACAATAAATTTCCCCTAGATTGGCAATTTATCCATACAAACTTGTAAGAATCTAAATTTTATGATGTTTCAATTTACTTTTGCCTTCGATTTGCTCATTATTTCCAAAAAGGGGGCAATAAAATAAATAACAGGCTCTAACCCAGTTTCTCTGATTTCACTATTGCTTCAGATTTTGCATTAATTCACGAGCCTCTATTTCTTAAAAAAAATTAGCATCTTTAAAGGTATTTTTGATGGTGTGAGTGATATATCAGTTGGGTAAAGAAGTATTTAATGAGTTACGAGACAGAAATTAGTACAACCTGGATACAAGCCATTAGAAAGACTAAACCACTGGTTTACAGGCTTCAAGACTACCAACTTTAATTGGCCAGCTACCTAGATATTAGTTCTGGAACAGCTAACTTGCTATTGAAGGCCTCTAACTAACAACTGGTGTGTTTCCTGACAGACAGGTGGTTCCTCATTATCTTTTAAACAAATACACAAATTTCTCAGTTATCAAGTTTCCTTGTAGAATTACTCTTTTTCATGCCCTAAAACAAAGTTCCCTTAATACCTTTAATAAATAGTACATCAAAACCATTTTACAGAATAGAAGCCTCTTTAAGACCTTTGTTCTGGATAGATAATATACAAATAATAGTAATTAATCTGAATAGAGAAAAGTTAAAAACAAAACAAAAGAAAAGAAAAGCACTGTCCATGAGAACTACCATGCACTAGTGTGTATGGGAAAACACCACCTCTGTATATTACTATTTCAGCTAACCCACATCTGTAAATCCAGAGAGCTAGTTGCCATATGTCTTTCTAACTGAAAAAGGCAAAAGACAACTGGCTGCCATATGCTTTTTACAAAGAAACTGTAAACAGGTTACTCAGCATGGGCCACATATATAGGATCTACACATGAGTGCCCTAGGAATGGATTTGGCCCAAAGTCTCCTTACGCTAAAAAGCTTTAGGCATCATAATATTCCCACATGTCCACTGTATAATGAAACAGATGACAGCTTTTATCCTGAAGATTGTTTGGTGCTAAGAATGGGATTGGGCAATGGGCAGTTCAGGCAACCATCCAAAGGAGTTCTTGTGGCTTATACATGTATATATATGTATATATGTATATAAAAGATGTATACTAATGTTCCTTGAAAACCATAAATAATGTACTAAAGAACTCTAGAAATACAATGTATCACTCTCCACCTCACAACACATGCAAACACACACTCACACAGGAATACACATATGGCCAAAGAAGTCAAGAAATCTCTTAACCAAGGTTAAAGTCTTCGTTGTAAACAACAAAGTGACAGTTCCTTTATCAAGATGATTTCTCTTTCCTCTACTGTGGCTGAGGCTTACGAAATAGAGATTAATGGTACCTACTGCTTTGAGGAGAGAGCTTCGAGTGAGGGGCCAGAATAAGAAAAAGAACATGGAGAGAGACCATTTCAGCCTGTTTTTGTCTTCAACAGTGGGAGAGAAAGGTAAAGAGAATTCTCGAGGTTTCTACTTTGTCTATTTTAGCTCCATAGAGTAGAAAACCTAAGAAAGATTTCGGCAAAGATTCCAGCTAAGAGTAAATAGCATCCATTTGCTATGGATGAATATGAATAAATATGAAATGAATAAATAGCATCCATTACAAGACAAGTATGTCTTGTCTTCCTGAGAACTTTAGACAGCTATTGAAAAGGATCTGCATGCACACGGTTATTAGTGTTGCAATTTATACATCCATTCACCCCCCTCCGCCCCCCATCATCCATTCACCCAATGTTAACTGAGGTCCTACTAGAGGCAGGGTACTGTATTAAGAAAAGGGAAAAATGGTTTAGACAAGAATTTTGCCATCAAATATACAAGTAAATATAAAAAATTACCAATTCTAACACAAAAGTAGTAATGAAAAATGCCAAAGAGAAAGCTACAAATAAAATACTAAATATTTAAGAAAGAAAGATGTTTCCAGCTTGAGAATGATAAATGATTAAGGATGATCTTATGGAGAAGACAGCATGTGAACAAACCCTGAAGCAAACTGAGGTGGTTGGTTTTAAGAATATACACACACAGAATACACCACCAGAGTAATCAGTAGAACCTGGCAACTTCGGTGTCAAAAAGCTCCACTGGTGTGGCCCTAATGTTAGAACTGCCAGAAGAGTCTGCACTGACATGACCAGTTGTTTCAAAGTGGACGATATCGCGTATAACCTTCCACCCACCTTCTACACAGAGACTGGCATCTCATCAAGAATCTGTTGTAAATCGGTCTATTTTACGGAGCAATACTCTGCTCAGGGACTCTTTAAGAAAATGAAGCAGCGTTGGAATTTGTTTCTAAACCGTTGTTGGGGAAAAAATGTCAATTTTATACACTTTAACCACTAAAATGTTTTCAGAGTCAAAGTGAGCACATACGTAAACCTCAAATAAGAATTCGAAGGGAGAGGTTCCCTAACAGGAGCAAAGGAACAAAGGAAGCATGGAGTGTATCGACGCAACACCTGCTCCTTCTGTCTGCCCTGGTTTCATTACGGTCGGAGGACAGGGGGAGGTTGTGTAATCGTGTATATAAATCCTGGGTGAGGATGAGACAGGTCAGGGGAAGCAAGAGGCAGGGGTGGCCCGTTTTCCTCATCTGCTCAACATAAGCCTGTGAGGAAACACGCTGACTCTTTTAATAATATCAGTGAAAGACAAACATCAGGGGAACAGGCATTGAGGCTATGAGGTCCAGCTGGTCCCTCCAACAGGGAGATTCTCACCGCCCCCCCGCCCCATTGCCAACCTTGCAGAACCTGGATGTGTGTTTGTTAAGAGAAGGGGGTTTCGTGTGTGACCGCAACAGTAGCATGCGCAAGAAATCTCCAAGGAAAAGGGGTCAACGTTCCCTTCCAATGTGAAGACTTTCGCCCAGTGAGAATTTTAGAGAATCTGGGTTTGGCTTTATTACGGGAGAAAAGGGGTTTCCTTAAAAATGAAATAGATGAATGTCTGAAAACATGGGAAAGAGTAAAAGGATATTTCATTTCTCATCCCTGCTTGGACATATGTTATTCGAAGCTCGCTTTGTTCCAAGAAAATGAAAACAATTCAAACTACCTTAAGCATAAATGGGGAGTTTACTGGCTCATTAAAACAAAAGTCTAAGGGTATTCTGGCCTCAGCCATGGCTGAATCCAGGTGCTCAATTTTTCATGACACCGCTTCTCTGTGTCTTGACTCAGCTTTCCTCTATGCTGGCTCCACTCTCTGGCAGGATCCCCCAACATAGTGGCATGATGGAAGCCAGAAGCTCCAGGTCATTTTTCTATCCCCTCAACAACCCTCTACAGAGTTTCTCTTTTTCCAACTAATTTTCTAATTTCCAAGAACTGAGTCTCTCTCACTGGATTGGGTCACATGCCCATCCCTGAGCCAGTCACTATGGCTAGAAGAATGTAATTTCCTGGGTGGCCAACCCTGGAGCATGGTGTTAGCTCTGCCCAAGTGATATGATCTCACAGAGGAAGACGGGCAGCTTCCCATGAAAAATCAGACCGTTTTTACCAGAAACAGGGTGAATGGACACCATCCAGATAAATCCCCTCTGTGGTTTAAAGCAGAATATTGGGCCTATGGGAGAGTACTCATTCATTTTTTAAAGAGGCAGCTCTGTGTTTTGAAGTAGTGACTGTAGAGGCCCTGCATGCCTGATGGAGCCCACAGATAACAGCTCTATATCCTTCATGATAAACAGTTCTTGATCCTTCCCCAGCATCCACTGGTCATCCTGAGGTTGACTGGAGTCACTGATGCTCCATCAACCTCATCCTCAAAGGCCCAGAATAGGGAGACCAATTGCAATCAGTCAAAACTTGAGGATGCTACTCTCAGCTCTTCTGCTGGCTTGATGCTATGTGACTGGAAAGTTAAACAACTGTTAAATTCTTCAGCTTTCTCCACCACACCCTCCCCCCAAAAAAGAAAGAAAAAAAAAAAGATTCAAAGTCCAAGACTGTTCAAAAAGACATTCTATTGAAATGAAAAACATTTCAAATATACTGTCATCACTCTTATAAGCCTTCTCACCTGGGCCAAGTAACAATGTATGCCAGATGAGTAAAAAAGAAAAATGCCAATTTTATTGATTTTACCACCTCATACTCTTTTCAGGTCTGTGAAAAATGTTTAAGGAGTAAATTTTTTTATAACTCTCTACAAGTCTACTCTACATCAAAGATTATTTTTTGGGGAGGGTGTTGCCCAGATACAGAACAAAATACTTAAGCTGAGATAGTCTGATTGATCTTCACTATTCCTGGTATAATAAAGTATTTGGGGATGTAATAAATAAAAGTCTCCAAATTCCCAGCTTGGTTGGTTGGTGGTCAAGGTATGAAATAGTCAAG
Organism: Zalophus californianus; assembly: GCF_009762305.2. Lineage (NCBI taxonomy): Eukaryota > Metazoa > Chordata > Mammalia > Carnivora > Otariidae > Zalophus > Zalophus californianus. Next base: position 44,664,842 of record NC_045600.1, on the reverse strand, counting down.
CCAGCATCTTGTTGGTCTCTCATAGGTGTCTTGATATATGCAGCTGAAGAAGTAAGAAGCCAGTCCCTTCTTCATTCCGCTCCATCTGTAGCATCCAGCTTGACCCAGCTCCCACCCTCAATCTGAACCAAACCAGATAACTGTTACATAGTGTTATATCGCTATATCACTTGTGAGCATTGTCTCAGATGCATAAGCATGAAAGAATGTGTGAGTGGGGCAGAATAAAAAGGAGTGGTGTGAAATATACCCTGCCTACCTGCTCATAATCCCCCGGCCTTCAAAATGGATAGAACTAAGAATATGGACAAGAGCCATGAACTAAAAGGGCAAAAGAACACTCATCCTTTTACTCCCAGAAAGACTTTTTGGGTATCTTCCTCTGCACAAAGAAAAGGAATGATCTCGCTTAATCCTATAGCATCGGTGAGGCACCCTAAAAATCCTCTAGTGTAGTGGTTTTTAAATTATGTATCATGGATCCCCCAGATCCCATACGAAAAAGAAATTATTTTCATATCTGCACATTAAATTTGTGCTTATCCTATCATTTCCTGCCTCACCAGTCCTCTCCTCCCAGACGATAGTATGCCAGATAGGACTTGGAATCCAAGCCTCAGAAAACAATGCAGAAAGTTTCCACAGTCCTGGAAAGTCTAATGAACTGTGAGCTCGAACACAGAAAGAGTCATGGTCACATGAATCTAGTTTTTGTACCCTCACTTTGAGCCTCATTGCCAGTCTGGCTCTTTGTTTAGGTGACCTTTGGCCCCTGGAGTCAATGTTTGTCTTCTAAATGGTATTTCAACACTAACATCTGGTGATGTCCCCCAGCTTGACATTTGTGAAGCAGATGCTTCCAGTGGCCTGGAGTGTGCCTTCTGGGTCAATGTTTTCAATAATGCCCTCTGGCATTGATCTCTGTGGTACCTCTCCCCAGGTAAGAAAAGAAATGCCACTGGGAAATGGCTGAGAGAGAACACTTCAGAGCATCTGGAGGCAATCTTGGAATATAAAACCCCAGAAGTTCTTGTATAAAGAAATACCTAAAGGTAGGGAGTAGAGGGAAATATCAAGTTTTGGGTACTTTTTCTGAAGTTGTACTTTAAATAATCTAGCAGTTCAAGCCTGACAAATCTATACTTCATTTTAAGCAATTTCTTTACATGTTTCTTTCTCTCCATTTGGGGTTGTCTGTCTTGAAACTTGGAAGTAATAGAGAATAGAATCTGTTGCTGAGAAAAGCAAGCCCTCTCTCCCCTCCCCTCCCCTCTCACCCTCCACGCACACAGATGAGCACCTACTTCGTAACTTAATAAGCAGCTCCTCTCACTTGGGCCTAGAGAAAACTTCAAGGAATCTTGTGAACTAAAGTAGAAATTCAGATAGCCTACATTTGGACAATGCTGTCTTTTAAAATTAAGGATCTGCCCCAAGATTCCTAGAAAGCTTCCAAAACTAGGAAGCAGGTCAATGAGAACTATTTGTTTCAACTTGATGAAGATTTTTGATCTCTAACATTATGTCTCAAGATCTCTTATTGTCACCAGTAGGCAGCGACATGCATATAACTACCTATAGAGAAGTAGAAATCTTTTCAATCTACTCAGGAGTTTAGTACAGGCAAGGTATTCATGACGATCTTTGTAATATTTGCCATATTGCTATTTGGCTTCTCTTTCCAAAGAGCTTAGAATCCACCATCCTTCATTCATCTTCGTGAAAGCTCTGCTGTCCAAGTGGTCAACAAAGGCAGGGAGGTGAGCACTGCACAAACCAGTGTGAAGGGGGGTGGTAGGCAGAATTCTAAGATGACCCCCAATGACTCACATCCTCTATAAGTCCCTCTTCTGAGTGCATATGGAATTTGTGATTTGCTTCTAATCGATAGAACATGGCAAAGGTGATAGGATATCACTTCCATGACTATATTATGCTATATGACAAAGGCGAAGGGACTTTTGCAGATATAATTGAGCTCCCAAAGCAGTTGACTTAAAGTTCATAAAAGGAGATCATCTGGACTATACCTAACCTAATCAGGTGAGCCTTTTAAAAGAGGGTCTAGATCAGACAACCCAAGCAAGAGAGATTCTCTTTCTGGCTTGGAAGAAATAAGCTGCCACATTGTGAGAGGACTTGCAAGAGGGCCACATAGCAAGGAACTGTGGACAGCCTCTAGGAGTTGAGAATGGTCCCTGGCCAACAACTAGCAAGAAAACAGGTACATCAACTATACAAACACAAGGAAATACAGACGCCAATAAACGGAATGAGCTTAGAAGCAGGTTCTTACCCAGTCAAGTCTCCAGATAGGAACACAGCCTGGTTTACATCTTAATTTTCACCTTGTGAGACCTTGAGCAGAGAATTCAGCTAAGCCATGCCCAGACTATTGATCTGCAGGAACCATGAGATAATAAATGGGTCTTGTTTGAAGCTGCTGCATTTTGTGGTAACTTGTTACAGAGCAGTAGAAAACGTCTACAAGAACAATGACAGCTCAAATAGCTAAGATTCCACATTTTGCTTCTCCCATCCACTGAATACCCTGTGAAGTTTGGATATAGTTCTTCCCTTAAGAATCAGCAGTCCATGGGATAGCAAAGAATGTGACTCTGCCTCAAAACATGGATGGACAGATGAATGGTTAAATAGCTACACACAGAGAGATATACACACACACGTAACAAGTACTTACTGTATGCCAGAATCTCTAATGAGGGCTTTAAGTATTTTATTTAAATATTTAACTGTAGCTGAAGGATTAGAGTTAAAATGGCGTAGGTACTTTTAATGCCAGAAAAGGACTCAACCTGGTGGACTAAAAGAAAGAAAAAAAGAAAAAAAAAAAACTAACAAAGCAAGGAAAAAGATATATGGATTCACCCCTCACCAGGTCACAGATCAAGATGTACGTCCCAGTCCCTATAGCTCTCCAAGAAGGATATGAATGTTATAAAAGGCAAGGAGGACAAGCTAGATGGTATAATCAATCTATTCAAATGAGTTTGACGGTAGTTTGAATCAAGAGTTCATCAAATCATGATGTAAGTAGTATTAACATTTTGCTGCCTTTGAGTTGACAGTGGGCAGGTCTGTGTTTACAAGTGGGTATGAAATACACATAAAGGAATGGGAATGTTTTAAAACTATCAGTCACAACCTATTAAAGGGTCATGAGTCAACAATCAGAAAAGTGTAAAAGCTGCTTCTGATGTGGAGTCATTGTTACATGAGCTGTGAATTTCAGTATTTTAAAGGAAATGGCTTGGTTTTTTTTTAGAGAGTGATAGATGTAACTTACTCAAAACAAACCAGATGCAGTACAGTAGTAAGGATAATGCTAACTGCTAAACAGCTGACCTCCAAATCTCAGTGGCTAATATGTTATTTCTCACTCACATAAGATTTAATTGGCAGGGCAAGGGGTGAGGGTTGTACTCCACAAAATCCTTCAGAGACCCAGATGGGCAAGGCTCTACCATCTTTGACCCACAGTTTCTGAGGTTGCTCTGAACATCATGAACATAGGGGAAGAGTAAGGGTGAGTCTCCTGGAAGTAGAGTATCTAACTTCAACCCTCATTCCATTAGCCAGAATTCAGGCAATGAACCTTCCTAGCTTCAGAGGAGGACAGGATAAATACTTAAACTCATTCTACTTCCATCCTCTGATCTCTTGCAAATATTTAACTGTAGCTGAAGGATTAGAGTTAAAATGGCGTAGGTACTTTTAATGCCAGAAAAGGACTCAACCTGGTGGACTAAAAGAAAGAAAAAAAGAAAAAAAAACCTAACAAAGCAAGGAAAAAGATATATGGATTCACCATATATCTGGGTTGAGGAACCCAACCACAACTCAGAGGGCAAGTGATTCATAAGATTATGTCCATAAAAGCCATCTTCCCATGACACAGGCCACGTTAGAGAATGGCAGTAAGTGAATTTAGAGGGACCACTGAAAGATATCCAGCACAACAAGACATTAATGAATGTATTATGAATACAAAGGACTAGTAAAAGTCAATCCTATGAGTGAAAACACCTAATTCCCATAGTTTTCACTAAATCAGCTAATAATTGGAGATGCTGTTGAAGAAAAACTAGGTCATTGGTAGGCATTGATTCTGATTTGGGATTTTGAGTGTGGAAAGCATGTGAGACTAGAAGTCAGAAAAAAATGACTTCTGGTCCTGCTCTACCTCATACTAGCTCCAAGATCTCAGACAACTCACTCAATTTGGCCATGGTTTTATATCTGTAAAAATTTATAATAATCACACCTTTCCCAGCCCTAATCATAGACTTGATCAGAGAAGATCCAATGAGAGCACATACTTAAAAGCACTTTGTAAATTAGAAACATGGGTCACAAATAATACTGGTTTTTGGTATGTGGTAATTGTTGTCATTACTCAAATTATGGTTCTGGTTTATGAGAAATAAGTGATCCTGATTAAACTGTCACTTTCCCAGTGACTTTTGAACTGAATATGAACCAGAAACATCAATCACCTTCAATGCAAAATTCACCTCTCCCATGAATCTTTTGAAGGACTTCCCATTTGGGTAGTCTGAGTGGAATATTCCCTTTTGACCTGGAACTGTCATTTAGGCCTACATATCTCCTTAAACCAAAGAAACCCACAAACTAAAGAAAGCCATCCACAATAGGGACCTTCCTCTCAGGTTTACCAGGAGATTTGGGGGTGGGAAATAAAACCTCAAAACCCACCCCTTCCCTCCCAGCCTATAGAAGAAGACTGGAAATGAGAAAGGAGTATAGACAGGGTCAAGTCTGTGGGGAGTTCAGAATTCATGGTGAGGTGGTTCTCTTCTCTCCCTTAAGGTTGTTTTGCTCCACCCCTATCCCAAAGGGAACTGAGGCAGCACCTGAGCATCAATGGAACACTGGGGATGCCTACAGAAAGTGAAGCCTGCACTCTGTTCCATGGTTGTCTTCTAATTCCACTGATGATTTGCTAACCTGCCCCATCCCTGACGGAGGTAGGAGTGTGATGGGGTAGGTGCAAGGAGAGAACAAGAACAGGAGAGAGAAGACAGGACAGGCAGAGAAGGGACAGCAGTGGAACAGCCTTCCCTGCCATCATTTGGTGGATTATCTATATGTCTAAGGCATCTTGACTGTCTCCAAGGCAGGGAGAATGGCCTGTTAAACCACTGAAATCTCAATTTTATATTTTCATTCAAATCAATGTGAGGAAGTCTCACCTCTCTATAAATCCATTAAAGGAAAATTAGTGACAGTGTGTAAACTGAGCTTATGCCCATTTTATTTCAGTCATCAGGGCTCCTTCATCCCTATATGAAATATTTATTATTGGTTGTATGTAAAAATGGTCTTTAAAGCAAAACTTCCAACTTCATTGGAGAAGCACTTTGTAACAGGAGCAACAAATTATGATCTGGAAATGAAAGCTCAACTGGCTTCCACTGCCATTTAGGTGCCTCTCTTAATTAATATCAGAAATATTAACTGACACTTAAAAATAAACTTAGATTAAAACCCTTTTCTAATTCTGCTTATTAAATTTGGCACGCTTTTTTCACATTTACTGTTTTAAAGCTGAATTACATTTAAAAAATCTTTCTCTTGCAGGGGCGCCTGGGTGGCTCAGTCATTAAGCATCTGCCTTTGGCTCAGGTCATGATCCTGGGATCCTGGGATCGAGCCCCGCATCGGGCTCCCCGCTCCCACTCCCCCTGCTTGTGTTCCCTCTCTTGCTGTGTCTCTTTCTGTCAAATAAATAAATAAAATCTTTTTTAAAAAAAGTCTTTCTCTTATAAAAAAAAAATTCTAGCTTAAAAACTGCTAGAATTAATGAGAGAATTCTATAGGGTGATCAAATAGAAGACAACTATGTAAAATCAATAGTTTTTATTTATAACTAGCAATAAATCCTTAGAAAAGAAAATATATCAAAATATTCTGTTCACAGCAGTGACAAAAATTTTAAATAACTAAAGAATAAGTTATAAAGAATGCCTCAGGACCAACACGTATAAAGCTATCAAGTCTCACTGAAGGGCAGAAATAAGGATCTGTGCAACTGGAAAAACAATGTTTTTTAGGTGCAAAGACTTAACATCACAAAAATATGACTTCTCCCAAAAATTAACATATAATTTAAATCAAATTAAAACCTTAAGAGCCTTTTTATTTTAATTGGATAAAATTATCTTTAAGAATAAATGGAAGGGGGCACCTGGGTGGATGAGTCATTAAGTGTCTGCCTTCGGCTCAGGTCATGATCCCAGGGTCCTGGGATCGAGCCCCGCATCGGGGTCTCTGCTCAGCGGGGAGCCTGCTTCTCCCTCTGCCTCTCCCCCTGCTTGTGTTCCCCTCTCTTGCTGTGTCTCTCTGTGTCAAATAAATAAATAAAATCTTTAGAAAAAAAAAAAAGAATAAATGGAAGGGGCCCCTGTGTGGCTCAGTCAGTTAAGCGACCAACTCTTGGTTTCAGCTTAGGTCATGATCTCAGGGCCCTGGGATCAAGCCCTGCGTTGGGCTCCATGCTCAGCGTGGAGTCTACCCGAGATTCTCTCTGCCTCCCTCTCCCTCCTCCTCTGCCCCTCCCCTCCCCTCGTTCATGCTCTCACTCTCTGAAATAAGTAAATAAAATCTTAAAAGAAAAACAATAAATGGAAAATCAACTTCTGGCATGATAACGTGTAGAGTACCATGGACCTACTCCCAGAGAAACTGGTGAAAAAAAAATTTTTTGTTTGTTTGTTTTTATTTTAATTCTCTGGAAATGGGCCTAAGGACATATAGCAAATGAAGACATCTACTCAAGAAAATCTAGTAAAATTTGGTAAGAGCTTAGAGAGTCTGTAGTATCTGAACCAAGACTGCAGCCTCCCTTCACCCTTCAAAGCTCAGCAAAACAGAAACAGATCGGTGCAGCCAAGAACACAGGGCTCCCCTTCCCCTGAGCTCCGAGTCATAGGGACAACCTCCCCAGAGGTGCAGGTTGTCAGCATTTCTCATCCTTTTTTCCAGCTGCCTGCTGCCAAGATTAAGTCCTGGGAGAGTGCAAACAAGAGGTGGGAGTTCTCTTCTTCTATCTACCACCCCCACTAGTGGGGTGAATTGTATGGTATATAAATTATGTCTCAGTAAAAATGTTTGTAAAAACAAAATAGGTGGAAGAATATATGCCCAAGAATAACCAAGAAAAGTATGAAAAGGAAGTACATGACTCCCCAGATACCAGAACTTAACATAAGGCTACTGTAATCAAGTCAACATGATATGGGTGCAGGGATAGATAAACAGATCTGAACTGAGATCAAGAAATGAATCCCTATGCATTAGAAGATTTAATATAGGGGAATGGTATTTCAACTCAGTGGGCATAGATGAATTATTTTGTCAATAGTAGTGGTATGACTGGCTAGATATCTGGAAGGAAAAATACACTGGACTTATATATTACTACACAGATACACAAAAACAAATTCCAAATATATTGAAGACTTAAACGAAAAAAAAAAATTTGCAATAATATCCAGGAGACCCCATGCACAACTTACGGTTCTTATGGTTAGGGAGGCCTTAACGAACACTGGAAACCCCGATGCCACAAAGAAGAAAATAGATGTATATTCTGTATGGCAAAAAATACTACAGACTTAAAAGACAAGAGTTACAGAAAAGCAAATCTAAACAGTTAATAAATGTAATAAAATTCTCACATTCAACAGTAGTCAGGGAAATTCAATTAAACTAGCAACGGAGCATCAGTTACACCTCTCAGAACAGAAAAACTTTAATGGAGGAGTAACCTATCCTACCTAAGGTTAACGAAGAAAATAATGTGTTCCTGCTTTACTGGTGACATTATTATTATGGCCCTTAGAGCAGTCTGGGAAAATCTACCGAAACTAAATAGACATATATCCATTTGGCTGAGTAATTCCCTTCCTTGGAACCTATGAAAAGCACAAAAACAAAAGGAATATATGAGGCTGACTATTAGTATTTTTTGGAACAGATAAAACAAACAAGCAAATCAAATGAATTTCCATCAGTAGGTATTAAATAAATTAGGGTATGTGGACATCATGAATTAAACATGTACCAGATGACTTACAGGGATTTCTAAAAAGTACTCTCAGAGAAGTAGGACACAAAAAATTGGATATAATATTTTAGTTTTAGTTTTTAAGCCACTAAAACTACACAGGAATAAATACATATGCTCCTCTCTGTGCATGTATACATTTTCATTTAATTGTAAAAGCACGGAGTGAAACTATGGGAGATTATAGTTTTGTTTTTAAGCCACTAAAACTACACAGGAATAAATACATATGCTCCTCTCTGTGCATGTATACATTTTCATTTAATTGTAAAAGCACGGAGTGAAACTATGGGAGATTATAAATCAGGTTATCATTGTGGGTTACAGCCCTAGGGCTGGTGACTGGGGAAAAGAATGGTATGAGTAAAAAAGGAAAAGAAATAGTAAAAAGGAACATACCAACAAAAATATATGTGTAATACCCTCACATTTATACACATATTTTAAACTGCATTTATGCATATAGATGTAATTTTGAAAATAATATATTTGCTAAAGGCTGCAGAAATGCTAATTCTATTAGGGCATAGCTCAATGGCCAGAAAGGAGAGAGAGAAAACAAATTCTATGGTTGTATGTTCAACAGAAGCATCTGTTTCTATCCTCCCAAATCAGCTGTCTTTTGTCAATGTCACGGAAACCTGACCTCTCAAGTGTTCTACCTTGACATCTGAAATTACACACAGCAGTAGGAGTTCTTGTCTTAGTTCATCCCTCTCTCTCACTAAAGCCAACCCTTCAACCCTCTCCTGCCTTCTCCAGTAGCTGCCCATCATCATAGCTACTTGCTTCTGTACCTTTAGTCCCGTTTTCAAATCTTCCCCCGCCAAGATTTTCCTCTACCCGACAACTCCTTTCCACATTCAGATTTCACAAGAGTAAAAGGAACTGCTTTCATCATCTGCTGAGGACTTTTAAATCTTGATTTCCAGCCCAGATTTTTCTTCCTAACCCCAGCCTCCTCTTTCCAACAACTCCACTAAGTTTACCTCAAGGTACTTCAGGCTCGTCATGTCTTTATTAGTCTGCTAGGACTGCCATAACAGAATACCACAGACCAGGTGGCTTTAACAATAAAAATTCATTTTCTCAAAGTTCTGGAGGATGAAAGATCAAGATTGTCGGCAAGTTTGGTTTCTCCTGAGGCCTCTCTTCTTGACTTGCCCTCACATGGCCTTTCCACTGTACATGCACGAACCTAGTATCTCTTCTTCTTCTGGAGACTCCATTCACATTGGATTAGCATCCCACCCTAATGGTCTCATCTTAACTTAATCACTTCTTTAAAAGTACTCTTTCCACATATAGTCACATTCTGAGGTTATGGGGATTATGATTTCAACATACAACTTTGGGAAGGGGGAACACAATTCAGCCCATCATGATGTCCAAAACAGACCTCATTCCCATTGCAAACAGCAAACATGCTTTTCCTCTTCTATTTATCTGTCACAGAAAAAGGTGTCAACCCAGGATCCAGAGCTAGAAACTCTGGAGTTATCTTCTGAAGTTACCTGACAGAAGCTGGCTTCTGTCCCTGTGCCCCAGGCCCATCCACCTGTTCACCAAATGTAGCCTCCATGTTTCCATCATCACTGGCATGGCCAGAGATGCCCATCATCCTCTTAGATTATTGCAACAATTTCAAGACTTCTTTTCTGGCAATCAACCAGCCTACATTCAATCTAGCCTCCACTATTCTACTAGAACTCTCTAGCTTCCTTTTAAAATAAAACCTAATTATGCCACACCCTGTTTAGAAACTTCCACTCTCTATCCGTCCTTGGGAAGAAATCCAATTCCTTTGTTTGGCATAAAGGTTTGCCCACTACCTGTCCTCAACCTAGGGCTTCATCTTATTTTCCAACACTCTACTCCACTTGTGGCTTGTGTTCCAACAACACTCAGTGTATATGCCGTAAATACATCATGTCCTTTCTTCCCTGTCCCTAAAATGCCATTCCTTGTCTTTTCCTGCAGGTAAGGTTGTAGTCACTCTTTGTGGCCCAGATCAAAGTCCTTCTGTATTCCCAGTTAGTCAGGCCCGCTTCTATCCCCCCAGGCTATCTTACCTATATTATACACATTTACTCAATTATTGCAGTGTTTCATCCTACATTTCTTTCTTCCCCACCAGCCTGGATGTGTCTCAAAGATGGACACTCTACTTACTTGGCACTAAATAAGTGTTTGTCCCATGAGTGATTCACTTGGACCTGTGTCCTAAGCTCCTCAAACTCCACATGTCCAAAGTGAAACTCATAGTCACCCCTTTCAAATGCAGCTCCTCTGTCCAGCATCCATGTTCCTATCACGGATCTCATCATTTCTCTTGGCTACATAGTGCTCAAATCTTGGACTCTTCTTAGACAGCATCTCTGCCTTTATTCCTAAAGTAAAATCAACTACCAAAGTGTAGGAATTTGTTCCTCAAAAAGTCTCTCTGTTCCCACCAGAAACCAAGTCCATGCCACCCCTGACTACATTTCTGCCCTGTCTTAGGTGACATGCTTTCAGTCTCTCTCAACACATATCCGCTGAATGCTGCTTCTGGAAAGGTTTCCTTAAACATTACCTTTAAAGTGTTATTGTGGCAAATCCCTATTGCCTAAAGAGTTTATTTCCAACTCCTCACTCTGGCACTCAGGGAAATAAAACTGCTGGTCTGTCCTCACTTCGGGCAGCTGCCCATCACAGACACTAGGTACACCATCACATTCCCTTGCTAAGGTCTTCCCCCCTTTTCATGCCCTACCCTTTCTTTAATACCCTGCTCATTCATTCATTCCTTACTTACTGGGAACCCTCTCTATGCTAGCCACTGGGGTAGGCTCTGATGATGAAACAGAAAGAGGCAAGATTCATGACTTCATAGAAACCAGTTGTGCTCAGACTTTACTCTGCTTAAAAAAAAAAATAGCTAAAGCACTAAGTTAAAATGAAGATTCCTATACCAAACCCCTCTGCCCAAAAATTCGTTATTTGTAGGTACGAGAGTGGGGCCAAAAAAGGTTCGTGTTTACCAAATACCTAGGACTCTAAGGAGCACCATTCTGAGGGACAATGATATAAACTAACAATTACAATATGCACAAGAGCCATGCATGACATAAATACTAGTTATCATGGGAGCACACTGTACTTGAAAGGCAATCATATTAACCAAGCAAAGAAGGTGGGTGTGAAGAGACTGAAGGGGAGAAATTTTCATGAAGAGGAAACAACCTGTGCAAAGCAAAGTTTGAAAAGTCTGAAACCAATGAGAGTGCTGAAAATAGCTCAATAAGGTTGGATCAAAGAGTCCAGTGGGAAGGGATGGGAGATGACCAACAAGGTTGACCATCCAGCGCAGACCTGTCCCGAAGACAATGGGTCTTCAGCAGGTGAGTGACATGATCCTTGGCCCTGCACTGAGCTCCCTCTTTTCCTTTCAAACAGTTCTTTCCCCAACCTTGGTTAGTTTTCTCACATACAAATGCTTATTAGCACTCAGCTGAAGACTCAAGGGGGACTCTCTGCAGATCCCTGGAGCTCTCCTTCTGTGCAGCTTTCTTCTCTCCGATACTCTGCCCTGAGAACTTTAGATATTCTCCATGTCTCCATCCTCAGCAACATTTCCTCAGTTCAGAGAATCCACCAGGTTCTGCTTGGGTTCCCCCTCCCTGCACCATGACTTCATACACCTCCCAAGGCAAGAAGGTAGAGCAATCATAGGGCTCCTCTCATTGATTCCTGTTTCTTAGAGATCACTGTCCTTCCTTGCCCAATCCCCACTGTTTTGAAACATGTTTTTATATATCGTATCTGTTTTGTTTTTTGGGTTTGTTTTTTGTTTTTTGTTTTTGTTTTTTTTGCTTTAGCAGGATAAATCTGATTCCTGTTACTACATCTTGACTGGAAATGGTAGTTCAACTCCATATTTCTAAATAAAAGGCTTATGCTAATATTTCTTGATTTACATATTTTAGGCATTATTGACTGTTTTCTTAATTAATCATAGAGATCATTCCCCCTCAGCCCAGACCTAGCCTCAGAGTCTTCTCAAGACAACACCCTAGACAGTTAGTCTTAACCAACAGATTAGAGTTAGCAAACAAGTTCAAACATTCTTGACATCCTAAGACTAGATGTTATAGTGTTTTCCAGTTCTAAAATTCTATGTGATTCTGGTTAGAAGATGAAATGGAAATCATAGAAGTTATTAATGCTAATCAGATACAGTTTATGGTCAAAACTTGCTAAGTGTTAAAGTTATAACTGTGATTAAAGTTTTAGAAAAAGATCTGTAAAGTCATTCACTTTTTTCATCTAGTATTAAGAGTTGTAGGAGTCATACTATGAGTTGAGAAGTGTTAGAGGAAATATAGAAAAAAAGAGATGTTGTTTGTATAGTTTCTCATTTTCCACTCAACAACAGTGTAGAGGAAGAGTTACAAAATGAGGACTCTATCTCTAGGGTCTTAACTTCACCCAAACAAAATACCATAGATTTGCCACATGAAGGAGTGCATGGGCTGAAATCCACAGAACCCATAATGAGACCTATGGTGATTTCAAACATAAGGATTAAAAATGATTATCACAGATTTAACTAATCATGCAAATTATTATCACTAACCATGTAAACGTTCAGATTTAATATTCATTTAATATTCATTTAATTCTTTGAAAAAGAGAGGGGCACCTGGGTGGCTCAGTCAGTTAAGTGTCTGCCTTTGGCTCAGGCCAGGATCCCAGGGTCCTGGGACTGAGGCCTCCTTTGGGGCTCTGTGCTCAGTGGGGAGTCTGCTTCTCCCTCTCTTTCTGCCATTCCCCACCCCAACTCGTGCTCTCTCTCTCACTCTCTCTCTCTCTTTCTCTCTCTCAAAGAATAACTGATTGGAGGTAAGCAACACTTAAAAGCTTTCATTTTATTTGAGAAAACAATTTGCCTAAATATGGGAAGAAAAAAAACCTTGGACAGTGCAAACTCGGTAGAAATCTTCCATATAGATAAAACGAGGAAAACTGGATGTAACAGTAACAACAAGCACAGTGGATCACACAACAAACAAGAAAAGGAAAGCTTCCCAACAACTCTTGTGCTGTTGAGAGGAAAATGCTGTTCGACGCACTCCCTTCCCCTCTGGCCCAGCCTCAAGGAGAGATCTGTTAACACCACGGGCCCCCTGGAGCCTCACTCTGCGGGTGGAGGAGGTAACCTGCCCCCCGGAACTCCCCTCTCTACAGACAGGTCTGACACAACTGGTGGTGGTGGAGGAGGAAGGAACCATGGGGAGGAACTCTGGAAAGGAGACTCCTGAACACCCTTTCGATTCTCTCCTTTTGGAAGAAGGCCGGGCATGTCTTCTACTTGTGGAGTTCATTTGCCGTTGTAAAACCAAATGGGATCAGGACCCCAGTAATCACTTCTTTGAGGCCAACTCAAGGCAGGACTTTAAAAGAAGGGCTGGAAGAATCTAAGCTATGTTTCCCAGGCAAGACCTCAGGGGATTTGCTTGTGACAGGGGTGTGGGACAGAAGCTCTCTTCAGGAATGAGGAGCGTACATTTGGCCAGAACATCCCCAAAGCCGAGCCCCCATCTCTGCAGCAGGTAGCAGAATCAAAAGGAAACTTCCCCTCCCCAACACCCCACTACAGCTGGAACTGAGAAGCAGAAAGGAGAAAGAGAAATTCTTTGTACACTTTTCATGAAGTCCCAATTCATTTGTATGCCTTGTTAAGGATTAAGATGATTCCTGTTCATGCTTGCTGACGTACATCCAAGATTATCCTGCTAAATCTCCAGAAATGCCAACCGGGAAACAAATGACAACTGTTCTCTTAAAAGACCTTTGTTTGACTGCATGGCTGTAATGGACTGTTGGGCTCATTCAAGTGCCAGCCTGGAGACAACAGTGCAAACAGGAAGAGAGCAAACCTCTGCAAAGCACCAGACAAGGGCCATTGCAGGTCCAGCTCCACAAGCCCAGTGGCTGGCCTTTTAGCGAACTGTTGAAGCAGGATGCCAGAACCAAGGGCAGGGTGGACCAGCACCCAAGGGCAGAGCCCGAGCCATGCCAAGCCTCAGCACAGGAATGGGCAGAAGCTGCAGCAATTGAGGCCAGTCGTGCCCAGAGCTGGAATGGGGATGCTGAGAAAATCACAAGTCTAGGCTAGGAGAACTGGAGGCAGCACTGCGAGGGGGCCTTGAAGAGGACCCTCAGCTGGTGCACACACATCTGCACAGCAGAAGGCCAAGGTCTGGCTGGCTAGCAACAACTGGCCATCTAAGCTCCCTCTTCCATCCCATACATCCTTTCCTTTTCAAGGTCATCCTCAGGGCTCACTTCCCCCTGTCTCCCCTGAGTAAAATTTCTCAGGACTTCCTGGGGAAGCAAGGAGGGAGAAAAGGAGAGATGGACCACAATGCAATTTCCCTGATGTCTAGCACATCACTTGCCTTGGCCCCCGACCCTAGTCACGGGCCCCCCTCAGCCCTGGAAGGGGATCCTGGACTCCCCTCCGAGCAGCCACGTGAGACCCAATCCTCCTTCTCAGGATGAGGGATGCTCAGAGATTGGCCCTTACTGTCTTCCCAGCTCTCATTACCCTGATCAATGTGGGAAGCCCTAGCTTCATGGCCAGCATTTTCCCAGGAGCCAGGGAGAGGGCCTTCAATTTGAGGAAACTCTTACAGGTCTATCCATTTGCTTTTCCAGTGTAAAGAGTCAGCCATTAGAGAACAAATAAAAGCATTTATTTAAAAAGATGTTGTATTTTCACTGGCATTTGGGATCTCAATTTCTGTGCTACCAGGTTTTTTTTAACCTTCTTATTTTGTAAAGGAATAGCTAAGATAACATGGCAAGAGAAAAATACATTCTTTATTTTAACTACTGTATGTCCATTAAATCTGCTCATAATCATCTGTTTTCATTACTGTACAAAGCCAATTGACAGGAATGTGTTGGGAGTCAGAGCTAAAAGGAGCATAAAGATTTATTTTAAACATACAGCCTTTCTCTTAGAACTGGCCCTAGGACCCAGGGAGAGACAATGCCATGGGCCCACTGCAGTCCTAGAGTGGCACAAGAGAAAAAGCCAGGAGATAGCAATGCAGTGGAGGGGTTTGTGTGTGTGTGTGTGTGTGTGTGTGTGTTTTTTAAATTCATCCTCCTAGCGCCCCAGGTTCTAAAGGAACTTGTTTTCCAAATGCCCGCAAGGGTCCAGCTAGCATTAGCTTGACAAAGTTCAGCAACAGGGGACAGGGTCCCTGATGAAGGTACAGAATGGGAAGGTGGAGGTTTGGATCTCCAGAGTCAGGTTGCTGCATTCAACTCCCTCCCGCTGTGGAGTCCAGGAAAGTTACTGAACCCCTCTAAGCTTATACTTCCCTGCACATAAAATGGAGATGATAACAGCTATCACTGAGCACATACGCTGTACCAGGCTCTGCTCTGAACTTCCCCTATTTCAACTCATCTATCTTTATTAACAATCCTAAGTCTTTCATCCATATTAACGCATTTGCTCTTCACAACAACCCTAGGAGGTAGGTTCTATGATTATCCCCATTTTACAGATGAGGAAACTGAGGCACAGAGAGATTAAGTACCTCATTAAAAGATGGCCTGGCATTTAGTAATTATTCAACAAATGTTAGCTATTGTTACTAGTATTAAGGATTTCACCGCCTTGAGCAGGTCAGGAGGAGATGCTGAGTGGATAAAGCAAGATCATATGCTACTTTGTCTCTTTTTAGCTTCATTCTTTAGTTCCCAGTTCTCACATAAATTTGCTGTAAACCAGTTACCTTCTACTAAGTCTCTCTCCTACTTTTTCAGTGTGTGTGCGCGCGTGTGTGCACGCACACACACACACACACACACACACTTTCTCATATATACACACTCAAGCTCAACATATATGCCCATATCCTGCCAAGCCACAGAGACATTCTGGCAACCCTAACCTAGCTCGAGATTTAGGGCTACTTTGATTCACCAGAAACTAGGTGGTCAGTTTAACTTGATTCTTCTGTGGCCTGGCTGGTCTTAATCAGCCAACTCAAGAGCTATCTTGACTTTAGAGGGTTTAGAAATATTCTCTGGGGCTTTCCTTAACCAGCTGATCTGCAGCAATAGTAAGACTTAAAACTACAGTCATCACCCAAGTATCAACGCCCTGCTGCAGCAACTGGGTGTGCTCCACCACTGTTCCTAGACCTGCTCAAGATGCTCCTCTTTGGGGGCTGACAGGGTGGGCTCCTGGGCAGACTGGAGTATTTTCGGACAAGGGCACCAAGACCGGCTCAGAGCAGAACATCACACACAGATGTGTTTTAATGAGTGCAGGAGGAGTCCTTAGCAGATACCTGGTTAAGACCCATCATCGTAAAAGTGACATCTTGGGACTCACAGAGCTTCTAGGGGCTTCCCAGAGGTCACAAAACCAAAAGGGGCCTGGAGCTGAGATCTCTTTATCCAGAGTTTGGTTTTCTTTTCACTATGCCTCACCCTGGCTTCACCTACTTCATCAAAAGGTACATTTATCCCTTTGCCTACTTAGCATTTTTCCATGTGGAATAGAGGAGCCTGAGAATGTGAGCCAAAGAAGGAAAAAGAAGAGAAGACAGGCCTGTAGTATTATTAAAAAATGCTTGACCATGGGTCTTAAGGAAAAGGCATTTTGATTCACAAACTAAAAAGAAGAATGTCAAATCCCTAAAACATAATCAGATTCCCACAGATGTCTTTAATGAGAAAGTATAGAAATCACTCAGGTAGTGAATGAAGTCTTTCCAGAATGTTCTTCATGAGCAGGCACACAACTTCAATCCTTAAAAATTCAATCGTTATTCTGAGCTTGTGCCTCCTCTAACTGAACTCTTCACAGATGGACTGCAGAGCCGTGCATGTGTCTGGACCTTTAGGGATGGGGAGCAGGGCTTCGCTTCCTGCACCATCTGGTTCACTGTTCCCAGCTCCAGCCTAGATTCCCACTACAGCCGAGTAATCAGAAGAAATCAGAAGAACACCTCAGGGAAAAGAATCTAGGACTCAGACTTAACTTCCTCTAAGGAGGATCAAACACTGAAGACTGTTCCTTTTCAAGTTTTATTAATCCTGGTTCAGAATTTCCACCACATCATTAGTCATTTCCTATTTCTGAAGGGCTGGCAGCAGTCGCCAAGGCATCAGGCAGTAAATGGCCAGATAACCGTGCCACCTGTGTGCGTACTGACAGTTACCCACAACCGCATCTGGCTGAGAGGCTAATGTGCTTTTTCTAAGAGGCAAGCCATTTAGAAGTGCAGCCCAGTTTTTGATCTCTTGCTAAATACTTTTATCCACATCATCTCCCCATCTGCGCCTGGAAGTCATCATGTGACCCGCGGCACTTTGAAAAGAAGGCAGCAACAGCAAGTCTGCCATAACCCCTGAGCAGCAGGAGCTCTCGAACCCCTCCCAACAAAGGGAGCCAATCCTGTCTCCAGCAAGGAGAACTCCAGGAGCTGAAGTGTAAAGAAAGAATGGAAAGTGACAAGAATTATGTCCACAAGAAACCTTTTTTACAAAGACACAGATGAAATGTAATTTATAAAGAACTTGAGAGCTGACTAGTAAGACGAATTCCATGGGGGTTATACCCAGTTCATAATGTCATGGAGGCAGCCACACAGCCAAGTGGCTTCTCCATATCCTGACTCCCTAAGGTAGAGGGTCTCTCCAATACAAAGGTCTCAGGAAACTCAGTGACAGGCAGGCAGGGTGCTGGGGGAGCCTATCTCTATTACAAACCTAGCATTTCAGGGATACAGTCTTCAGTTCTGGGCACCAAAGAGAGTGCTAACAATGGAAAAAGGTACATATCAGCTTGTTGGCCAAGCCCCTGGCTAGAGACTATCCAAACTGTCTGGAGAGCTACAGTTGGTACTCAGAAACTTCTGAGCCTGCATTTCCACTACTGGCCCTGCCCATATGAAGGACTGTAAGGGAAATACAAATAAAGCTCATCTGAGGATATTTTAATTTTTAAAAGGCTAAACCCTAATACCTGGCTCTTAAATAGCATTTCCATCTGGATAATCCCAAGCACTTTGCCAAAAGTTGGGTAATCACATCCCTGCTAAGCAAAAAGGACAGTTCTCAAGCTTAATTGCATCTCTCATGAAGAACAGAAAACTGAAGGCAGCAAGTCAAGGGGGATGTATAACTTTTTCCTCATTACCATTCAAAACAGAGAAGTGGTCTCTTCTTGGAGAACTATAGCTTTGAGTGCCATTCTGAGTATTACAACTGAGCCAGGACAAATGTTCATAGAGGCAAAATCCCCCCACCTTCACCACCTGTCTGCCAATGGTTGTACCAGGAGGTGGTAAAAATGCAATCCCACAGAGTGTAGTGTCAACTACCATAGGAACAGGAGTGGAAAAGTGAATCCTCTGTTCTTTTTTTCTTATACTTAACCCTGGTCCCTGCTGTTACCAGTCTCAAGGGACAAGAAGCATCAAAACACATCCCATTACATTTTAAGAGCCTGTTCTTTTTTTTTTAAATTTTTTTATTATATTAGTCACCATACAGTACATCATTAGTTTTTGATGTAGTGTTCCATGATTCATTGTTTGTGCATAACACCCAGTGCTCCACGTAGAACGTGCCCTCTTTAATACCCATCACCAGGCTAACCCATCCCCCCACCCCCTCCCCTCTAGAACCCTCAGTTTGTTTCTCAGAGTCCATAGTCTCTCATGGTTCATCTCTCCCTCTGATTTGCCCCCCCTTCATTTCTCCCTTCCTTCTCCTAATGTCCTCCATTCTATTCCTTATGTTCCACAAATAAGTGAAACCATATGATAATTGACATTCTCTGCTTGACTTATTTCACTTAGCATCATCTCCTCCAGTCCCATCCACGTTGATGCAAAAGTTGGGTAGTCATCCTTTCTGATGGCTGAGTCATATTCCATTGTATATATGGACCACATCTTCTTTATTAAGGAGCCTGTTCTATACATCTGTCCTCTTTTGATATCTTGGATACTTTGCCAAAATGACTAATATTCAAATTGGAGTTTTTCGGGGCACGTGAGTGGCTCGGTCATTAAGCGTCTGCCTTCAGCTCGGGTCACGATCCCAGAGTCCTGGGATCGAGCCCCGCGTCGGGCTCCCTGCTCAGTGGGAAGCCTGCTTCTCCCTCTCCCACTCCCCCTGCTTGTGTTCCATCTCTCTCTGTCTCTCTGTCAAATAAATAAAATCTTTAAAAAAAAACAAATTGGAGTTTTTCTTTTTAACTACATACACACACACATACATGCTTACATGCATACATACAATGCATACATTTATTTTAAATCCTCAGGTTCTATTCTGGTTTTCTCCCTCTGGATTTTATGTTGTAATCAATAATCCATCTATTAGCCACTTGATAAAGTATCAGAAAAGAGAAACTGCCATTTCTTACCTCTTGATAATTCTAATTTCCCTCAACTTAAGAGTTTTATCCTCTTGTCTAGTTTTCCTACCAAAGGCTACTGAAAGTCTAAAACAATATTCGCCCGAGTAGCACCCCAGTTCTCAAGAGAGGACTTGTAATTGCCTTCGGTAACTGAATATTCATTAAATTCTCATCAGTCCCGTAACTTCCTGTTCGTATCTGCTCCAGCAAATCAAGTATTGAGGGCTAACGCTCCTGCTTGACTATTTAAAAGTAAATCTTCCTCAGGAATACACCCTTCTGAGTTGAGCATTCTAGCTCTCCCAAAGAACCTAATCTGAACGAGGTTAGCACAACAAAAAAGAACCGTCTAGCAGACTCTGAGATGCACGATATTTCCTCACAAGGCCTCGAAATCACTCTGCTGGAGTCACTAGGGCCATGGGCTCCCCTGTTTCCAAACCTCTTCCTGGGGCTCCCCCACCCTCACCGCAATTGCTGTGGTAGTTAAAACCAGTGTTGATTTTTATCTATGTGGCAACCTCATGCTCCCACAGGTTCCAAACTGATCGAGTGGCCTTCAAAAATGCCCCCCCACCCCCATCTTCTTAAAAAGGCTCAGCCAAGCTCTGTATGATCAAGACAGAAAACAATCCCTTATCATGTCGGAAGTAATACTTGTGGTTATCTAAAGCAACAGTAATCATATCATACACTTTATCTGTGACTGCCTTTTTCCCTCCAAGGGTAGGAATAGAAACTTCTTCTCCTTCACAATGAGCACTTACTGAAACTGCAGCAGGCAGACTCGGCTTTTGGCAACATGCCATTCCCTCGCATAAGCGTGTACTCATCTCAAAAAATGTGACACGGCAGAGAACAGGTACAAGTACTTTCTGGAAGTGTTGTTTGTAAAGGGTGACTTGATAACAGGCATTGTTTGTGTTGGGGCCTTTGGGGCTGTATGGTGAACGAGAACTTCAGTGCTGGTGCCAGCCCAGCAGGACTTTATGTAGGGTTTCCGGGGATAGGTCCCGGGAAACAATACAGGCCTTTTCCCTCGTAAGTGCCGCTACACCATGAGAGATAAGCACTCTGCTGTTTAATCCATCATAGTTCCTTTTGCCAGATATTGTGGCTGTCAGCGCACCGCATCAAAACATATGCTCTATCAGATTTGCAGCACTAGCGAGGTCTTTAAAATAAAATTATCAAACAGCGTCATTTATTGAAGATGACAATCCAACCACAGTCTCGGTGACTCGTCAGACACGCACACACTCCAGCATTCGGTGTACACATCAGCCAGGGGCCCTACAGGTCAAGCTCTCTGACGAGGGAACCAGCATGGCTGGAAGAACACATTTTCAGGAGAGAAGTAAAATGCAGCTTCCTTTCGAAAGAGGGAGAAATTTCCATTTTTGCTTGTCAGATTGGAAACCTGGAGCACAGGGCCACAGAGCTTAGCAAATATTGGCCCAGAAGAATGAAGGACATGGATTTTGGTTTCCTCATGCTTCCCCCCGGTCCCCCGGGAATGTGTCCCAGCGCCCCAAGTCCCACAGACTTGCCTCTCACTGCAATTTTTGTCTCTGCTCCCTCACTGACTATACAATACTGACGCAGGACCCAAGAGGTAAAATCAGCTCCATTTGCCCATATAGTTTTACTTAGGTGAATGAATTTGCTAAGGGTGAAACAAAGTATTTTAATGCCTAAGACAGTTGTGGGTTTGTTTTGTTTTGTTTTGTTTTGTTTTGTTTTTTAAGTAGGCTCCCCGCCCAACATGGGGCTTGAACTCACGACCCTGAGATCAAGAGTTGCATGTTCTGTTGACTGAGCCAGCCAGGTGCCCCAGTTGTAGCTTTTATATCTCCTTTACTGGGCTACTATCTTTGCCTTTCTGCAATGTAAATATATTACAAAAAGACATTATGTATAATGCAAAGATAATCCAAAGTACTTGCTCTGCTTTAGAAGGGAATTGTACAAATCAAATTTATACAAATAGGAGTTAAGCCAAAGCATAGACACTGTAGTGAAATCTACAGAGTATTTTTAGAATATTTCTGCTATATGTAGAAATTTTTCCATTAGATTTCTACTTATAATAAAAATAGAGTTTATGTTATTTAATTGTTAATTATTAAATTATGTGCAAGTTTAGAGGCCAGGCCATTGAAACATATAAAGGGCAGTTATTGAAAGGTAATCTTAATCAGCTGTTGTCAACCTCCATTCAATAAATAAGAAGCAAAAAATTTAAAATACATTGAAAGATTAAATGAAAGGAAGAACTTCTTGACAATGAAAAATGGTAAATAACTAAACTCCACAACAAATGTCCGAAATTTCTATTCCCAGGAAGCTCTAAGTTTGCACCGCCTTGGAGAGTTTAAAAATTGTGTTGAAGTCATGAGGAATTATTTTAGATTGCTTATTGTCGTCCCTTCCAACAACACAAGCCTTCCATCAGCACATACACCTGCATGTGGCTGCCTGTCAGGGAGTTCACAGTCAGAAGTTAACCCTAGAGAATGGACTGGATCGCTTTAAATGTCACATTCATAAACAAAACACATGCACTTTTCTCTAAATGACAAGATGGCTGCAATAACCACTCAGATTAAAAGCTAGTATCACAGACCAGCGAGAAAAGAAATTCCCAACAAGATTTCTGACCTATAGAGAAATACAAAAGGCAAAGGGGCTCCTGAAAATAAGAGTTATTTGTTCCTAAACCCTGCTTTTTGCTTGGAGCTATTTCTTAAGAAAGAAACTGCTTCCTTCCCTAACCATATAAAACAATCCCTGAAGTTATTTATAGTGTTCATGGCCCAGAGGCATCACTTGGTTCCCCCACCACAAGCCCAACCATGTGTTACTATATTAAAAAATGTGAAAAAGTAATTATGGGGTATGGGAGCCAGTGTCTGCAGACACAACCTGCCAAAGAGGAAGTGACAGGAAACTTATGCTCCTCGTTGCTGCTCAAGCACTGCCCAGGCTCCAGGCTCAGAAGAGAGCAATCTGTTCCAAGAAGTAAGAGAGGAGCCTGCCCTGGTGAATCAGAAATATCCCTGTTTCTGAATATACAGTAAACTGGTTTCCATTCCCAGGTCCCCTTAGTTGGTCAGACTTTCCAGTCACGTGGAGAGACCACTCACGGCATCCTCCCTCGGCAACTCAGCCAGCTGCCTGCCTCAGCTCCCACTGGACTGGGTAGACTGGGACACGCAAGGTTCTAGACTTGGGTGAGAGTTGGGAGACCACGAAAACTGGGCCCTACAGTCCTGCCCTCCCACTCTCAGATCCTGATTTCTGCCACCTTGTCCTAAATCAGTTTCGTTGTTCCTCTCCCCACCTCCAAACCTGGTTCCTTGCCCTCATGTAGAATGGGATGATCCATCTAATACTGACTTCTGGACTGGCGTCCACACGTTCACAACTCCCTCAGCTGTTCCCTTGGAAGATGGGCTCTGTCACCGTTAGGACACCCATGCATTCTAGCCCTGGAGGCAGAGAGGAAAATTCTTCCAAATATCTGCTCCAGAGAACAGAAATTCATCAGGGAGAAAAGTCCACATTTCTGGTAGAAAGGCAGTGTTCCCAGGAGGCCTCAGCTTACAAAACATTTATTGAGAGAAATTACATTTCCTCCCCAGGACCTCCATCTGCCTCTGGTCTAATCTACAAAAGGAGTTCCCTTCTGATGTCTCAGGAAAAAAGAGACAAGTGCCAACCTTCACAAGAGAGCCTTGGAAAGTTCCTGCTATCTCAGGAAGGCTTCCCTTGGAAGTAAGTAATTGTTGCTATCTCTTTATTCAACTTGACCACCTACATGTAGCTCTTCCAAAGAAGCAAAAATTTACATACAAAGTGTCTTCTAAAAATCGGTTTACAGAAATCTCTTTCAAATAAACTTCTAAAGAAAAGAAGAGTCGTGGATGACTGAGAATGCAGAGGATAAAGGACGTCAGGAAAATGTCCTCACTACTTCCTTAATATAGCTAAATAAATTGCATTAATCATTAACATGTTTCCCTAATGGAAAATATTCTGTGAGCATGAAATGTAATTTTATATTATAAACACATCAGGCTTGAGTTCCTAGTTCACATTCTGCAGTTTTAGAATATGAGTAAATATTGATTTCCAAGTTCCCTAAATATCCTCCCGTCAAGTTTGTGTTTTGATTCTGGGCAACAGCATATATGTAGAATTTAAACAGATATCAACGGATGCAACCTGAAAGCTGACTTTAAAAAAATCAGAGCGAATGTCCTTACAAGGCTAATCCACACAGCTTCCCACAGTCAGAACTGGCTTATGGCTTTCCGAGATGCCCTGTGAACCTCCCTGAGAGCTGAAGAGGAGCTCAAGTCATCTCATCACCCAGGTTTCCCCCCAAGCATCTTTGCCTCCTAAACGCCAGTTTCTTCACCACTGTAGTGTCCACAGCGCCACCTGCCGATTGTAGGCAGTATCTCGCTGGCTCCCCGCTCTCCCTTCGGGGATTTGCTTAATTCAAGTCAATGGATGATGGCTAGAAAACATACCCTTAAGAAATAAGGAACATACCCTTTAGAAACAATAAAAGAATCTATAAGATAAGCAAGATACCAATTCACAGAAGCTAACATGACCCAACATGTTCTCCTGAGGCAAAGGACTGGCTCTTTTAAAGGCAATATTTAAAAAGTTAAACCTAGTATTTGCAAATTTGCTTCATGCAGGTTGGCAACAGGGCTCTGTGTGAGAATATTTTTTAGAATATTAGACTAAAGGCCTCAAAATTTTTCAAGATTCTATACTTTCTTGTACCCACCAATCCTGGACTTCTACTTTCCCCCTTTCTTAGAGATGAGTATCTTCTACTTTTAAAAGATAAAAATTTGCCATCATAATTGGTTAGATAGGAATAAAAGCTTTAACTCAATTCCTTGACTTTGATTCTTAGCAGTTTCTTCTCCACCAAAAGTTATAGCACCCCCCACCACCCGCAATCTGGAATCTGTGAGCCATCCACACAAGATAGAGACCAAAGTATCTACAGGCATGTGTGAATGCAATGCCCCTCCTCCCATACTCAACCTTTCAGATGGTTCAACTATTTCCCATGTGTCAACAATCTGCCATTTGCATCTCAGGACTTAGCGGGGCAAAAGATAAGACAGGATAACCTTTAGCACCCACAACTAATGAATATGAATGAGGTCATTCTTGCTAGCTTTACTGGGGGACAAAGTAACACACAGGGAAAACATTTTTTGTTTCAAGGCTCCCCGACAAGCATTAGCTAATCAAGTTTCCTAACAATCCCCTGGGGCTTAGACTGGCAAAGAATCATTATCCCTCCAGCAGGTAGGCAAAACAAGACGCCCAAAGGTTACCATTTTGACATCATTCTGTGTCATAGATATCCTGAAATCACACTGGAAAAAAAGGTGCTGCAAGATGCTTCTCACTGACTGTTAAGTGCAAAGTGAGAAATATGCCCAAATTGGGGGGGGGGGGGGCCTGAAAGTTTGGAAGAGTACTGAACCAACCAGTATTTGGTAATGTTCTTATCAGAGCAGATGATTTTAGAAATCTAGAGCTCGACCTACAGAAAATATAGCTGTAAGATTTAGATTGTAACTGAGTAATAATTTTAAAGAAAAGAAATTTCTGTATTTATCAGTTTAAGATTTATTTGAAGTGTTGGTTGGGTTTCTTTTTTTCTCCCCTACTCGTTCCTAATTAAAGGCTAAATATGGAAACTAGAGATAGAGGATAAATATCACAAATGTGATATTTGAGCTCTGGCATAGTATTCCATTTTAATTTTGTTTGCATTTGCTTTGCTCTCTTTAAAAGTATAAACTGGACCCTGACATTTTCCTGTCTTCTTCCAAATTCAGGAACTATCACATTTTCTTTTTTTTTTCTTTCTAAGTCTATAACTTCCAAATATTTTCTGCCAAGTTGGCAAAGCTCCAATCAGCCCTTCACCACTGCAATTAAAGTGATTTTCCATCTGAATATAACCCTGACAAGAGAGACATTATAAGAGTTCTATATAAATCTATTTTAATAGAGAAGTTCCTTCACTGAGCATATTTTTATACTCATCACAAACATGTATACATACTAACAAATATTCAGATTATTTTAGGAATTGTGAGTTAAAATGACAGCAGCGGTCACTATCTAAAAGGGAAGTTGAATTTAGGATCCTCCTTTGAAAGCAAGCAGTACCTAGAAAGAAAAAAAAAAAAGGAGAAGGGACCTTTTATTTCTTTTAAAGTTGATATAACATAAAACAAACTAAACCCATGGTAGAGCCAGCCAAAGTCAAACAATATATCAACTTCCAGGAGATGGTGCAGCAGGGAATGCTGTGTTACAAAGCATTATTCTTATGTCATCACTGCTTCCAGAAAATGCTCAAAGCTCCAACATTTGTTCACTTAGTACAGGATTCACTTCTCAGCTGAGGAGGACCTTAGGAACAGTACACTTAGCACTCAGCAGTTATTTGACCTATTTTACTAATGTGTTTGGGAAGGAGGTTAATTAACAGTGGATGGCTATATCCTTAAGCTTAATTTTTCCAACAACCCTGCTCATAAAAGGAAAAATTGAGTATGTATTGAAGGAAGCAAGCAATTAAGTTGCACAAATAGTGAGCTCATTGAACTGCAGCTGACTTCTATCATGTCAAAGAACAACTAAACACAGAAGCAATAAAAAGATTGTTGCCACGACCACCACTGAGAACCGACTGGCAATAAAGATGAATAACTTCCTACTTGAAGATTACTTGATTAAAGCTCTTTAGAAACCAAATGTTACACATAGGCATAAATGGAGCAAAATATTTTAATGCGTGTTTGGCAGGTTCAGAAACATTTTATAGTCAATTTTAAATGAAGGTTTATACAACAACAGTAAACTCCACTTAAAACAGCCTTTCCAACTGCTGTTCTTGCAAGCAAGCTGCTGTGTTCCCGGGGAAACCGTGAACCTTACTGTGGGATAAAAGTCCCATACCTAACAGAGTAAGGGGAGGGCCATGGGGAGCGGAATTCCACAGGACCGGGTCCTCTGAAACCAAACCCAAGAGCAGAGCCAGAGAAGCCCATTCAGATGGCTGTGACCCTTGAAGGCAAGTAAACAGACTCCCTGTAGCAATAACCAGGAAATCTCTCTCTCCCCAGCAACGCTCTGCTCCCCTGCCCACCTCCCAAAGCTCGGAAAGGTCAAGTTTTAGCCCAAGCTGCCCTTCAAAAAAGTGTACTCACATCTAGGAGTTCAATACAGGTTGGCATCAGAACTGGCTCCCAGGACTATCAGTGTCAGCGAGGTGGGACAGGCATGATTTGACAAGGAGAATGTGTCTGACGGATGATTTGGCTCTCAACTTACAAGTGTCTATGGACGTGTCTGGAGAACATCAGCCTCTTTGAGGGCTAGACCCCAGCACTCACCTGCTGCCTTTAGGGGTAATACCATGAAGAATTATAAAAGCCGAAAAGGATGAGGATTTTGCCACAAAAGCTGCTGATAAGCTAACATTCAAAGAAAAAAAGACGAAGCTGCCCTTTGCATTGCTGCCCTCAAACCCACCACTGTGGAGAATTTAAAGCCAGTCAGTCTATCACAAATAAACCAGTCCGCCACCTCATCTCAAATCTGCCCACTCACCCCTACCCCCCCGCCCCGCCCCAACCCTGCTACTCCATCTCTAAAAGACTGAGGAGGGCTGACGCTGGGCTTTTCTTCTGAGCATTTCCCCCTGAGGGGGCTTTAAGGGATCAGAGCCCTGAGATTCTGATAGTGGGCCTCCCCCTTCCTCGGTTCCAGCCCTCTCTTCCCTCACTCAGAAACTTCGCAGTGAGCTCCCATGGCGCTCTTCTTCTTTTTGTGCCACACAGCACCCTTCAGTATGCTGGGTATCTGGTAAGTGTTTAATGCATGCTTTTGGGCTAGCATCAGCAGGAAAGGCTCACACTTATGTCCTTTTTGAAGATTTATTTTATCTTAGCCATTCTTGTTGAAATAATCAAGGGAATCGAAACTAGAGAAGCAAGTTTGTGCCACAACGTAAAAAAAAAAAAAAAAAAAAAAAAAGCATAACATTCTCAATTTTCTTGGATGGAAAACGGGACCTAAAATGGCCTGAAGAAGTTGTTAAGCACATAAAGCACATGGTCCCTTAACTTCACAATCTAGTTAGACAGATCCACCCTTTACACACTATTTTCTAGACATTCAGAGCTGAATTTGCTGCCCAGAATTTTTAAATATTTGATTTGGGGAATTCTAACTGCAAACCAAATTCATACTGCAAACTCTGGGAGAGCTTTATCAATGAAAAGTAGATATTTATGGGGCGCCTGGGTGGCTCAGATGGTTAAGCATCTGCCCTCGGCTCAGGTCATGATCCCAGGGTTCTGGGATTGAGCCCCACATCGGGCTCCTGGCTCAGCAGGGAGCCTGCTTCTCCCTCTTCCTCTGCCTCTCTCCCTGCTCATGCTCTCTCTCTCTCTCTCTCTGTGTCTCAAGTGAATAAATAAAATCTTAAAAAAAAAGAAAGAAAAGTAGATATTTACAATTTTAGTAACACCCCTCCTCACCACCTTTCGGGAGGACTAGTCATTGGATATGTGGCATGCAAATCTGATGAAGACATTAAGTGAGGAAAGAGCTTGAATATTTATATAAATTCTATTGCTTGTGCAGGAAAGAAGTTCAGTGGCACACTCCCTTCCTTCCATTTCAGTGTCTACACCATAAAGCCTTGCATGGGCTTTGAACTCCAGGTACTCCACTAAGACTTTCTAAGCCTGTGCATGAAAATTCTGGAGATGGAATGAATTGTACAGCCCCAGAAGGGGGGTGGAGAAAGCAAGTAACAACCGTTCAGAGATGGGAACCGTCTGCTCTCTGGAAACCCCTCCAGGCTTAGGTTCATATCCAAGCTCCAAAGTCCAAGACTCTTCAGTCCCCCTGCGTTAAGAGAACAAGAAAAATGCCTAGGAAAGCCCACGGTTTCCTTCCTCGTGGAGGAGAGGAAGCAGCAGAGGTAGCAGACGTATGCAGCCATCACTTCCTCGGGGGCTGGTGTCCATTTCCACCCACTTGGGATGTAGTCTGGCAGCTTCATAACCGGCAGGAGATACATGATCCAAGAATCCAGTTTGGCTCCAATTCTAGCCTTGTAAAGGCCCGTTCTGTCTACGTCTGAGAATCCTTATAAGCATTAGTAAGGATTTCAAATCGCCTCATCCTCAAGAGTATGGCCAGAGAAAGAGGAGTTAGGTCAAAGTCCATCTTGAGTAAAGCTCAAGATACTCTTCAGAAATACCTTGAGATTAGGTAAAATAGAAATACATTCAGAAGTAAGAGAGAGAAAATATACCTTTTCTACTCTTCCTTGGAGGAGTCAGAGAGTGTCAAGGCCCTAAATCAAAAGCAAAATAGGGTGTAATTCTAACAATGGAGTCGAGAGCAAATGGCTATAACAAGTTTGTTCTTCAAGAAACAAAAGAAATGGTATGTATAATCAAAGTGTATTTAAAATGTCAATTTAAGCACTATTGTTTTCTCCTTCAACCTTCCTCTCTTAAATTTCCTTATCTCAGCCCATGGTTTCTCCATTTACTAACCACCCTAAAGTAGAAATTTCTGTCATTTATGTATCCCACCACATTCAATTCTAGACTTAGTAGGTTTCTTGGATTCTTCTCTTACTTCTGCTTCGATTACCACTGTCCTACATCACGTCATCTATATCTAGATTATTAGAATAGCCCCCACTGGGTCCCCCGTCACCACTTGCTTTCTCTACTCCAAGTTATTTGTGACATCTCTGACAGTTACCTTCCTAAGGTACAGTTATAATTGTGGTGCACCCTCTCAGTCCAAAAGCTTTTATTAGTTTTCTGTGTTCTTTTAGAATAAAGTCCAAATGTCTGAGCATAGCATTCAAGGCCACTAATAAATAGGAAGTGTTCTATACTTCAACACTTACCTGCCACTGCTCCTCACAGACAGCTAATGCTCTACCCAGAATAGATTCATCTCCTTTTCTGAATCTTGTCATGGGCTTTCACATGTCTAAAACTTTGCACTTATTTTTTTAAAAAAAGATTTTATTTATTTATTTGACAGAGAGAGAGAGAGAGAGAAACCGCTAGAGAGGGAACACAAGCAGGAGGAGTGGGAGAGGGAGAAGCAGGCTCCCCACCGAGGACCCTGGGATCATGTCCTGAGCCGAAGGCAGATGCTTAACCAACTGAGCCACCCAGGCGTCCCTAAAACTTTGCACTTTTCCTCTAGCTTTATCTCTTCAAATTCTGCTTCTGCTCTAAAGACTAATTCAAATGTTACCATCTCCAGGACAAGGCAAAATAAATCGGTCCCTCCTCAGAGCACATATAACCCTTTGTTACAATATTTCTCCCAATCTGACTTGTATTCATTATTGTAGAATTTTTCCATCTCCTCCTAAAGGATAGAGACAGTAGTTAATCCCTCTAAAGATGTTCTTGGGTGCCTAGCACGGTGCCTTAAATAAGGTAAGCATTTCATGAATGGTTCTTGTACAGAACTGTAGAGAAATGATTAATTTTCACTAAAAGCTGAACCATGGATAAAAGACCAAGCCAAGAATCACAATCAAGGGGCGCCTGGGTGGCTCAGTTGGTTGGGCGACTGCCTTCGGCTCAGGTCATGATCCTGGAGTCCTGGGATCGAGTCCCGCATTGGGCTCCCTGCTCAGCAAGGAGTCTGCTTCTCCCTCTGACCCTCCCCCCTTTCATGCTCTCTCTCTCTCTGTCTCATTCTCTCTCTCAAATAAATAAATAAAAATCTTTAAAAAAAAAAAAATCACAATCAAGGAAGACTTGGAGGGAAGACAGGAACCTCAGTACATGCTACTCAAACTGAGGCCCCTGAATAAGTCTTTCACAAAAGAATAGAGATGGCCTAATCCACTGCTTCTTAACATTTTTGTATTCACACATTCTTGTGAACGGTTTGACTATGGTTGAGAACTGCCCTGGCCAAATGGGGAGGCCACCTCTTTTTCAGCAGTAGACACTTAAATCTGCATTTAAAAGGGTTCGATGAAGGCTCAACAGATAAACAGCACAATAAAATATTATATATTAAAAATAAATACATAACATACATATATACATACACATCTAAGGTACTGTTTCACTTAAACATCTCTACACACAGAGATCTAATGATGTCTTAATAAAACAAATATTTAGTTCACATTTTTGCCATCATTCCAAAGAGGGAAAAAAAGCCAAGAACTAAAACTATCTCCTTAGCCTTACTGGCATTAAGTAATCAAATTCCCTGCAACTCAGAAATCCGAGACAGGCTTACTGCAGTTCTCACTCTCGCCTGGAATGAAAAAATGAACTCAAACTTCCAAAAGAAAACCATAATTTTCCAACATCTTCTCATACGAGTCTTGCCTCTCCCCTGAAACTTT
Source organism: Zalophus californianus (assembly GCF_009762305.2). Taxonomy (NCBI): domain Eukaryota; kingdom Metazoa; phylum Chordata; class Mammalia; order Carnivora; family Otariidae; genus Zalophus; species Zalophus californianus. Next base: position 44,633,813 of record NC_045600.1, on the reverse strand, counting down.
TGAGTCAACTCTTCCTGAGATGAATCACGTTAAGAAATGAATCTCTTAATTGCACCATATAAGCTAAACAGTAAGCCATGACCTCATCACCCTGGATGTAATAAAAGGGCAGAGACACTCAGGCATTTCAACAACATCTTAATGCCTGCACTGTTCTGGTTTATTATAAAGCAGGCCTGTGTGCAGGAAGACATTTTTAAAAATGCTTTTATCTCTGGTTTACATGTTAGCAGATCTCATGGTCTTGTATCTCTGCAGATAGAGGGCTGAACTGTGCAAAAGTGAAGCAGGCAGGCCAATGAATTTACCTGAGAAAACAAGAAACCCAATCTTGAAAACGACACTTGGACTCGAAAGGAGCCAGGAGCAGAAGAACCTCAAACTCCACAATTACTCCCCAGTCTCAAGCTACAAACCAAACCTGGAACTGAACTATCTGAATGCCACAGCCAGACTGGACAAGAAGCAAGAGGGGAAGGGAGAAGAAATGGCGAGAAACACAGTACCACACCCCTTGGCCAGCACATCACTTTCTGACCCTTGATTTACCATGAAGTCCTTCTTCTGATGAGTATAGTATCATTCTTATTTTGCTAGAAGTAGCATCGGTAGGTCCCATCTCTATATGGAGACCTCTACAGAGTTCATCCCATACAAGCACAAATGTCTACCTACTCTGTACCTGGTACCGATGAAAAATTCTTAAAATGATGGTCCAGTGAGAGAAATAAAGTATTTGGATAATTTTGCAAGAAAGTTCATCTTTGCGTATGGAAGAAAATGTATTTTGTACCACATCTAGAAGTAACTCCAAATATAGATATTTCAACAAGAGTTAGCACTTGAGCCTGTCAAATCACAAAATACATTTAACTTGGTTGGGAGAATAGAAATTGCCCCCAGTATACAAAGGAAGTACTGAGAGGTACAGCCACCAGCAGAATCAGCAGTATTCAGTAATTCAGAGGCTCAACCACTGACCTGGAGTGACTATTCTTCCTCTGTATCATTTCCTAGCCATAGAACGCATTGTTCCAAGTGTTTTTAGATGGTGCTATCGATTGCAAAGAGCTGTGAGCTTGCTGTTTCGCATTCCACTGCTTATCGCTGTTGGGAGCCTTGACCAATGGGCCTTCTGTTCTGAGTGTCCCAGTTACAACGGAGCCTTTACCTTTAGACTGGGCTCATGGGAGAGAGCGGCAAAGTTAAAAACTTACCTGGAAGCACACAGCCCTGAGGTCATGGTGTCACTCATGCTGCAGCCCACAGAGAGGAGAGATGGCAGAACTTGAGTTTCACCATCTGTAAAAAAAGGAATAGCCACTTGAGTTCTGAGACTCAACTCAAAGCAGTGATTTACCAAAGACAGAGCATCTACAGACAGACGCTCTGGTAAAAATTAGGCATATATTTTATGAGAACTGTCCAGAAAGAGTTGAGCAGATTGTTAGCAGAAACCAGGAAGATTTTGCCTCATAATCAAGATTAAATCCCTTTCTGCGACTGTCAACATTAAGCTACAGTGTTTGTGACTGATGTGGCCTTGCAATTACTAAAAGTAAGAAAGGTGCTTTGTTCTAATCAACTGTGGCATATACTATTTTCAACAATGGCATTTCTGCAAAAAAGGAAAAACGGGGGAAAAGCCTATTGTAAAAATCTTTTATCCAAGTACCCTGAAACAGCTCCTTTCTGGCAAGAGCCTGGCATCTTCAGAACAGCACTGTCTCAATTCCAAAGAATTTAAGGAAGACAATACCCCAAGCCCCACATAGTTGATAAAGTTAGGATATATATCATTTAACAAAAGCATTGACCCTAGGGCAACATAAACCCATGAAACTTCCCTTTCTTCCTCTACCTGTTCAATGCCAAAAGACAGCACAAGGAAAGGAGGAAAGGGGTTGCAATTTCCTGGGGTCCCCTTCCTGATAGGAAAGTTCCTCTTTACAACGTAGGAATGGGGAAAAGCATGTGCATTTCTACAATTTCCAAGACACCTCACGATTCCTTAAATAGAAAAGAGTATGTTGAGAACATTTCAAACCAAAACAGAACAATAACAAAAAAGTTGAACTTAAGTACAACATCGGCTGGTACTTCTAGAGGAATGGAAGGATGCTAAAGTAAGAAAAAGAGACTAAATATTCAAGACCATGATAACAGTCCATGAGCTTCCTTTAATGCTAGCCCAGGATGTTTTCTCATCAAACTTTAAGTACAGATGAAAACTGTATGCATATAAAGAATCGGGGACTGAGACACTCTCGTTTCTCTTTCTGTTTCACTGTTTACAAAGCGACCTTGAGCAGCCCTCGTTTATCTTTGCGGCTGTTCGCTGACTTGTGGGGTTTAGATCAAGTTTTGATACGTGGGTCTTTAGCCGGCCACGAAAAGGCAGCTGGTCCAGAGGCCAGAATCAGGGAGAGAGAAATTGCAGGGCTTATCAAGTCATCCGAGATGCCTTGTTGTGCTCATCCTTTGTAAACAATAAGACATGTCAGCGTCCCTGGTTGCTGTCATTGCTGACAGTTCTCTAAAGACCAGTAAGTGTTGAATTCTTTAAAGTCGGGTTGCGCCCAGTGAGAGAAACGATAGTGTGAGATGAGGGGGACTTCATGGATATCTGAGTACCTTGGGAAAAGAGAGGAATTGAGGCTTTTCACTCAGCAACCTAATGAAAACTAGACAAATAGTCTTGCATTTAATATATAGTTTCCACCAATTCATGCTTCTTTTGTTAGGAACAATTCTACCCTCTATAGGAAAAGAGACAGTTCGAAATAAAGAAATAATTTCTCATTGACAAGGGGAGCTTCAGGTAAAGCAATGCTTATGAAAGGCAAAGAAAGGATAAGAAATTGTACTGGTGAATTTCCACTGCACAACCATTTCATTGCTTTAACTTCAGAGACCCCCAAAACTTTATGTCCTTGAACAAGTAATCAAATGCAAAAGGACAGAACTAAATAATCCATCTGGGAGAGCCACGACTGGATGCAAAATACAAAGAATAAAATACAAGTCTTGAAGGAATATAAACGAGCAATTGTGGCAAAGAAGAGAAGGACCTAAAAGTAAGTTACTAAAGCAGTATCTAGTGCTCATGGAATAATGAACTTCACATGCGCTGCCTTAAAATCCTTAAAGGTATCTTTTGAACAGAGATCTACTAGTATAAGTGAATATGATCACACACAGAAAAAAATCCTGATTCATAACATTACTCAACATTTCTAACCTCAGACTTTTAAAATGTATAAAATGAAGATTAAACTCTTTTGATGGAAACAGATAATGTGTGTTGAAGTAAAACAAAACCCACACGAGGTCTCAAAATCCCATTATTACAGCAATTGGTAATGTGTTATATTCAAGACTAATTTTGCCATGACATTTAAGTTCTAGATTTTGAGGTTAATAATGTTTCAGAGGAGGGGCGCCTGGGTGGCTCAGTTGGTTGGGTGACTGCCTTTGGCTCAGGTCATGATCCTGAAGTCCCGGGATCGAGTCCCGCACTGGGTTCCCTGCTCAGCGGGGAGTCTGCTTCTCCCTCTGAACCTCCCCCCTCTCATGTGCTCTCTCTCGCCCTCTCATTCTCGCTCTCTCAAATAAATAAATAAATAAAATCTTTAAAAAAATAATAATGTTTCAGAGGAAAGAAAATTTCCAGTGTTTCTATCTTCTTTCTAGGAAGATTTCCTAAACGTATTTGCTCCATTAAATGATCTAAAATGTCTGAGAAGACAAAATGTCTTAGATCCACTTGTATAATATTAGGATCCAAAACTCTGAGAAGAATCATCCTTTCAGTATCAAATATATCCCTGAAATAAGGATCATCCCTACAAACGAGACCAGAACCTAAGGTTCCATTAATCTAACAGTATAGTTTTTAACTTGGAGTTTTACTTGTTTCTACATTATAAACACTATTTGATGGTACCAAGTCATAAATTATTCTTCCCAAGTTTGTTCTTCTAGCCTCTTCTTCCTTGAGGCAGCCAGGCCATATCTTATACAGTTACAGGTTAAGCATCCAGCCTGAGAGTCCGTCTGAACCACAAAACGCAAAGAGCAATTTAAGAAAAAATTTTGTGAATTTCTATTAACTAAATAAAAAGTCACCCCTGTTTACCTAATTTTCCTACAAGCAGAAAAACTAAAGGCCTATTGGCATGGCCTAGACAGACACTGCTGAGCAGCTTTCCAAAGAGCAAATGGTAAAAATAAAATAAAATGAAAAAGATTTGCCTGTCATGGGAGTTGGTCAATAAAATGCAACAGTGTTTATTACAACATTTAAAGTCTGTGATTAAGAACACCAAAAGGCCTAAACTAGAAAGGTTTTCAGCCTGTAATTTCCCTGCAGTCCTGGCCTGTACTTCCTTATGAGTTAGCTCAGCAGGGCTTTTTTCCATGTCCATCATCAGCTTGTAATTATTGCCATTCTCAAAGCTATGCCAGATGGGTCTTTAGAAGCAGGCATGCAGCTTGTTTATGAGAGAAAGAGCTGTAATATTACTCTACACAGAGACCTATCTGGTCCCACTCAAAGAGCCCTGCTCCTCCCTCCCCACCCCACCCCCCAAACCTACCCCCACGACTATTCTGTCTTCCTCCCCTAGACAGCCCTCTCAGTTTCAGCTCCCTGTCCCAGCTGAATGGCCTGGTAAAGGACTGTGACCATGGGAGCCAAGAGATATCTCTATCTTCAAGCATATGGCCTCATCGTCACTTTCACCATTCACATATGGAAATGAGGCCAACACCCAAGGGAAAGATGCACTGTGGACTCCTTCCCCTACATATTCTTGGGCAGAGGCTCTATTTAAAACACCAGAGCTTGCATGTCTACTTTTCAGAACACCGGTCTCCCTACATACCACAACTGTGCGATCCATTTCTCTTTTCTGGGAATTCCTCATTGGCTGGAAGTGAAATTCCCAGCAAGATTCTCAAGGACAAACCTTTACTCACTTTGTCTGGTAGAAGGATAAACATTTGTAAGAAGGTTGAGGTCAAGGAGCTGTACAAAGCAACACAGGCAAAGGCAAAAGCGCCTAACTGGGGGTTCATCTGGTGATAGGCCTGGGGTGTTAGGTATCCCAGAGGGCCAAGCAGAGCTTCAATCAGCAGTTAATGAGGCAAGACCTGCAACAGATAGCCACTTTTAACTTACAAAAGCTTTTAGATGTCTCTGTTTACTTTGATCCATTTCAGTTCATTTGAGCCTGGTTAGCGGGCATTTTCCTTTTTTTTTTTTTCCTCCTTAGATAAACCCTCTGCTCCCACCCCATCTCTACCCCACCTCCCAAACAATAGTATCATTTACCAACTTTATACGTAAGTTTTGAGATTTTTCTGTCAAGGTCGGCAACAATGATATAAAACACAAGGAGAGGAACACCGGTACCACAGTCCGCCTATAGAATTGTAATTTCAAAATCCCACCAGTGAAAGAGAAATGGAAAGGAGGACGGGACAGGAAAGGCTGCATTTTCAGACAGATTTAGTTATTTGTTTCTGATTAGGTGAAGTACACGTTCTTTTATCTCTTGTTATTTTACCCATGTGATGACCAGAGAGCTTTCTTTGTTAAACTGTTTCAGAGCGGATAAAACTAATTTACTGGAATGTGAAATAATCCCGAAAGAAACTGTACCTGAGGGTCACAGAAGGGGTGAGCACTTTACCTTGGCCGGAGTGCCCAGGCCCTGGGGCTGGGGCTGGAATTCCCAAATGGGAGGCAGAGAGAGCGCCTGCTCCGAGGGATTTGCACGTGGGTCCCCCTCTTCATGGGGATACTCTGGTGTAATGAGCTTTTAATTAGGTTGGCTTGGAGTCTGCCGCCACTGTACCGTGGGCCCGCGCCTAAAGGGGACTTCCCCACCCACAGATGCAGCTAAAGGTCCTGGAACCCCTCCCCGCATGCCTTGGGTGAGCTCTCTATCCCGGCATGCCCCAGGCCACCCATCTTCCCAGCATGCCCTGAGGGGCCCTTCCTCCGACCTCACCCCTTTCTCTCTTTGTTTGTAGCGTCTGACGTACACCCTTTACTCTTTCTCTCTCCCCTCTTCCTGTGCCACTTCCCAATACACCTTTTCTTTGTTCAGAATATCATATTTGAGGCAGGTGTGCATTTAAAAAACAGAACAAAACAAACCTCTGGTCATCTAGCCAGCAAAATTAATTTCACAAATACACATGGGCACGTTTGGTTTGACATATATATTGCTCAAAAATATACTTTTCTCAAGTGAACCATATTCCTATTCCCCACTCCCCACCCGTGTCCTGACATCTACATTTCCAGGAAGTATTATGAAGACATTAAAGCTAGTGGAAGGAACAGGATGAAATCTTTCTGCACTTCTACCCTTAAATAAATTGCAACTACTTTTAAATATTCTATTTGAAAACCTATCCAGTGAAGACCCTGAGGAATCATCAGGGAAGTAGAAGTTAGGAAACCCAATTTCTATTTTGAGCCCTTCTTGTTGAAAAGGGAAGGACTAAGTATCCAACATTGATCTCATGTTACCTGCCAGGAAGGGTGTTAGGCACTGAAGGTGCCTTATCTGTGGTTCTCACAGTAGGACCTCAACAGTAATGATTTACATTTATTTTGCTCTTTACCAAGTCTTTAAAATGAAATCTAGATTAGTTTATCACTGAGGAACATCGAACTCTTTGGTTAAAAGCCATTAAGTTCAGAGAAAACAGATCCAGACATCTTAAACTACATGCATGAGAACAACAATAATAGTAATAGCTAATATTTATTCATTGCTTATTAAGGGGCAGCTGCTCTAAATGCTTTAGGATTCTGCATAATTTGTAATATGTTTAATGTGCAATCTTACCTAATTCTTGCAGTTAATGATGGTGGCAGTTGCTAAGCTGTAGGCCAAGTTATTCCTTTCATTCATGGTCTAGAGAGAGATGACACGGGCATGTTGAGTCACTCAAAACAGGCTCAAACCACCCCAAGGAGTTCGCCTGATGAAAGGTTTTCTTTTCCTTCAAAGCCACTTCCTGTGTCACATGACCTATATCCCTCCAAAGATAATAACACTGCATGCTGCCAGAACACTTTTATCCAAAGATCTCAAAGCATTTTCAAATGTTAATTAAGCCTTCACCATCCTGGAAGATAGCAATGCCAATCTCTCTGTTTAAATACTGTATTCCTGAACACAGGTTGTTCTAATCACTAAGAGGGAAAATGGAGGCTTCTCTGGGCAAATTCAGGGCATAAGCCACCACCCAAACACTTACGACACCCAAAATTCTCCTACCTCTCCTAGGAAACCACCGCAGCATCTCTATTCTAAATTGTTCCTTACTCCCACTGATTGTTTCCACTGGAAGAATCACATCCAAGAAAACAAGAAGCAGGGAAAAAAAGGCTTTCTAATAGTTCTACTTTGATGGGGATAGAAATGTAGTTAGAAATATATGCAATGTATATCTGCAAATATATAAACATTCTCAACAAACAGCTAGGTTCCTTTGTTACATGCTCTTCATTTATCGTGATGACCAGAAGGGGGGAAAATGAACCAACTTTTCCCAAGGCTTCAGTATGACTGTTCAGACCACAGTTAGTCTGCCTTCCTATTTCACAGGCATCCTGGACTGCTCTGATAGAGCCAGAGAGCAGTCAGAGTTCAGGCAGCTTATGTATCCTTTAGTCTGGATAAAGGAAGGCCATGTGGCAACCACCGTCCCTCAAGATTTGCCTTGCCTCCTTTCTAGTTTCATCTCCCTCCACTCTGCCACACTGGCTTTCTCACCATCCTTCCAAAGGGCCAAAGTTTTTTTTCCTACCCCAGGGCCTTCGCACAGGATTTTCCTGCTGTCTGGAATGCTTTATCTCCTATTCTTAATAGAACTCCCACTCTTAGTTCCCAGATTAAAGGTCACTTCTTCAGAGAAGACTTGCCTTTCTATTATTAAATTAGCTTCTATTATTCTCTCTAATGACAGACTGGATTATAATATAATGAGATTTTCTTTGTTTAGTGTCTCCCTTCTAGATTATAAACTCCATGAAAACAGGGACTTTGTCTATTCTGTTCACCACTGCATGACTCATGCCTGGCACTTTGGATGCCCTCAGAAAATATCTGTTGAGTAACCTGAGTGAATGTTTCTTTTTAACCTGGTTATAAATCACCTGTTTCTCTTGAAGTGATATTATAGGATCTAGAGGACAATAGAGAAATAGATGTCAGAAGTTTGATTGTCATCGGTTAAGTTCTTAGTTCTTTCTATCAATATTGGGAATAGCAAACAATCTTAGAACTATTTGAGTAAATATGATTTATGGTGTATACTAAGCAAAGTAGGTGTTTTACCTGCATTATCTTAGTTACTGCTCCCAACGACCTTGACAGATAGAAGCTACTATTGTTCTCATTTTGTGGTCATGAGGACCAAGTCATTTGCCCATCTCTCTAAGTCTCCTCATTCTACCTGTTCATTTATTGAGCACTCACTGTTTGCCAGGCACTGCAGTGTAGAGCAATGAACAAGACAGTCATGGCCTCCTAACTGGGGCTTTTGTCCTTGATCCCACACAGCAATAATAGCACCTTTCATTCTGGCATGTAGTTGGTGCTCAATAAATATTTAAAACAGTGTGAATCAGGGTTTAAAAAAAAAAAGATTCAAGAACTCTGATTGAATCCCTTCGAGTTTGAAAGGTCCCACAAAACTGCTACAGTACTGGTGTTCATTACATGACTTTCCCGGGGGGACATATGATTTGCCATCCATTCTGTAAAGATGTAAAGTGCAATTCTGCATGGAGCACTGGGTGTTATGAACAAACAATGAATCATGGAACAGTACACCAAAACAAATTATGTAATATATGGTGATTAACATAACAATAAAAAATTTAAAAAAAGATGTAAAGTGCAGAAGGAGGTCGCGAATCGCTCCAACGTTCTAATAAAAAAATACAGTGATCGATGATGAGAGTTTTAATTAATAGTGCCATATTGCAGCCAAAATGATCGTTCTAAAACATGAATTAGAAAATCAGATCATGTCTGTCTCCTGTGATTTACTATCTCGTAGGGCTTCCCAATGGCCTTGGGATAAAGTCCAATCTCCCCATCTCCTTGATGTGGCTGACAAGAGCTTGACTCCCTCTTTGGAATCGTGTCTCTTTACTGACTTCACTTGCTACTTTGCAGTCTTTGTAAAAAAATAAAAATTTAACTCCTCCGACACCTCTAGGCCTTGCACAAGCTGTTCCACCTTTTAGTAACACCTTCCCTGCATTCACACCATCACTACCACTCTTTGCCTGTGTCAAGGGGAGGGCTTATGTGCGTGCAGGATTTTACTGTGAAGTGTTCTCAGGAACAATACCTGTGAAGAGAGGGATGCAGGATTGGGCAGAAGGAAAAACTGAACTACAACTGTTCAACTGAGGCCTCCACTGATCCCAGGAAAAGCTCTGGAACTGAGATGGCCCTTCAGAGATGTCCACATTAAGGCAAGAAGGTTGAACTTTTACCCCAATTGCCCCTGGAGATAGAGATAATCTTGAGCAAGAGGCTTCCTTCAGCAAAGGGCAATTTCTAGGGCAGGACCTCAGCTAAGAACCATTGGAGGACAACACTGTTGCCAGCAGGGGAATGAGTGTCCCAGTTCCTGAGGAGGTCCCTAGACAGCACACCACAACATCCGATGCAGTCTGGCTAACTCCCGTCCGTCACCTTTTTGGTCTCAAATATCTCTTCCTCCAGGAAGCCTCTCCTGACTCCCTAAGCCTAGGAGAGATGCTCCCACAAAGCACCTGTTGCTTCCCCATTATCGCATGCTTCACATTTCATTATAATCATTTGTTTAGGGAACCCTGCGTGGCTCAGTCAGTTGAGTGTCTGCTTTCATCTCAGGTCATGATCCCAGGGTCCTGGGATCGAGTCCCTCATCGGGCTCCCTGCTCAGTGGGAGCGTGCTTCTCCCTCTGCCTCTGCCACTCCCCCTGCTTGTGCTCTCTCTCGCTCTCTCTCTCTGACAAATAAATAAATAAAATCTTTGAAACAAAATCATTTATTTGTCTGTATTCCCCCAGGAAAGTATAAACCACATTAAAAAAAGACATGGTGTTTATGTTATTAGCATTCTATCTACTAATATATAACTTACCACGAACAAATTTAAAAATGAATGACAAACTAAAGATTCCATTTTGGTTTTTTAGAAAATGTTACACAAATATCAAAAACGTCTGAAAGACCATCCACCAAAATATTGTCCATTGTGGCAGGATGAGGTGTGATTTTTTATTTCCTTCATTATGCCTATATCTAAATTTTTATAAGCACATTTGACTTTTTAAATTTTTTTAAAAGTTATAATCATTTTGAAGAAAAAAACCATGATTCTTACCATAATAATAACTCATATCAATAGACTCATCCCATAAAGTTACTATTTTTTACTATAATTTATAGTTCATAAAGCAAGTTTATATAAATGATTTTGTTTAATCTTGACAAAAAGTCAACAAGAATAAAAAAGCCAAGTATGAAATTCTGATTCCTACTGGATTGCAAAATAAAGCCAACCCTCTCAATCAGGAATGAGAGAATGTGCCCTCACAGCCTGGGAACCCAGGTGTCTAACATTTCTTCTTCAACATGTTCATTTTTGGTGAGGTCTTGCCAGGCTTTGGGGAAAACAGTGATAGGGGAAGACCATATATAAGCCATCCCTCCCTATCTTCCCTGAGTCTCACTGGCTACATTCTTTGTCCTTACTTTTCTCTCCCTCCAAGTCCTATTCATAAAAGAGAATAGTATGCCTCTCCCGCGGCCTTATTGTCATCATTTGTTTGCATAAGCCTAATCTACAAGGCCGGCTAGGGTTGAAAGCCCTGTTTTTCCCTTACATCTCATGCCCCCCCTTCTCTCCTATAATGATAACACTTCACATATGCATAGCACTTTCCAGAAGGCTTCTGCTTATATCACCTCGCTGGATCCTCCCAACAAACCTTTGAGGTCTGCACATCAGATACTATTACCCCATTTTAGAGATAAGGAAACCAAAACACAGAGAGGTTACGTGACTTGCCAAAAATCACAGTTAGTTACTGATAAAGACAGGACTAGAATCTGGGTCCTTACAGAAAAGCCCAGAACCCTCTACATTTTTGCTTTGATCTCCTAGTCTAGCATATGACCCCTTGATAGGGCCCTGCAGAATCTAAAGCTGGTTACAAACTAAACTGATGAGAGCAAGATTATGGGTTCAATTTCTGAGCAGGCCAGTAGTGATCCTTGCATTGGAATGGGCTAATGCATGGAGCTGACCTGCAAATGAAAGACCTAAGTTACAAAAGAGACTAATTGAGGGTGTGTAAATGATTCCATCGCCATGGCGAGCTAAACACCTTAATTACCTATTCTTTTAAGTCCACAAAATATATAAAATAACTATTTCTATAAATAGACTATGCAAATCTCTGCTATAACTGTCACTTTCTGTCATCACAGTTTTCTTGGGATAGTCCCAATTTCTACCTATTGCCATAGTGCAATTAATGGCTCTCCCTTTCTCTTAAAAAAAAAAAAAAAAAAAAAAAAAAGATGTCCCAGTATGGAGGATAATTTATATGGTCATCCCACATACATTTTACAGAGAACAAATGTGCAACTTCAGTAGACACCAAACAGTATTGATTTTCCAAGTGGCAAGCCCCAAACGTTGTAAGAAGGGGTTGCTGTTATAGAAATACACTGCTGGAAACCTTCCCAGTGTTAAATGGCCTTCACTAAAGACATGGTAAGACACACATCCCTTTGTGTTCTGTTGGGCTCAAGTTTTAAAATGTAGTGAAATTCTGGCTAGCTTCAATCCATTTGCTAAATGATTCTGGTTTTTCTGCACCTCATTCCCTCACCTGATATTATATCTTTGTCTCATTGCTTATCAGAAGTGTCCCTTTCCACATTCATTTTTTAAAATGAGAAGAAACAAATCAGAATTCACATTTTTTGGCTTAAAATTATAATGCCTCCTACATTTCCCAAAAGAATCCTGCCAAGGGAATGGCCTAGAACAATAGCTGTTTGCCAAAAGGTAAGAGGTAAGATTTTCACGGTAATTCCAACTCAAGGCTTTGAGCTTGTCTTTTTCTCCCCATCTGAAATACGGGGAGAATACCTGCTCTCAAGTTGCTGAAAAACCAGAGGAGGTGCCATGTGAGTCGCACAGTTGATGAACAATTGTATTTTGCTCTCCTTTGAAGCCCCAGTATTGCCTCAACATACAGACCTGGTCCTCAGGCTCAAGAAGCTTACAATCTCATTTCAAAGGACAGAGACAAGATAGTACATAATTATTAATTTTAAGATTTATTTGTTTATTTGACAGAGAGAGAGAGAGTGAGAGCAGGAACACAAGCAGGGGGAGTGGGAGAGGGAAAAGCAGGCTTCCCGCCGAGCAGGGAGCCCGTTGTGGGGCTCGATCCCAGGACCCTGGGATCATGATCTGAGCTGAAGGCAGATGCTTAATGACTGAGCCACCCAGGTACCCAAGACAGTACATAATTAAATGCTAGGAATGTACATTCAAAAAGCAGTATGTGTCAGCCTAAGGAGAAAGTGGTATGGATTGGAGTAGTGAGACAACAAGTCAGTGTTAATACTTTTCCTTAAGGGACATCTTATAGGTACTTTGAGAAAATGATCTAAAGGGTTATATAGCCACTTTCTCGAGATCTCCATGAATTCCTAATCAACATTCAGCTGAACTTTTCTGAATTTTGGACATTAGTTTTTGATGTAGTGTTCCATGATTCATTGTTTGGGGTAACACCCAGTGCTCCATATAGAACGTGCCCTCTTTAATACCCATCACCAGGCTAACCCATCCCCCCACCCCCTCCCCTCTAGAACCCTCAGTTTGTTTCTCAGAATCCATAGCCTCTCATGGTTTGTCTCCCCCTCCGATTTCCCCCCCTTCATTCTTCCCCTCCTGCTATCTTCTTCTTCTTCTTCTTTTTAACATATAACGTTTTATTTGTTTCAGAGGTACAGGTCTGTGATTCAACAGTCTTACACAATTTAGACTAATCCAATTCAGTCATCTGAGCAAGCAAAGATGGCAAAATGCAATTTCTGTTGAGAGAGATTCTTTGAGCCCTTTTTACAAAGATCTGTCTTCCCCCAGTCATTGTAACAAGCATAATCAGACTGCAGTTCTTTCTGCAGTATACATATATAAAGATTATGCCTAAAAGACATGAGCAAAGACATCCCAACACACATCCCAATAAGAAACAGACAGGAAGAGACAGAGTAACCTCAGATTCTTTGAAGCAAGAATGTAGCTATTCTATATCTCCTTCACAATCATTAACCATCCAGCATTACTGAGCACCTACTAGGTTCTCAAGCCAGGCACTAGGATGATCTCTGCGCTGCAAGAATATCTGAACTGGGAAAGAGCCCATAGCCAGACACTGAGCCAGGCTCTTTACCTTAAGTTATCTTCCCGGTTAGCCCCATTTTACAGATGAGGAAGCAAATGCTCAGAGAAAATACTATGCCCCAGTTTGCAAAGTGGTAAAGTAGGATTCAGCAAGGGTTTTGGGGTTTCAAAGCTTCTGCTTTTTTTACCATCCCATGTTTCCTTTGTTCTCATTTTAATTGAGAGTCCTGTTAGTTGGCACTGCTGAAGAGACGGATCTGATATCTGGATGTTTTTTTCCACCAGATCCTCCCAGAAGAAGATGTCCTAACTTCAGTGCAACAAAAACCTGAGTGATAACATCAGATTTTGCCAGAATGGAGTTACATCCTGGCTGTCATACAGAAACCCAGGCTTCCGACAGTGAGCACACTATTATGTGACATTCTTTCAACAGCTCCAGGAGAACAGAGGAAAACAATGGTGTGGGTAATTTAAAATAATAGAGGATTTAAAAAAAAAAAATCTTTGTATCTGTCTTTTGAATTAATTATATAATTATTTGAGTTCCTATCCCCAGTTTTCAAATGTTAAATTACAATTATTATGTAGTTATTGGAACAATGTTAGCTGAGTATTAGAGCAAGCCAGCCAAGAAACCATTGGGCAGCTGAGAAAGAATTCAGGGCCCAGCTTCCATGATGCCCAAATGCTGGTGGCATCAGACAGGTCACTAACTTGTCTGGCCTTCAGCTTCCTTGAGAAGAAAATAAAGGGGTTGGGCTAGAAGATTGACTGATTGATTCAGTAAATATTCATTAGTAACACACAGTCTTGGCCCTCGGGTGGTTTCCAGTCTACTAAAAGAGATAGTTAAGAGGACAAACTACTTTAATGCAGTGTGATAACTGTTATAAAAAGGTAAATAGAGAATGAAATAGGAGCGCAAAATTCACTTGCAAGGTACAGGAGAGGGGTACACTGTAGAGAGAGTGGTGTCTAAAGCAGAGGCAGAAAAAAACCAAAGGCAAAGTGTGCATATGCAAAGGGGGAGCAGGAGCAGTGACCCAGGCAGATCGAACAGTGAGGGCAAAGGCCTGCCAGGGGCCACCATGGTCCCTTAGGAAACTACAACTTGCTTACCATGTCCGGTTTGTGCAAAGGCAGCTGGGAGTGGGCATATAGGAGATGCACAGGGAGGCAGGGGCCCATCAGCAGCGGCCTCGTATGTCACCAAAAAGAGTTTCAACTTGATTCATTTCTTCAGAAACTATTTATCGATCTCACTATGAGGCAGGCATTTTTTCCTAGGCTCTGGGGTCACCAGAATAGTAACAAGAGAAACAGGTTCCTGTTTCTATGAGCAAAATAAGAATCCATTTCAGGGTTAAAGCAGGGAGATGACATGATCAGAGTTTTAGAAAGACCACACTTGCTGCCGAGTAAGAATGGCTTGGAGAAGGATAAGCCTCTTTCAGCTATAAAATTCTGACTCCATGATTCAAAACTCGGGATGTAATAAATCCTAAAACTCTCCATGTTAATATTTACATTATATATGAATATCTAATTATATTCTTTTCATATATATATACATATATATATGAAATCTTATATAAATCTTTGGGTCACAGATTTCTTTGCAACTGTTCAATAAATTGAGTGGGTTCTTTCCCCAATTGTATGTTCAGACATGGGAACATTTATTTGGTGGGGAATGAGAACGAGCGACACATACTGCCCACTGTGGACATATAGAGGCAATGGGGAGGAGTAGGTATTAATAATTCCCACTTTACAAATGAGGACTACTGAGTCTCAAATTTCATCAACTCTAAATGTCATTTGGTGAGAACAGGGTAAAGCCAAGATTCAAATCTGATTTTCTGCTTTGTTTGTTTGTTGTACATCAAAGCCCATACTGTTTTATGTCCCAAAGCATAATTATCACATTGTCACCATTCTCCCTGAGCTCTTGGAAGACTAGTCAAAAACTAACTCATGGGTTTCAGCTGGTTGGCTCAGTATAGTTATTTTTCACGTAAACACGTCCTATTTTCTTTTTTTTTTAAGATTTTATTTATTTATTTGACAGAGAGAGACACAGCAAGAGAGGGAACACAAGCAGGGGGGGTGGGAAAGGGAGAAATAGGCCTCCACGGAGCAGGGAGCCTGATGCAGGGCTCGATCCCAGGACCCTGGGATCACGACCTAAGCCGAAGGCAGACGCTTAATGGCTGAGACTGCCAGGCGCCCCTAAGCATGTTCTATTTTCAAATAAATTGCAAAACTCCTGATGTGCAGAGACCATGTGAATCTCAAAACTCTTCAGTGAGTTTATAGAAAACAGAACTCAAATCTAGTCTACCAAGTCTATCAAATATTGAAAGCGGGAGTTTGAGGTAAGGAGAAGGTAACACTTTCCTTGGAGTGGACATGCACAGGTAGGGAAGAGAGAACCAAGCCTTGAGAAATATTTAGTACATCCTAGAAAGTTGTTTTCCAGTACAAGAAATACTGCTTTCAGGCACAAGAATTCCCTGAGCTTCCTGAAAATAAACCAAAAATAAATAATAAAAACCACCTCGGGCCTCAGAGCCCGCTCCTGCTCTGCTCACTTAGCATTTCCTCTTCTCCTGGTACATCGGCTTCCATCCCCTCCCCATGGAATCCTGGTTCTCATTCAGCAAGGCTGGGGGGTAGGTTTACAAGGCCTCCAGGAGCCTGGTGGCCTCCACACACTTCCTGGTCCCTACCCACCACCCCCAGATCTTCCGGAGTGCCCTGCTTCCTGTCCTGGAGCTAAGCCCCTTACGAGACTCACAGGAGGTGGGACGCTTTCTTTTCAAGCCCCTGAAGGTCTCTGTTTCCTTGCAAGCAAGACACCCACTGTAATTTATAAGTTAGCTATAACCGTTGAGTACAGGAAAGACGGAGCATCTTTTTTGGTCATTTTGTTTGTTCTCATTTAAAGCATAGTATTCAATCACATCTGCTCACACCCAAGTGTAGCACTTGGCCGGTTATTTACCTTCTAACCCCAGATTTTCTTTGGGTGATCCACACAGTACACACAGCCTTGTGCTTTCTTAAACTATGCATGCTAATCCCATTCCCCTTGCTAGGAAGTCGTTTTTGCAGCAAGCATTAGCTGCAGCGATTCTAGCCAATGAGATGAGAGAAGTCAGCTGATAGGAGAGGAAGGTCTGAGAAATACTACCTTGCTGGAATAAAAAGAAAAGAAAGAGAAAAGGAAGGAAGGAAGGAAGGAAGGGAGGGAGGCAGGGAGTGAGGGAGGCAGGGAGGGAGGGAGGAAGGAAGGGGGGAGAAAAGAGGCACATAGGGGGAAGCAGCCCCTTCTTCCTCTAGGTCTGGTAACTGTAAGCATCCTAACCACCTTGCAACCATGAAAGGAATCCATCTGAGAACAGAGCTGACATGCTCAAGGTGGCAGAGCAAGAAGATGGAAAGAACCTGGGTCTTTGCATTCACCAGCCCTAGAGCTCCCTGACTACCAGGCAGCTTCTTATGTGAAGTAAGAACTTTTTCTCATCGCTTAGTCATTTTGAGCCAGGCTTTCTGTGTGTTTGAAGATGACCTTGTCCACTGCAGAACTGATGACTGGGACAACAAACTTAGTGTGAGATCAAGAAGACAGGCATGGGAAGATTGAGCAAGAAGAAAGGCTTTTGTGTCAAGGCAGTAACAATTCTGGGTCTGTCACTTAAATTTGTCTTCCAGTCCAGCCACCTATTGGGTTTGGAGATCATGAATAAATATTGAAAGAACCATTTATTTTTTTTAAATTCCATAAACCAAAAAAAAAAAAAAAAAAAATTCCATAAGCAGCATCCTCCCTCCCTTCAGGACTCCATGTGACAGAATGTATCATAGAGGCAGATTCCTCCCTAGTTTAAAACCAAACATCTAGGGCTTCACTGTTTCCCTGCAGTGAGAGCCACTGGTGCTCAGCAGACATCCCCAAGAGATGGTGCTGAGAGTGGGGAGGAGCAGGGGTGTCCATGGAGCCTGCAGGGCCAGGAAGTCCCCCACCCCACCCCATAGCAGACATGGTGTCCAGCAGGTGCAGCACAGAACCTGTCAGAGGACCGTGGTGACAAATGGCTCACAGCACTGCCTGGCAGGATGGGAAGGGTTTGCTTGTGAGCACCTGTGAGATCCTCTCTGGGGACTCCCAGAGATACTTAGAAGAATATTGCTGGAAACTGGAAACCTAGGGCCTTGTACCAATAGGTGGGAGCAAGGCAAGGGAAGCTTGAGTGATTGCTGTTTCTGTCACTTCATCCATACCTACAGGTGGCAAAGAAGAAAGCAAGTGAGCAGAGAGAAAGCCTTGGTGGCCCTTAGGAAGGGAATATTTTCACAGAAGTTCTGGCAAAATAATACATCTGAAGTTTAGGTAGAGTATGAAAGTGTCCATTTTGAGTAGTTTTTCTTTGAGTCTATCCAAGCAGGATCGAAGCGAGAAAGGGTAATGTACCAAGAGGACAAGAATCTACTAACCAAATCAACCTTTAGATAATTCTGGTAACAGAAATCATTGCCTGAAACTTAACTTGACATTTTTAATCAGAGAAGCCAAAAAGAGAAGCACTCCTGAGATTCAGTCATAGAGGACTTTTTTTTAAAGATTTTATTTATTTGAGAGAGAGAGTGGGAGGGAGAGAGAGAGCACAAACAGGGGGAGCAGCAGAAGGAGAGGGAGAAGCAAGCTCCCCACCAAGCAAGGAGCCCGATGCAGGGGCTCGATCCCAGGATCCTGCGATCATGACCAGAGCCGAAGACAGAGTCTTAACCAACTGAGCCACCCAGGTGCCCCAGTCATAGAGGATTCTAAGTTGCACATGTTTGGGACAAGTGACCTGGGACTATAACACTAGAAAAATTAAGGAATTAAGCCTCCCCAAAATTCACTTCGAATCTGTACTGAAACAATATCATGTGTGTTGTGTTCCCAAATCTGCTTCCCTTATTGGCTGTAACCCACATCATTGTAGGGTGTGTGTGTGGCTTTAAAGACCCAAGATCATGATAAACAGCATACCACCTCTCACACTTGGCCTTAATGGACCTTCCCAAAAGAGAAATTGGGAGGTCAAAATCCATATTTGCCTAACCCTGGAACAGAGAGGGCTGGTTTCTACAATCAAGAATCCAGTGAACACAGCAAAAGAGGAAGCAACACGATGCCATCGAGATGAGACTTCAAAATGGTCTGAGATGACAGAAAACTGGTGACACAATTAGCAAAACCTTCTACTTTAATCTTTTTACCTTTCTAAATCTACAAAACAAATCACACTTCAGGGAAAGGTTGAGGTAAATGGGAAATAGTATATTCATTTGGAAAATGTCCAGTCTGAAAAAAGCAGGCACTGATCATGGCATGGTCTAGAGCAAGGTTCTATTATATTTGTAAATGAACTTTAAAAGGGGTAATTCTTTAAGTACCTAGTTATTCCAAAAGGAAAGTTCTATTGCCCGGTGTTGACTTGCAGGGAGTGAGGCTTGCATCCGGGTTAGGTTCTGGCAGCTCAATCAGGATCAGGCAGGACTGTTAGAGTCCCGGGGAGAAGGAGGCAGAGTCTAGGTGAAAGTACAGAGCCATGTTCAAGAGATCATGTGGGGATAAAACCAGAAAAGTAGAACACAACACAAGATCAAGGAGCTGGCTCCAGGCCAGGAACAAGAAAAGAAGCCAGAAGAGTGAAGGAAAAGAACGGGGGAAGGTAGGGTTCAAGGTAGTAGAGTTCAGAAAGTTTGCTGTGTAAAGATCAGATGCCCAAAAGATTCTCCTCCCGGGTCTGCACTCACATGCACTCACATGGTCATCGTGGCTTAAAGGAATAGGTAAAGGGAAAATGGAATGACTCAAGGGAAAATAAATTCCAGAATAACTCTGGCCTTTCTGTCTCCACCCTCGACCATCTTGACCCTCCATCTCACTTCTCATACATAAAACGTATGGTCAGCAATAACTCCTACATATATACCGGTATCTTATAAACAAATAAATGTTTAAAAATGGAATTTCAAGCACAGTTTCAAATATGTTGCAGGGGAGGTTCAAAAGAAGAAATAAATCACTTCAAGTCAAGAAGAGAACAGAAGAAAATATGCTAAGATTTTTGAGCACTTACTATGTGCCAGGCACAAATTCTCACCGCAGTCCTGAAATACCATTAGCCCTCATCATTACAGGAGGAAACAGAGACTCACACAGTCCATCCCCATACAGTCCAGGAGAGACAGATGCAAGGCCAAATACGACTCCAAAGCTTCCTCTCGAGAGAACCAGGGACTCGAGTTTCAGGCCAAAGAAATGGCATGTGGTCTGAAGCTTGCAAGAGGACGAGGAGAAGCCAAAAGGGAGTTGCTGGACTTGAGCATTCCAGGAGAGGAAGCAAAGTAACCAAATGGGGACAGGTAGGAAAGGCAACTATTGTCAGAAAATGCAGAGTAGAGTGAGCTGGAAACAACATGCAACAAGGAGAGGCACAGAAAGGAGCAGGGTAAGGGTGAGTTGTGATCAGAGCCTGGAAATTCTTCCCCACAAAGTCATGTATCACCCTGCTTCTACCTCTGTGTTCTCCGGATGCTGCTGAGGGTCCCCTCGAGCAAATCACTGCAGGTCAAATTAAAGTTCGTACCTAGTTCTCTGGACTCCTCAACCTGCCCCAAATCATCCACAAGGGCCCTCCTGGAGTCAGGGCTGGAAACAAAGGCCTCACCTGGCAAACATCCAGGGGAGACCTCATTCTTGAGCTTTTACGGTGTGTTTTGTTTTCAAAGAATATTTCAGCTTCTGGAATATCACACTTATTTAAAAGTCTATGATCTATAGTGATGAAACTCCTCGGTTCATCCCTGGGGCTCCCCGGCTGTCACATAAACTAGTGTTTTACTTCTAGCTTATACCTCAGAGAGTCTGGAGACTACTGGAGCTTTTACATGTGTCCCTGAGAGGGTCACAGTGTTGCCATCCCTCCACAGGCTTCCTCTGCAGCCTGTGCCTCTGACCTCTGCACTCATCTGTTTCCCATGATTCCTACTGGGCCCCAGGGCGGAGCAGTATAACATAGTACAGCATAATTCACTTTTATAGAGCATCCTTCATGCGAGCTATCACAAGGAGCTAATCAAATGTTGACGAGAAAGGGTCTGCTGCAGGATAAGATTTAAAGGGAGGAACTGATTTAGTGGCTCCGGGGGCAGAAAAGAAATTTCAGATAGATGGGCTAGGCACAGGGAAAGAACAACCCCCGCTGCGGTAAAATGTGGGTGGAGGGAAGTGGCTAAGGCTGAGGGAAAGAACACGGAGGGGTCGAGAAGCCCCTGGCATCCCAAGAAACAACTACCAACATTTTCACAGGCCAAGGTGATGTGGATTTCATTCAGGAGAGTAAACGAATCATGAGAAAGCCTTTAGGTCCAAGGAACAGAAACGCCAGCCCAAAAGGATTTGAACAACGAGAAACGTTAGGAGCTCACATAACGAGTCCTCCTAAGTGATGGTGGCCAGGTTCATTCGGTGGTCCAACAATGTCAGCAAAGTCCCAGACTCTCGTTTTCTTTCTGTTCTGAAGACCACAGGGTGTCAGAGTTGTCCTCACAACTGGTATTCCGCAGGTCCCAGGAAGGCTGACGCAGTTGCAAGTGTCACACCTAGCTATGGCAACCAGTAGGCACAACAATAGAAGGCAACAGAAGAAAGAGAGGCTGTTTCCCAGCTGGTCCACTTTTAAGAGTGAGGAAATTCATCCCAGAAACCCCCAGCAGACTGAGCTCCGAGGTCCCTTTGGCCAGCGTTGGAGTCTCGTCCCTTTCTAAATCAAACTCTAGCAAGGATAGGATCATCGTGATTGGTTTAGACCAATCAGGATTCACTTCTAAGTCACGTAAGAGAAGGGGGGACCCCCAAATCAAGGCTTTTCCCATAAGGAAAAGGGAACAATGGCAACTGAGAGGTCAACCCACCCTAACTCACACAAGATGAGCAAGACGGGCATTGTGTCTGTTGACTCCTGGAGGAATAGCATACATCCAATACATAATTACCTACACAATTCAGATTAATTGTTTAGAATTTAGGAGGATCATAGTGAGGGGGGGAAACTCCTATGCTGAGAAAGAAAATAAGAATTTCTAAGCATAAGGGTATATTAGGAAGAGGCAGGGTTGGGGGGAGCTGAATCTTGGCTTCATTCTAGAGTGAAATTAAACATATTTAAAGATGGGAGGAGAGTATGTTTGGGATCAAGGACTTCTGCTCTTGGCAGATGAGGCATGGAAAGGGAAAATGTTAATTCTGAATTAAAGAATGTAATGGTAGAGTCAGAGCATTAGAGAGCAAGAATCTCCTGTGTCTGGAGGCGAAAGGGAGATATGCAAGAATGCATAGCCAAATATCAATCCAGGGACATGCATATGAGAACTTCTGCAAAGTCCAAAGTGAAGGGGTGTAGAAAACCCACAGGAACAGGAGGAAGACACATTTTTGGTGAGTGTGGAACCAACCTGAACTTTATGGGTTCTGAGCTTCTTGCTTTTACTGAAACTTTGGGGGTTTGAGTTCATTTACTCTGTGCAAAATTCACCTTCCAAGTACCAAGAAAAAAAAATTGGCTCCAAAGATTACTGAACACCAAACTAGCTCTTAAGAAACCACACAGGGATGAGTTAAGTGTAAATGAATCACAAACACACAGATTGAATTTCTCCTAAACTGCACCAGGGTTTAAAGGCCAAGGGAAAAAACACTTGAGGCAAAGACATTTTGGCTTTTGCAGAGCCTAAAACATTTTTAATGAGTTTGAATCCATTCAATTAACTGAAAGTTCAGCTGAGTTCTTTCTTCCAAACCTGGTGATCAGCCAAGCGATATCTGTATACATACAACCACCATTCTAGAGCTGCTTCACCTTAGAAAGGAAACTGCTTTAGTTTTTTTTTTTTAATATTCAATTCTTGATCCAATGTGATCAAAGGTAACTGAGACAAATATCACGACAATGACAAAATTATTGTTTCCAATGGCCTGTAATATAAATGGTAGAACTCAAAGTTCTATACTCAATTTGGGACACAACATTAACAACACTAAGAGAGATGACAGATGAAAATAAAGCAGCATCTTCTAAAACCTTTACATTTCATTTTTTTTTAAAGATTTTATTTATTTATTTGACAGAGAGAGACACAGCGAGAGCAGGAACACAAGCAGAGGGAGTGGGAGAGGGAGAAGCAGGCTTCCCGCTGAGCAGGGAGCCCGATGTGGGGCTTGATCCCAGGACCCTGGGATCATGACCTGAGCGGAAGGCAGACACTTAACGACTGAGCCACCCAGGCGCCCAAAACCTTTACATTTCAAATGCTAGTGAGTCTATAGCAGGAATTCCTGTGTCTTTTGTTCATTTGTGGGAAGTTATTATTGAGTGTGCACTAGGTAGGGATAAATGATAAGGATGAAAAATTATCTGTTTCTTTATCAGTTTACTTCTTGTTTTGGATGAACATTGCTTGGTAATTGTCACGACGTATTAATGCCACTCGGGTCACTTTCATACCCTCTTTTCCTCCTCTTTGGAGTAGGTGACTGTCCCCAGAAGTCTGTTTTATTTTATCTTCTACCTCTTACCTCTCAGCCACTCCCAGCTCAGACTCTTTTTATCAGATATACAGATATCCTTCCTTATAATAGATGCTCAAACACTGAGAAGTTGAAATATCATTAATCCTCTCTCTTCTCCACTGGACACCTCCACTTTTGCCTTGCCTACTTCTAGATAAAGCGCCTTCTGCTCTCTTTTTGATCTGCTCAAAATAGCACATAAATAACCCTGGTTAAGTACTCCTCAATGGTCTGTTTTAATCTAGGTGTAGAATCTAGAATAGCTGAATAAAAGTAGAGATTTGGCATCACTCAGGCAACTGCCCATTAATACAAGTTTGTGAAACTGAAATTGAGGGAAGTTTTGCATTTGATGTTATAGTCCCTTGGGATATAGAGTGCAGACGGTCTTTGCTAAACTATAGTTTTGTGATGATGCTCCCAATAAAACTCAAGCAATAGTAACATAGACATGTGTGTATCTATCTCACTGAGGTTGAACACATTTGATGTCGTAGATATCGTGTGCTTGCATCCCCCAAGGACCAGTGTGATAGGTATTCTTACTATCCCCAATATCCCCAATACAAACAAGGAGTCTGAATTCCAGAGAAATTAAGTAACTAGACCAAGGTCATATTGCTAGGAAGTGGCAGAGGCAGAATCTGAAGAGGTCTGTAGGAGCCCAGGTCTGACCTGTTAACTCCCACTTCTCACTGGCTCCAGTAAAGCGGAGAAGGATCGCTGTAGCTCTTTGGCTGGGGTAAGAATGCAAAAGCTATAATTTTGTTTTGTTAGCCTTAATTCAGTTAAGGGGGAAGGAATGACACTTCAGGGAAAAGAACCCAAGTTTTTTGTGTTTTTTGTTTTTCAATTAAATTGTATTTTACAAGAATCCTTGATGAAACCAGAGGGGGAAGAAAATCTTGCTTCTCTCTCCTTCAAACAAGCGCTTAAAATGTCCCTCCTAGTTCCTGACTTGAGGCAATGGCTTATGCAAGTATTATTACAGTGGCCTATCTTGCTAAAGAAAAAAACCTGAGGACAAGTGCACTGGGCTCCTTTGCTTCAGAACAGAAGAATTCCCTACAGGAGGAGACACTCATCAAATCCAGTGAGGAAAAAAAAGATCACAGATCTTGAATTTTAATTTGGTTGTGTGCTTGAAGAAACAAACAGGAAAAGAATATATTATTGACAAAGAGAAGACAACTGGTGAACTTATTTTCATTGCACAAGTCCTGGGAAATTTTCTCTGAGAGCCAAACAGAGCATTCATCTCCTCTGTCCCTTTTGTAGAAGACTCAAAATAGTCAATGCATTTCCACTCCCTTTCTTAAAGCCACTTCTTTCCCCTCCCTCTCCCCACCCCCCCCCACTCCAAAACAAAACTTTTTTCCCTCAGCGACAAATTTTCTGGTCACCACAACAACAAGCAAATTCACAAAGAAAATGAGTAATTTGGAATGTGACAAGTATCTCTTCTGACTCACAGAAAGAAAAAAAGAAAAGGTTGCTGCTGCCAAAATGGAAACGCTTTCTGGAAAATTCTTGAAAATATTCCTAAAATCTCAATTTGGGCAAGTGACTATACCCTGAGGAAAACCTTGGAATTTCCCAAAACATGAACAAGGTAAAATTTTTAAAAGTGTTAAAGTGATGGATATGAATATGCTGGAGGGTCTATATAAACGAACTTTTTTTTTCTTTTTCTAGTGTTTGCTTTTAACACTTGAGCTACTGCTTCAGAAGTCCCTACCAGGCAGTAGATAGAGATGGTCCCAGAATTTCTATATAGAAGGGGCATATGGAAGATGATCTGGGTAGGAGGGCAGGTCGGGAACTTGAAGATGATCTAGCAGCTCATGGATTTTATTTAGATAGTACAATTATTATCAGTGAGGTACTTGGAGAATGAGCTCATGAAGGGCTAATGAAGATTACAGTGAAACTAATATCCCCCATACACACTCCAAGTCACAGTAGTCAGCACTGCTAGTTGTCTACCCAGCATCCACTCCTACTTTCTTTCTCCCTGACAGAACTCTGATATGATCAGTCAACCACTGATTGTCTACACAGCCATGATCCTTAGGGAAACATGGTCCAACACCAAATCCAGGTAGTCTAAGATAACTCCATGGGCCTTTCCTGGAATGTTTTAGAAATAAGCATATGACCTAACTCTGGCCAACAAGATGTGAGGAAAAGTTTGCTGGAGGATTCTAGAATCTATTTCCTCACTCCTAAGCAAGACAGCCTCCTCTGCCATGAACACTGACCTGAGTGGATGTGACTCCCAACATTGCTGCAGCCATCTTACTACCAGCCTGAGGATGCAGTCAACCCAGGGGCTAGCTGCTGAAGGAGATGAAAAGAAACTGGGTTAATGACAGCCTCACTGGCCTCTGAAGCAACACACTCGGGAAACCACACCATCTCTAGACTTCTTATAATGTGAAGCAATAAATCTCCATATTGTTTAAGCTAGTTGACTCAGAGTTTTCTGCATGTGGCTAAACAACACAATGAATAGAGCCGCTCCCTGTACCACCATCCCTTGACACAGACATTGGCTGTCTGAGCTTCAAGGTGTCCATCTAGAATTCAGAGACAGAAGCCACAAACTCACCTCCCATATAAGACCTAAGAACTGTTCATTCAGAGCAGACTAATCATAGAATGTTACACTGCATTTACTCAGTGCGCCCATTTTGGTTAGATTTGCAAGAGTTGCTCACCTGCTGATACTGTATCAAAACTTAAGGAATAAAAAATACAATCATATTATTATAGAAATAAGGACTTATTTCTCCAAAAGTCCCAAGATAAAATGTTTCTGTATCTTTTTGAGATGTTTATTATTCACACATCTCAGATCTACTCAGAGTAGGAAAAGTACAAAAGGCAATGGAGAGAAAGTCAGAATCAGTGAGAACACCTCACTCTTGCACTAAAAGAAAACTGATATAATAGGAATAACTGGAGTGATACTGAAAAATACTAAGTGCTTGTTTTATTTTGTATTTCCATGTATTTTGCTTCTCCTTAGTAAGCATAAAGCATCCACCAGCTCTTGTGGCAAAGTAGGATTGTTTTGGCAGAAAAGGAAAGAGCAATAGAGAGTTAACACTCAACTTTTAACTTTCAGAATTGGATTCCAAAATAAGGCAATAGATTTGCAAGTCAGGTTTCATTAAATAAGGATTTTTTTTAAAGTTTTATTGTAAAATATTTTAAACATACAGACAACATAATGACATTATAAATCTCTTTATATCTATATCCGAAATAAAAAATTCTTAATGTTTTTCCTATTTGCTTTGGATCTTTTTTTAACAAAACATAAGGGATAGCTTCCCAAGCCCATTCTTCTCTACTCTGATCAGTGGGTCTTTTTGTATTCTTTTACCATATATGTATATTTCTACACCAGTATCCTTTCTTACTTTCTGTGCCTTTAAACATTCTATGAATTGTATCATAGTGTATAATTTCAAGTGAAATTTTTAGGTTTCTTTAATCACTAATCATTATCCTTCTGAGATTAATGATAGATTAAATGATAGATGTAGCTATTTTCATTCAATTCATCAGCTTTATAGTGTATTCTAATTTACTCATTCTCCTATTAATAGATAGTTTTCAATTTTTCACTATTCAAACAGTGCTGCAACAAACATTTTTGCCTCTCTCTAAACATTTGTGAAGGTTTCCCTTTGATGTGTAGATTGAATCACAGGAAATTGTCAATATTCAACCATTTTGACATACAAAATGACAGATTATTATGGTTCAACCTAGGGGTGCCTGGGTGGTGCAGTCAGTTGAGCATCCGACTCTTGGTTTTGGCTCAGGTCATGATCTTAGGGTCGTGAGATCGAGCCCCACTCTTGCTCATGCTCCCTCTCTCTCTCTCTCTCTCTCAAATAAATAAACAAATCTTTAAAAAATATGTATATATATGGCTCAACCTATTATGTACCTGGAAATGAAAATGCCAGTTGATAGTATATAAACATCTTCAAGTCAACCAGCTATAGCCAAATTTTGAAAGATGATTCTCTAAAATACTTCTGTAATCAACATCCAAGTCTTGAAAACTCGGTTCACAAAGTTTATTCCACAGAGAAAATAGGTCTTCTACCTTTGAGAGAGAAGGAGAGGATAAAGAGAAGAACCTGGGAGTTCCCATGTAGCTAGGTCATCTACCAAACCTTGGAGAAGATGCTATGCTTCGTTTCAAACCCCCCAAGTTTCCACTATTCCCCAAGGCTAAGGCATCATGGATGACTGAAAAAATTTGGTACACTATCCTAGGAGATCTGTTCGATGAAGTTTGAGCTTGTCTTTAAGAAGCAGCCCAGGGGGATATTTGGAACCACAAATTATCTACAGTTAAAATAGCAATAGCTTCACTTGTGGTTCTCTTTTCTTAACTAGAATCAAAAAAGATGGGCAGTGGTTGGAGAGAGACAAAAGAATGTGTACAGATTCTTGTATCAGTTCAATTTCTGAACCCAAGGAATAAAGGTTTGTGTTTTAACACAGGATAAAATGGGCTTACGTTTGCTTTCTCAAGTGTGTGTATCATTCCTATAGATGACTTGGTAATTAAACTCTGGAGGTCTCCACTGTAAATTATCATGTAACTTGTACTCCTATAATATATATGCACCACTTGCCTTGTAAACACTATTGACAGGGCTTACAGCTTTGCTATATCATTAAAATGCCAACACCCAGTTATCAAATATGATATCTGGATGCTGGGAGTTCATTTTTAACAATTGGAAATGCCCTGACCACCATCCATCAACAAATATTGCCCCAATAAACACAGTGCTCAGATTTGGATCCTTGTGGAATTCTTTAAACATTTTACTTGGTTCTGGAGTCCTGGATAGAATTCCTCAGATTTTTTTTTTTTTTCCAGATGACTGACATTTGGAAATTTTCTTTATGGCCTCACTAAGTTTTATCTGCCTTTTATAGGTAAATTATGAGATTAGATCTAATAGACTTAGCAGTTTGCCACAGTAACAAACAACCTCAATACATCAATGGCTTACAATGAATATATCTATCTTGCTCTTGTTTCATGAGGGCTGTAGGTTAGCCACAGTTCTTCTGGTCTCTGCTCAGCTCTACACCCACTCAACTTCACTGGCCAGAGCACTGGCATGTCACAGGATCAAGCTCAAAGTCATGAATCAAGCAAGAATACTGGAGGCAAGGGCAAATCACACACCACAGGCAGGGGAATGTAGAATCCTATGACAGGGAGGGGGTGAATTGTGGTGAATGATAATCCAATATACCACAGATTTTCTGAAAGTTTCCTTGGCCAGTGATACAAAAGAAAAAAAAACACACACACACACAATGTAAATTGGTGCACATTAGCAAAAAATTGAACTTTGAAGTCACATCGAATCTGACACATTAGTGTGGTAAATACTACAAGGCCCTAAGGAGAAAGTCAGGAGTTGCTGAAAGTTCTTACTTCAATTTTCCCATTTGATTCATTATTTGTTTTTCCATTCATTAAAAAGTACGATCAACAGATAATGAACTTCCCTTGCTCAAAACATTTTCCCATATTCTCTTCTGGAACATTTCTAAGAATGTTCTCAGTAATGATGGCACTGTTAGTATAAATGCATAGTCTCTTAAGATGATACTTTAAAAAATAAAACTCACTTGATGATGCAAGTTCTGACTTCTGTTGTTTTGTTTTGTCTTTTAAATTTTCATTCTCTAGTCTTGCCCATATGGATTTCATGGCTACGATCTGTAATAACATATTTAGTACTTGTTTCTGTCTTCCACAGCAAGCCAACCCGTGTTCTCCAAATTGCCAAGGAAAGTTCTGAGGGCCTGTGATGATCACTGCATTATGCTCATTTCTACACAGATACAAAGTCTGTTCTGGTCCTTGGCCAGTTTTCATAAACTTGTATGTTACATTCCATCTGTGAGTCTGCACAGGTACTTTAAGCTGATGGCCTTTTCAACACTAGGCAAAGAGAAACTGATAATGTCCATGTATGTACCAGTGTAAATTCCAAATAAAATTCAGATGGGAGATGGCAAATGAAACCTTCCCTAAAGACAGCAAACCAAACGTACGTAATGTAATGTGGGCTGACAAAACAATGCTGTTCAATTACAGGTACGTATAATCATATGACTCTTCCTCTCCAAAGTCACGCCCAAGTCTTGAAAATGTCATGTAGAAATAAACCATAGAGAAAGAATGCCTAAAGCACGTACAAGTGCTTTGTAACCCATTGATTTCCATTCTAAAAATCATTTTAAAAATCTACTTCCCTTCTAAAAATCAATGTGATTTTCAAGCTCTCACTGTGTGAAAGGATATTCAGGAACCCAATAAGGACAATAGCGGCAGCCCCTGGATTATGGTGCTGGGGGCTCTTAATAGGATAGACCATTGTAAAATCTCTGTCCTACTGAGGCCCAGCTGGAGCTAAAACCCCCTCGGCCCAGCCTAAACTTTAAATCTTCTAGTTTATCACCCTTCCTGTTTATTTCCCCTTTCTTCCCCTCTACGCACTGCCCCCCCCCCTTCTGGGTGGGGATAAGGGGTGGGGTGATAAAAATGGAAGAATAGGAGAGCTCATGAAGGGAATCGTTGGTAAGGGCATTAACACCAGTGTAAACTTCAGACCAGAGAGAGCAACAAGAATGACCTCAAAGTCACTCTTCATAAATTTGCATTCTTCCTTCCTCCAGTCCTGATACTTTTAAAGAATCTCTCGCACTGCACCGTCTATCCCTTCGTGGGCAGCTCTGCTGTTCAAACTTCTGAGCTGTAGGAATGTTATCCATTTCAGTACATTCACATTAAAATAAGTGCAGAAAGGAAAAATCTTCACTGCTGTGTTCAAAACTCAGAAATAAGCTGCACGGGTACCGTTCCTTTCTCCTGAGCGCTGAAATTCGTGGTAAAGCACCAGCTTGCGCGTTCCCAAAGAGATTTGCTTACAAAGATCAGTATAGGAGAGGCTGGTTGGGTCTCCTGAGATAGATCTCATCCTCTGACAACTCACTGAGACCCCGCTGAATCTCGCTCTGCGTGTCTAATTACCTGCCTGATACCTGAGCCTTTCTCCCCGCAGCCTGGGTGCGCTAACTCTCCCCTCAAAGGCGTGGCAGACACACAGCTGGGGGGCCGGCCAGGGCGGGGAGCAGCCTCCCCATCAGCCTCTGGAAATCCACATTTTAGGGCCTTGTAGTCATTTCCTTGCTAGTGTGAGGAAAGTTTTTGTACATTTTTATAAAAGGAGGCCAGAAGAGAACACCCTCCTCTTACTTCCTAATATATTATGTCCTCCCCTGCCGAGTCCGGGGACTTAGTCTGGATTTGGTAACTGAAGTAATATAAATGTTAGCTAAGAAGTATTCCCGCAATATGGTTCCAATTTAGGCCTGTTTTGAAGTCTAAAGGCCCAATATGTCTCGTAGATTCTTCGCTGGACATTAGCGCTAATGTAATTTGCGGAGGAGCGCAGGCCGCAAGCTAGAAGGGCGCTTTCCCAGTGCCAAGGGGACTCTGCATTCGCCGGTAGTTCCCCCCACCGCTTTTGATGTTGGGGGCTTTGCTCAGGAAATTGCCTTATACTTGCCAGGGTTTGCAGATAAATGGAGCAAGGTAAGTGCTGTACCCTGTCACCACCCTCTCTCCTCCCCAGGCTCTGGAAGGAGGCAGCCCAGGCTGAATGCAGCCTTTCTCTGCAAGCTGTTTGCACTTTACTTCAATAACATATCTCTCAGAACACTGGCCTGATTTGCGAAGACACGCCTGCATTTCGGAGCAGGGCTGACGCACCCCCACCCGCGGCCAGCCCCCCACCCCGCAGCCCAGCTCCGCGCTCACACCCCTCCGGAGCCCCCGGCTGCATCCCGGTAATGAGCATCCCCCTGGAACCGCCTGCCCTTTATCTTGCTGGGGGGACCCGCACCTTTTGAACTGCCATCTGTAGATTGTGTTGGTGCACTGACTTGTTAACTGTGCCATGCTGTGAAGGAAATGGCATGATTTAGATCAAGTGCTCAGGACGGCTGTTCATAAGAAACACTTGAGCCAAGCTGTTGCTGCTCAGAAAGTGCCCTGGGGAGAGGGGTTCCGTTTCGGGTCACGGTCCTGCCTTGTATGAGGGCAGGAGCAAAGCGCTGCAATCCTGGGCTTCGCTGGGGCTGGAGGGAGGGGGTGGGGAGAAACATTATGAAACCATAGAAGCGAGGCTGCCAAATTAACTTCTCACCCTTTCAATCACACTCCAGAGGATAAAAGCCTAACATTTCTGCCTCAGAAACAGGCTCGGTTTACACCAAACAAGTTATTTCTCTAATTTATCAGCCCGGCCAGCTATCCTTCTAATTACTGAAAATCTCAGCTGTTTATGAAGCCACTTTTGTAGATGTACAATGAACAGCAAGCTGGGAAACGGGTGTAGGAAAGTTTTTGTGGACGGGACTTCCCCAGGGCTGCTTATCAAAATCACTCAAAAACAATAAGTTTCTGGGTTCAGTTGTTTTGTTTCTATGAAAATGTTCTCCCTTGTTCCAACAGGCTAGAAATAAACTTGGGGGACTGCAAGCTGAGGTAAGCAGAGATCATTAAATCCTCACCTCTAAATAGCAAAATTCTGCAAGTAAAGTTTAATTAGGAAGACAAAAGTAAAACTGAGACAGAGCGAGGAAAGAGGAGAACCTTCAGCTTAATTCATCAACTCCCAGGCTAATACCAAGGGCACTGATTTGTCCATTATATGGAAATAGATGATTAGGGTCATTCTCTAAGACAAATTTACTTTTCTGCACACTCTAAATCTGTTTAGTCACTTTAAAGGTGTCAATTATTGGAACAGGCTAAGACGATGAATTTCTTAGTAATAGCTTTAATAACATTTTGAAATGAAAAGCAGATACCTTGAAGTCAGCCTGCTTTGAAAAGACATATGAGCAGCTCTGGTTTTAATTTGTGTAGCATTCTACATCTGGAATCCCTTATAATTAAAACTAAAAACTGAACTACTACTTCCACCTGTCAAATGATGAAAAGATGAATGCACTAATAAGTTACTAAATAGCCCAACATGATAGAGTTTACATTCTCATTCTATACAGTAAAACAGAATTTTGGACAGGAGGCTAAAGGTCTTTGGTCATTACTAATAACACACTTTGAGTATTAACCTATATGTCCTGTTGCAACTACTGACGGGATCTTTTTTACATTAAGAGCACATTTTTGTAAGTCTTTGTTTTAAAAGTAAATAGAGATTTCAGAAAGAATATTCAAAACACATAAATTAAGATGTACTTTTCATCCCACGTTCTATGGTTTCATCGGTCTTGAAACCATTCTAATAGCTTCCTGTACTCATTGTGTACAGTTGTCCAAAAAGAAAATCCAGTATTAAAAAAAAAAAAAAATCCAGTGTTTACAAATATTTAGCAAACACCCACAGGGTGCATGGCTTTGTGCTCAACACTGGGGATACAGCACTGAGCAAAACACATCTTTTTAGGTAATTTAGAGTTCAGAAAAGTTGCAGTAATTTCTTCAGAATGACAAAAACCGCATTTTTGCCTAGATTCGATAAGAAAAAGTGGTTTCCTAAGGCTTTTGCTGTCACTCCAATTAAAACAACAATGGTCATTAAAATGCCCTCAGACTGTCACTGGTGATCAGAAGGTTAATTATTTAAAAATGTAAATCCTGAGTTGTAATCCCTATTGAAGCTATTTGGAACAACTCCCCTGGCAGAGGTCGAGCTGTGTGGGCAGCCCCTAAAGGCTCATTTTTCTTATTACACAGTCTTGCTTCTCTGTCATGAAATAAAAATGGAAATATCACATTTTGAAAAGAGCACTGATTCTCGTCGAAAACGTAACGAAGCCTTTTTTGCCAGCCATGGAAGGCGTCTTCCACAGGGGAGATGCTCCTTTCGTGGAGGCTTGTCCCGATTGCTCCCTTCAACTAGTGACTGCCACTGGCACCAGAGACTGAAGGAAGAAGGCTAGGCCTGGAGACAGCCCTACTCACAATGAACTGAGTCCTCCCTCTGTGAAAGTATGCCCAGGAAGAGAATTCCAGCCTGTTTTAACTCTTTGGCACCAGCAGGGACTCCATTAAGTTATTGCTTTCATATCCCTTCCTATATGGGGCTACGTTCCATTCAAGAAAAAGTAGGATTTGGCTGCCACACACTTGTTCTCAGGCAGAGGTCACAAACCAACTGCCCAAGCCTCAACCCAGTCTGAAGACGTGTTCATGTGGACAGCACGTTGTTCTAAAAACCAAGTGAGCCACAGCAGCGTTATTCACAATAGACCAAAGTTGAAAGCAACCCAAGTGTCCATAGGTGGATGAATGGATAAACAAAGTATGGTATATACATACAATGGAATATTGTCCAGCCTTAAAAAGGAAAGAAATTGGGCGTCTGTATCTCTGTGTCTCAAATGAATCAATACAAAAATCTTCAAAAAAAAAAAGGGAGGAAAGTCTGGCACAAGCTACAACGTGGGTGATCCTTGATGACTTTATGCTAAGTAAAGTAAGCCGGATACAAAAGGACAAATGTATGATTTCGCTTATATGAGGTTCCCTGAGTAGTCAAAATCATAAAGACAGAAGATAGAACAGTGGTTGCCAAGGACTAGGTGGAGGGTGGAAGGGGGAGTTATTATTGTTTAATGGGTATAGTTTCAATTTGGAAGGATGGAAAAACTTCTGGAGATGGTTTCACAACAATGCGAATGTACCTAATGCAACTTAAAAATGGTTGAAATGGTAAATTTTATGTTGTGTATATTTTGTCATGATAGAAAAATGAGATTTTTTTACATTAAAATAGCTCCAATTTTTCTAGAAACAAAGAAATCCAAGTAACTGTTAGCATTAGCCAGTATTCCTGAATGATAATAGAGATTGAAACTGAGTAGCCCTCGCCCACTTAAATGCATGTTTCGGTCCTGGTGGCCCCCAGTCCTCCCTCTGGTCTTCTGCCCATTCTACTTTATCCACATAGGCTACCTGCCAGGCCCCTGCAGTCTTCTGCTCTAAGGGACCCTGTGGATAGCTCTCCCCTGTGCCTGCAGCTTTCAAAGACTTGCCTAGAATCAGATTTTAGCCTGCAACACAATTAACACCGTCTGTCCCATGCACAGATGAAGTGAGGTGAGAGACAGAAGATAGCATCCATGACAGAAACATGATGGAGAAGCCCATCTCCTACAAAATGAACCCTTGATACCCTCTTCCACCTACCCACCGTGGGGAAAAGACAGTGGATGTCACACTCTGGAGACCGACTAAGTCATGCTTCCTTACTCCACAGTTGCAAACAGGGCCATTAAGTAGATGCTTCCAAATGAATGAAAGGCACTTTTCAGGAGAAGGTTCATATTACCTATTTTTTTAATGCTGACTTTATATAAATTTATTACAGATTTTGTAGCTCAGAGTCAAGGAGCAATGAATGTAAGAATCTTTCTTGAAGTCTGGATTATCCCCAAACTGTGAACGTTCCTTCTAAGCCATTGACTGTCTGAGGGCTTTTCCTCTTAAATGCTACTGTCAAACGAGCATTTTAAAACATTTATCAAAAACCAATGACTGCAAACTTCAATCCGTACATTCCATACAAAGTAAACCCCAGTCTAGTGCTGATGCATAAATGATGTGTTGGTTTAATCTATTTTTCACAGGGGGTGTCTGAGAGTAGGAAAATTAAAAACAGGTAGAATGGACTATTATTACTGTCCCATAGTGTGCTTTTTTACATGAGGTCTGGATTAAGATAACATCTGGTCTATATTTCTTGAACTATTTCCCTTTTATCACAAGAAAAATCGGCAACCCATCTCACAACTGCTCTTAATTTAGATCTAAATATCACTGATGAAACATTGTACAACATGCTGTTATCTATTAAAGTGATTTCCCTGAAGGAACAGTTGATACTTTTATATATTCCAGCAAAGCTAATCATGCCAGGCCCCCTTAGTAGGACTTACCTTATAATCATATGTTCAAATGTTCCACCTAAATCACTACTTTGGTACCAAATGAGTCTTATTCTGAGATTGATTTCACTGCACTGTTAAATATAATGCCCTGGTCTGAGAGTCACAGAACAATCGAGAATCCTTTAGGAATACAAAACTTTACTCTGGAGCAAACAAGCCGTTGTTTCCCCCACACCATATACTATGGGCTTTCCAGAGCCCCTTGCAAGGGAAAGGCAGTAAGCTGTTTTCAGCACTTTTCAGAGTTCAAGTACTATACAACGTAGTATATTGATTTCACAGAATAAAAACTCTTGTTTTTTTTTCCCTCCAGAATTGCATAAGTTACTTCCACAGATAATAAATCAAGAAAGTATTTTCTTTAAAACTATTTTGCATACCTGTGGTACACATTCGTTTTGTTCATTTTAAACTACATCAAGACCTAGAATCACAGAAGGTAAGCCTATGCATTAACCAGTTACATGGGAAATTACTTTCTCCAACGACCACCTTTAATTTGGAAATATCATGTGTTCCTGATTTTTTTTAAAAACACAGAGACCAAAAGACTCAAAAATTATAGGGGTTAAAAAACTCAACTAGAAGTAATTCTTGCATAACGGTAAAAACACAAGAATGTTCATTACAGTAGAAAATGAAATTAGAAATGTATTACACATAAAATACAGAAAAATTAAAGTCAATAACAATGTGTCTTAATAGGAGGGTGATAAAATGAATTATGTTACATGCATAATGTGGAATATCTTATAGCCAGTCAATAAGGATAAAGAATATTTGTATGTACTAAGGAAGGATCTTGATGATGTGTTAAGAACAACACACCACAAATACATTTTCGTATCATTTTTTTGTTGTCATTAAAAAGAAAAAACAAAAATAGACATATATGTTGATGGGTCCATAAAAGGGGTCTGGAAGAATTAACATCAAACTGTTTGCAGTGATTAACCGTTAGGAATAAGAAAGGAAGAGAACATTTTGTAAGCCCCTGTGGGTTTTCTAGCTTTTCATAAGACACACATATTGCTTTCTAAATTAAAAAAAAGTAAAAATACATTAAAGAAAAAAAGCAAATAGAACAGAGATCAATTAGCTTTTCCCTTACAGGAATAAATCATAAGAAGGGAGGTGGCTGGTGGGGAAGGGTGGGTGCCTGCAGAACAGAGCAAGAGGAATGCAATTGACAGACATCCTGTCATCTTGTATTTTTTGGAGGGAATTCTGAGAATAAAAAGCCTTTGGAAGTTATCAGCGGTCAGGCTGGAGCCATTCATTTTTCACCTGCCTGTGTTTGTTGTTTGGCAGCCAGTCAAGGGTGCTATTAGCAGAATTAAGATCCAGAAGAAAAGATTATCCCGTAGAAGGCAAGATAAGGAGCTGGAAAGTGTGGCTGGTTATCAATATCACAATACCAAACAGGTCAGAAAGGATTCCGTATAGGTTTCACTTGAAGCAGGTAATCTCTGCAAAAATAATGGAGTGACTGTTCTTCCAAAACACTTCAGTACTGCAACATACCGCAGTTCATTTAAGATAAAGCGGCAGTTTTACCGAGAGCCCCATGACTACATTAGGCTGCAGAGTGGATAATAAAATGCTGCAACAACGTTCTTTTATTCCCCCTTATTCAGTAGCCCTAGGTAATGAAACAACCTTCCATCTTTCTCCCAGGTCATTTTTGATATTTTGAATGGTATACTTTGATTCACTTTTCTTTCCTTCCTGCTGAGAAAAGATCTAAATGGAATTCCATAGTACAATTTGATATAGGAAGTAAGAGGAATGATTGTAACATTATTTAAGTATTTAATTGTGAAGAGATTTTAAAAATCACCAACAGGAGCGTGGGTTCAAAGCAGCAACTCTTGTCTAGGGAGGTTTTGCCACTGTGGTACTAAAACATGTGTTTTCAAACAATGAATTGGAATGGTGAAGGTTTTGAGTTCATGTCAGCGCTGCAATTTACAAGAGTTCACATACAGCATGAACTTACATAGCATTTCACCATGTTGTCTATGAATCATTCAATTTTAAGCTCTGCAGCATATGGGCAATTGCAAAATGCAAAGAGGTAAGAAAACACATTTGGTATTTCCATTTTATATACCTCATACTGGAAATAAATGGTTTTGTTCTCCCAACTATTTTTCATCTAAATGGTAAGGGCTCTTTAATTTTGTTTTCTCTTTTCTTTTTTCTTTTTAGCAATTGAACCAAATAGATACTAATTTGTGCAGCTAACTAATATTGCGGCATTGGTATTACAGACCTTTGTATTATTTGTACACAGATGGAGGGATCAACAACTAGCAGGCTATTTACTTTGAGTCGTCATTCCAGTAGTAAGTAGTAATGGATTGATAATGGTTCATCCATCTAATATTTCATCAATAAAACACTTTCCCAAGACAGCCGCAGTTAAGGGAAGTGTCCAACTACTGACAGAATAGCAAGAATAAAGACTGGTATTACATCACCAATCGAGGTAACCACGCACGCAGTTAATGACCCAGGTACGACCAATTTATCAATGAAAAAACAAAACCAACATACATTTAAAATACAAATGGGCTTCAATATTTTTTTAGAGTCATAACATTGAGTCTGCTATAGCAGTCCCTGAAAATGCTCCCATTTCAGCAATGACTTTCAAAACCCTATTAAACTTATATTGTTAGTATGAATGAGACTAGGCTACACCCATAAAAGGTAAATGCCTTCCAAAATATTTTCATTCCTTCTCCCTATTTTTTCATCTACATTCTAAAAAAGGACATTACAAAAAAGGTAGGAAACTGTGGTAGTTGAACATTAAGACCCAGTTTTAAACAGTTTTTAATTATGAACACAATATATGAGAACATTTTTATTATTTTTTAAGTGCCAACGATACAAAGGTATGTAGAATAAAAGCAAAAGCCTCCTTCAAACACCCGAATCCCCTCCCCCCAAATGCACATCACACCTCCCCCCCTCTCTGCTAACAACAGTCTCAGTTAGCAATGCAGAAGGTATGTTATGGACCTTTTTCTGTGTACATACACACATGTGTAATGGAGGATTTTTTTTAAATAAATGAGATTATACTATAGGTATTGTTCTGTAGGTTGTTTTTCTTCCTGTTTGTCTCAGACATCACTCTAGGTCAGTATATTTGGCCAGAAGTTGCAAACCAGTAGGTCACAGTTCACAAATTCTTTTAAATTTTTAAAACTTGTTTTCAACATAAAGAAAGCCCATATTTCTTTCTTTTTTTTTTTTTTTAAGGGAAAGATACAGCAACATTGTGCCCTATTTGCACCATGAACCAATGAGAAACAAAGTCCCTCTGGCGGGACCCCCATTCTCAGTATATCACATGCTCTGCACACCCCCCGGCCCCACATCTATCCTGGCCCTCTAAACCTCAAGTTTGCTAAACCTGATTAGACGTATCTACATTGTTCTTTTAAAAGGCTGTGTAATATCCAATAATACAGATGCACCATAATTTTTTGAACCATTTCCCTATTTATGTCACATTTTTAAAGCTCAAGCTTTCATACTGTATTTGATAGAGTAGAACCAAAAGCTTTCATACTGTATTTGATAGAGTAGAACCAAATCTCATATTCAGAAATGAACTTCCCCCTTTTTTATTTGCCATTTTATTTTTTCTTTCAGTCTGAGAAGATCCTGAGTCCGTAACTGATAATGCCTGAGCTGAAAATACAAAGGACTGTTCAATATTTTTCCCTTTGAAAAATGATATTGTAACTGAGAGACCAAAAGCCCAGGGAAGGGGAGTGGAGGGGTGGATCCTAAAAGATAAAGAAAATTCACTCTGAACATTGGGTTGGATTCGATGTGCTATTTAGTTAAATCAGGATTTTTCTCTTAAAAAAATTGTCTCTGGCTTAAAAGTAACAAAGACCTACTGAATAATTAGAGTCTTCTCTGGTATTTTCATCAGCTGCATCTGTTCCCATTCTTTTTCTCTCCTCTATACGCCTGGTTCAAAAAAATCTCTAAGAGCCTATAAAGTTCCCATCGCAGGGGTTTG
Organism: Zalophus californianus; assembly: GCF_009762305.2. NCBI lineage: Eukaryota > Metazoa > Chordata > Mammalia > Carnivora > Otariidae > Zalophus > Zalophus californianus. The sequence goes on along the minus strand of NC_045600.1, from coordinate 44,594,631 downwards.
CAACTGTGAAAATGGGACGGCAATCCAAAAAGTTCAAAACTTATTCCCCTAAAGTGAGGCTGTTCATATGAGTACAGCTGACAGACTTCTAATAAGGGGGCCAGATCACAGTTACAATTTAGTAACTATGATAGACCCATGAGCCAAAAATCAAAGCATATGCAAAAGTGGAAAGGAACTAGAATTTTTTTTTTTTAAATAGTCTATCAGCCAAAATAAGAAACACACCTGGAGTGACTATTCTCAAAGGAACAAGATTTTTGCCTATGTAATTTGACAGGAGGTAACATTGCTGCTCCAATAAAAAGGAGACACTGAGACAAAATTTGTCCACCTCCCGTGGCTTTCTTCTTATTATTCAAATTATCAGAAAAGCCAGAAATTTGCCATATTTTTCTAGTGGGTTGCAGAAGATACCAAAAGTAGAGAAATTTTTACATATAGTTTTCATGAAGATCATATTTATCCGGTACATATTTAATACTTGGAAATAAATCAAAGTCTAGTAATAGCCTATTGTTCAATCTGTCTTTCTAGCCAAAATTAAGCTCTAATGATTCTTTACCTGCAGGTTTGAGACGTTGAGATAAAATATCTGTATCTGTTGAATCTCTTCTATGTGCCCAGCTATAAAGACTAGTCATCTCTGATTCTTTTCAATAGCATCTAAAAGCCCTTTGGAAGGCAGCAACATTGTTAGAACAAACGATTTTAAACTAAAATTGCATGTCTGTTTTGAAATAACTGATCCGTGCATTTTTTTTAAGTCACTTTATTGCTCATTTGAACGCCTCTTTAAAATTTGTGGCTATATTCCCTATGCTGCACTTTACATCTCCAGACTTACTTATTTTATAACTAAAAGTTTATACCTCTTAATCCCCTTCACCTCTATGGCCCATTCTTTCATTTCCCTCCCCTCTGGCAACCACTGTTTTATTCTCTGTATTTATGAATTTGTTTCTATTTTGTTTTGTTCATTTGTTTTGTTTTTTAGACTCCCCATATAAGTGAAATCATACAGTATTTGTCTTTCTCTGACTTATTTCACTTAGCATAGTATCTTCTAAGTCCATCCATGTTGTTGCACATGGCAAGATTTCATTCTTTTTTGTGGCTGAGTAATATTTATACACACACACACACACACACACACACACACACACACACACACACACCCCCCACATCTTCTTTATCCATTCATCTACTAATGGACACCTACGTTGCTTCCATATCTTGGCTACTATAAATAATGCTACGGTGAACCTGGGGGTGGATATATCTTTTTAAATTAGTGTTTTCATTATCTTTGGCTAAATACCCTGAAGTGGAATTGCTGGATTGTAGAGCAGTTCTATTTTTCATTTTTTTGAGGAACCTCCATACTGTCTTCCACTGTGGCAGCACCAATTTATGTTCCCACCCAAGAGTGCACCAGGGCTCCCTTTTCTCCACCTCTTCGACAATACTTATTTCTATTTGAGCTCTTTATGATATTTTCCAGATAAGCTAAAATCAAACTTTTGGGCTTTACACAAAGGACACCTTGCACTCCTCACAGGTGCATGGAACGCTGCACTGACTGGAACACTTGGACCCTGTAGCTGATTTAAGAGGCCCCCTGGGCAGGGCAGCCCTGGGGTGTTTAGAACACAGCCATCTCTTTAGAAGAATAAAAGAAATGCTTGCAATACCTTGCAACAGTCCCTTCCCCATCCTTTGAGGTTACAGATAAACTCAGTCTTCACATCGTGCTATCTTTAAATTAATTCTCAAAATATCTCTCCTTTCCTATTATTAATATCAAACAGGTCTCCAATAAAGTTTTTTTATTACTCCTGTGATATTTTAATAGTGACAAAGAAAACTGGTCTCAAAAAATCAAAGTCTCAGAGGGTGATGCAGGAGTTGAATCTAAGGTGAAACACAGCAGACTCCAGGAGCTACTCAGGTCTAGCAAAGCCTTTGCCTCCATGCTACTCGAAGCTGCCCTTCTGGGCAACATGCAGAGGAGCCAAAGGCTGATAACCTTAGCCCGGAAAGATCATGCAAATACTGGTGCCGGTGTGTAGCAAGCCCTGTATTATGGACTTAAAGTATAAAAAATGGGTAAGCAGGAGACTCACAGTGTAGTACCTGAGCAGACCAATGAAAATATAATCACAAAGCATCCAGTGTAGCCAGTGCCAGGATAGAGACACACACAGAGAGGGAACTAACTTTTGATCGAGAAGTAGGGAACGGTCAAGGAAAGCAACCGGATGGAGTATGTTATGATAAAGGCAAGAACTGCTTTGTCCAGTTGTGGTGGTCCCTTATCCATTAGCCATCTATTTGGTTCCTAGCTGAGGGCTGCAGGTTTCTCTCTCAGAGCTCTATCAAAGGCATAAATCTCCAGGCTTTGAGAGAATCTGTTTACATTCCCTAGCTACATTACAATGATTTCGCTGTGTGACAAAACTGGATAATGATTTCTCTTCTCATCCCTCAGGCCACAGTTGAAGCAGTAGGAGAGAAGAGCTGACCCCAAAGTGCCTCTATTTGCATATTATCCAGAAACACCATAGTTTTACTTCAAAAAAGCATGTGCACATATATAAGTTCCAAAGGCTTATGAGGAGAGAGGGAACACAGAAATATGTTCTGATGGGTGTTACGTTCTTTTGAAAGCTGCTATCTGGTTATCTTGATTGAGCCAAGTTTAACACAGCCTTCAATTCACAGATACATCTCCTCAGGTGTTAGCCCCCAAAAAAATCTCTGCTCAATTTCGTGTTGAGTTTATTTGATTATACAATACATTTCTTTTTTTCATCATCTATTTTTTATTATGTTATGTTAATCACCATACATTACATCATTAGTTTTTGATGTAGTGTTCCGTGATTCATTGTTTGCGTATAACACCCAGCGCTCCATTCAATACATGCCCTCTTTAATACCCATCACCAGGCTAACACATCCCCCCACCCCCTCCCCTGTAGAACCCTCAGTTTGTTTCTCAGAGTCCACAGTCTCTCATGGTTCGTCTCCCCCTCCGATTCCCCCCCCTTCATTTTTCCCTTCCTACTATCTTCTTCTTTTTTTTAACATATAATGTATTATTTATTTCAAAGGTACAGGTTTGTGATTCAACAGTCTTGCACAATTCACAGCGCTCACCATAGCACATACCCACCCCAATGTCTATCACCCAGCCACCCCATGCCTCACACCGCCCCACCACTCCAGCAACCCTTAGTTTGTGTCCTGAGATTAAGAATTCTTTATATCAGTGAGATCATATGATACATGTCTTTCTCTGATTGACTTATTTCGCTCAGCATAACACCCTCCAGTTCCATCCACGTCGTTGCAAATGGCAATAACATTTCTAAGATCTGTGTTCAGAAACAATGTAAGTGGCCCATTTTATATTATCTGTATTTATTATAACAGTTGGACATCCACAGAACTGTAGATTCTCTACTCAACCATAGCTTTAAACTTCTACATAAACTTTTACCCTATATGAAACATTGCAGTGTCTGTCCCTTTTAAAACAAGCTAAGTAGGAAGAACTAAGAATTTCTAGGAACCATGACATAGAAGATAAGACTATCACATCTCAAAATACAAATTTAAAAAGAAGATGCTTTCTTTTTTGCCTAGCAAATGGCTAGGGGTTAGAAAAGCAATTATAACCAGTAAATACAAACAGAGAGAAAAACCAACATGTATATATAATATGAGTAAGAGTGAAAGTTGTTTCAATCTTTTAAAGGCAACTTGGCAATATGTGTCAAAACATGTATACCATTTGACCTGTCGATCCCATTTCTAGGAATATATCCCAACAACCTAACCAGAGATGAATCCAAGGATTTTTACATTAAAAATATGCCCTTTTAGAACACCTAAAACACAATTACATGTCTAACATTCAGAGATTGGCTAAATAAAGTGTGGTAACCCTTATATTAGAGTATTATCATTTTTAAAGGGTATTCAACAAAATAGAAAATGTTTGAGATATGATATGGTAGAACAACACAAATTACAAGATAGTAAGTACAGTATGATTATAATTTTTCAGTCCACACTAGTATACTCACATACATATATCCAAGCACAAAAAATAGATGGAACAGGGTGCCTGGGTGGCTCAGTCAGTTAAGCGTCCGACTCTTGATTTCGGCTCAGGTCGTGATCTCAGGGTCAACATTCAGCAGGGAGTCTGCTTGGGATTCTCTCCCTCTGCCGCCTGCCCCTGCGCATGCCTACTCTCTCTCTCTAATAAATAAATAAATCTTTCAAAAAATTAAATTGAACATATATACTAAAATATTAGTGCTTTATATATATATAATATAATACGTATATCATATGTATTATATATGCATATATATATAACTAATTAGCAAGAATCTAATTCAGATATGCCAAGAAAGAAATACTATACATTAGTATTTATTTCCATTGCACTTTTTTTTATAAACACAGTAATGTACTGTTTCCCACTATACTTCCCTTGCAGAATTACAAAATTGTGTGTGCCAGATTTAAACATGAGAAGAGAAACAGCTCAGTGGGTATAAAAACAGATGTTCAAAGATTATTGTGGGATCAAACACCAAAATATGGGAGAGCTCCTGGAAGTACCCACTCGGCCACTATCTGCCCAAAACTTGGTAACGGAAGGTAGATGATAGTGATTGCTTAGCAGCTGTTGTTTTAAAAACAAAAACCTGTTTCTTGCACATTTCAGCCTTAATTCCTGACAAAGAGAAATGACACAAAAACTTGATTCTGCTGGGGGTGGGATTAAAATGGAGTGTCGACCTTATCTGTTAAATGTCCTCTTTCCAGATAAGCCAGACCCTTAAGAGCATCCTAGTGTGTGATTACAAGGCCATCAGCTCTCTTTTTTTTTTCCTCTAGGGAAAAAATAACCTTCACAAAACAACTTCATATGTGTTAGCTATTTTGGGTGAAATTTCCCTTAATTAACACCTATCTGAACCAAAAATAACCAAATTATACAGAAGGTATCTTAAAACTTCAGGAAAGAGACATTTCTCTTGGAGAAGGTCTTAAGTGTTATGTGTAGTAGGGACCAGACAGGAATGGTGGGTTCCCCCAGGGAAGCCAGTCTTCCTTCTGGCCTGAGAGAGACGAGAGGTGGTGATATGATCTTCTGGTCTCCTTCCTTGCTACTCACTGTCCTCCTTTTGCCTCTTTCTGAGTAGATGCCAAATCCAAAATTTAGTAGGGCTTTTCTATTTAAAATGTCCTCTTCAAGGATATCCCCAAGAAACCAATGGATTCTCCAACAGAACTACAAAATTTTTAAGGCAACTAAGTGAAAGTTTGGCCCAACACATAAATGTCCCATTTTATATAGCTTCTGGAATAAATCTTAAATGTTATTCAGGCATAAAACTTTGTGATTTGGGGCTTCCTAGGTTCTAAAGGAAGGATGTCAAGCAAGGATCTACTTTCCTTTAACTACCACAAAATGTAAGACTAAATTGGATCAATTTCTGAATAATCCCTTATAAATAATAAAATATATTTTTAAATATGAAACAAAAATGATAAATTTGAAAACTCTTCCTGCGACTCTTTGAGATTCGTTGTTAAACATCTCTCAAAGAATGAAACAATTTTCAGGAAGATTCTTCACTAAAAAAAATGTCAACTTTAACTCAAAAGTTAACCCCAGACCTCATACATTCCAAATTTTCTTCTGACAAGCAGAAATGAGGAAAACTTGTCCACATAATTCTAGAGGAGGAAAACCTGGTATAAATTTATCCACATATCTTCAGTAACAGCCCCTCAAAACAAAGTGAAGAATGGACTTAATATTTACAATGCTCCTACATTCCAAAGTCACAGGCAGAAACAAAAATGTATCATACCAAACCCCAGCATAAAGTTTCCAAGGGATTGAGATCAAAGCTAAGAAAAGTGATAGAGCAGGGGTCTCTCTCTCTCTCTCTCTCTCTCTCTCTCACACACACACGCACACACACACGCCATCACCATCACCATCACAGTTTCACAATTGCCCTCCATTTATACATGCAGCGATTATTCTTTGAGCATCTACTGCATACCCAGGAGAGTATCGGGCACTTCAGTGACACAGTGTTATCAGTGACAATTTTGAGTTATAAACAACAGGATCCATTCTGGCAAGTTTAAATGGAAAAAGGGAATTGATTAAACAGTAGTACGTATCTCAGGACTATCCAGAAGGACCAGGAAGCCAAGCCCTGAAGCTACATGGCCAGGAATCATGCTCATCCACAGCATAAGGATGTCTCTAAGGAAAATACCACTGCACCAATACTCAATACCTAAGACCCTTAGGGCTGGAGGCCAGGAAATATGCCACTGTCACCTCCCCTGCATATCTCTTCCGTCAACCTTAGCAAAAGATCAGTTCTCTCCCATGTTGCCATCTCTTGCAGCTTACTTCCAAATCTACCTTGCATGGGCTGGATCACAGAGCCCAGGTCACAGGCCTGCCCCCTGGCCACAAAGTAATCTAAGATACACATTTCCTGCCTTCTACACTGGAAAGGTAAGCCTCATATATGGGAAATCACCAAAAGGTTGGGTGACCACAAATGTTCACTATAAGATATGACACAGTCTGACAATATGGAGCATTCAATCCAGTATAATAGTATATAAACAAAACAAAACCAAAAATCTATAGGCAGTGATTACCAACATCATGCAGACCTTCCTAAACACAGTCTAATAAAAAATTTATGTTAAGCAATATATAAGGTTTACCTGGCTTGAGCTTTTCTTCCCTAAAGTGTTGTCTTCTCTGCCTTTTTCCATAGTTTCATACTTAACATGAATCAGTCTAGTCATTATGTTACATAAAAAGAAAACATATATTAAATACTTATGTGCTAGATTCTAGGCTTCTGCATGTAGCATTGTAGCAAAGAAAATAGACTTCTAGACTCAAATTCCAGGCCCACTATTATTAGCCATGTGTCTTTATTTCCCTACACCTTAGAGTCTGCTTCTGCTGCACCTACTACATAGAATTGTTTAGGAAGATTAAAAAGAAACAAGCATGTAAAAGACTCAGTACAGTGATTAGAGCTGTTGGATGTTATCCAATCATTATTTAATCTTTATGATGACATTACAAACTGGCATCACTATCCCCATTTGAACTGATAAAAATGAATCTGAAGTTTGGAGAGCTGAAGTCATGTGCCCAATGTAACACCAGGATGGTGTTGGAATTTGAACCCAGGTTTTCTGATGTCAAGCTTGGTCTTTTTCCACCACACTACCTGCTAACCCCTAAAAGCCATTACAATTAAGAACTCATAATGGTTCATGTAGGTTCTCAGAAAATCTTCCCTATCCTACTAAGCAAAGTTCCTTTGCTAGAGAAAAGTGCTAATGAACATAGTGAACCCACAAAATGAGATATGGTATGCAGTGGTGAATTTTTCAGCCACAAAATCCTTTTTTCCCAAAGAATCAGGTAGGATTAGTGAACCATAGGACACATTTGAGAAACACTGAGGGAGGAAAGAAATTTGTCATCTGAATACGGAAAAAAAAATGAGATAATTCAAATGTGACAGGAAGCTTCCAACACCACCCCTTTCAGAAGAGGTCCTGACCCCCTGGCTCAAATACCCAGTTTGGTTGGCATGAATTCAGATGCTATAGACAGACACGTCAGGTTATATGACTAGATGCACTCGATGTTGATATTGACAAGATCAGTGTCCATGTTCAACATACAACATTCTGATTATGTTTTAGCCTCCTCTGTAGTCATCCTACAGAGATAAGTGTTAGGAAAGCTGGTATGAATGCCTGGTACCCTTGAGAGTTGTATTTCTTGTTGTAAATTAATACAAATATTTCATCCTGCCAATAAGAGTATCCAGTCCACTTCAGCGTAAGTCAAACCATCGTCACTTGTTAGTTTTGTGGGCATGAGATGGTTTTCAAGAGTTTCTAGGTTCTGACAAAACCCAGTTTCTAAACCTGCAAATGTTAAGACCAGACAGAACCTGGGCCCTATTGTCATCACCAAGAAATATGACCCTTAAAGCACTGTGTAGGCATCCCTTTGAGGGTCTGTTATGCTCCTTTAAGATTAAACATTAAGATCCCTTATGCTTTGGCCCTGGTTTGCCATCCCCTATAGCCCTAGATTCTTGAAGAAATAGCTTTGAAATGAAATGAAAACATAAATTCCTGATCTGCCTTACTTACCAATGAGCATCTCTAAGGTTCAAGTTTTGAAAGCAGGTACCCAGGTAAGCACAGTTCTCTTACTCTAACTGGCAAAATCTCAACAAGCCAAAACCAAAGAAACTCTGCAGTGCCACAAAGAACAAGCATGCATCTTTTATCCTGCAGGCAGGAGTCAATCTTCGGTCCTGAACTTGCTAAGCTACAAGTTGAAAAATCCATGCAAGGAGCCAGCTCTGCACTAGTCAGTTGACTGTGCCTACAGGGATGCCTGGATTGTGAATCTCTCCTGGAGAGAGGCCGGGGTGCTGGGAAGATCATTTTCATGAATACACTTACTTTCCTCCTTTGAACAAGCACACCTGTTTTCTCTACTAACTCTGCTTCTTCGGTCACTTATGCTCTAGGGAAAGCAGCTGTAAGAAATAGCAGATGCAAAATTTACACAGCAGAGAGCATTCCATCCTTTCAGTTTACAAATTCTGCAGAAAACGACCCAAGTGGTGTAGGACTAGTTTATGAACTGTGACCTCAAGCCGCTCATTGAAAATGCAGTTACTATCAAATTGTTCTTTGCAGATTTCCATTTTAAATGATAAACACATTTTGGGTTAGTCACACTTGAACCAGCCACACTTGCTTTACAATATTCTTTCCAAAAAGTTTATATTGTGTAATATTACATGATAGCCTCAATTTTACAGATGGAGAAACTGAGGCACAAGCATCTTGTGCAAAATTTCTGGAAAATGACACAGGAAATATAAAACAGCTTTCTATTGCAAATGACAAAATCTAAAAGGAACTACCATAAATGAAGTTGATTGGAGGTGTAAAGTTTGCAGTGTGTTCCCGCTTGACCAGAATCTCCTTTCAGATGGATTTGCCTGGTGAGACTTGCATGAAATTGACCTCTGAGGATAGAGTCCAGCTCTCCGGTATCATGAATGCTATTATTAAAAGGAGAAAAGTGGTCCCTGACCATTTCCAGTTCAATGACTCAAAAATGGGGAGTAAGATTATTTAAAAAGTATCAAAGTGTAGATAATCCAAGCAAGAGCAAAAAATTAAAATTACAAATCAGAAATTGTCTCAAACAAGGACAAATGAGGAAAGGGATGGGGAGGATACAGGTCTGCAGGCAATTGGATGAATAAGATATTCTTTAAAACATTCAGTAAGTGCAACTGTTTGATTTCTTTTTAAGTAAGATTTCTGCATTTAATAGACAGCACAATGAGTTTAAGAGAGTGCATTTTAATTTCTCCAAGTTTACTTCGCAATAGATATTTTTAAATTCAAGAAATATTTTCGATGTAAAGTCTTGCCTTTCTTTCACATTAGTGGTCCTTCAACATGGATGCACATCAGAATCACCTGGGGAACTTGTTAAAAACCCATTCAGGACATATCTACTGATTCTGAATTTCCTGGGGTGCTCCCTGGAATTGCATTTTTTCAAAGGCTACCTACGGTTTCTTGGTCACCAATGACATTTGGGGACTTCTGCCCTAGATATACCAATTTTAGGGTGACCTAAAACAATGTGTGGCTGTGGGATCTGACTTATACAGTCCACAGCACCTTCCTTCCTTGTTCAAGAGTCTTCTCTGTGTCTCACCAAGGCTCTTTGTCCACCATTTTAGCCTCTTGACCGTCCCCAGGAATCTCTTCTCTTCCTTTATGTTCTGTGCTCCCCACATGGTTCACAGGGGTATTACCCTTCCTGGCTAAAGCTGTGCTTCTAGCACTCTCTGCCTGAAGTCACCAAGAGGCAGGTAAACCAAGTCATTCTTCTACCGTGGCTGGTGACTATGTCATGCTAGGGAAAGCATCCTCCTCCCACAAGGCTTAAAATTTTTCAACAAGTTACAAAAAAAAGGGCTGCTGTGCATTTAAATAATGTTTCCAAAATTCCTTTTCTGCAGGAAAGGTTTTCTTGAGACGAGGGTTGAGAGAGGTGAAGGGGGGAGAGTCTTGGTCCAAAGATAGATATTTTGAGTGATGTCACCCCATGTGACACCAGGAACCATCCCTCACTTACCACCTTTACCCCTTCACAGGTATCCCCTGCTTTTTCAGAAGTAATGGGGCTGTACTTATTGGTCTCCTTTGTCAGAAAGGAGATCCAGGTCTCTCTTAGGTGTCTCTACAGACCTCATAGACACATGCTCCTGGCAGCCTACTCTAGCATAACCAGGTACCCTAGAGGAGCACACAAAATAATAAGATTCCTCTTTACAAAAGAAATGTCTTCTGATGCTTGATTTTTTCCTACATGTACCTGAAAGTGCCTATACATATCCCCTAAAGACCATGGGGATCCTTCCAGATTCTATGTGGCATCTCTCCTCTTCATTTCTTTCTCTCCACTTTTTCTTGAGAGATTAGTGCCACAGACCTGCTGTTACACAATCTGTTAGCAATTGCTTTATGCAAAGGGTTCCATAGTGAAATCTATTTGGGAAGCACTGGATTAAAAACAAGTTACTCAAATCCAACAATGGGTAAAAAGAATTATACACCACATCTAAGTGGGATTTATCACAGATATGCAAGGCTAGTTCAACACTCAAAAATCAGTTAATATAATCCATCACATCAACAGGCTAAAAAATAAAAATCACAGAATTATATTGATAGATACAGAAAAAACATCTGACAAAATCCAATACCTGTCCATGAACTATATGATGTTAGCTTGATAAAGAATATCTACAAAAACCCTACAGCTAACAACATACTTAATAGTGAGAAACTTGAAGCTTTCCCAGTAGTATCAGGAAAAAGACAAGGATGTTTCCTCTCACCACTTTTTTTCAATATCTTACTAAAAGTTCTAGCTAATGCAATAAGACAAGAAAAGAGGAAAAAAAGGCATATAGACTGAGAAGAAAAAAATTAAATGTCTTTGTTCACAGATGAAATGATCATCTATGTAGAAAATTTGAAAGAATTCACCAAAAAAAAAAATTCTAGAACTAATAAATGATTATAGCAAGGTTATAGGGTACAAGGTTAACATACAAAAAGTCAATTGTTTTCCTAGATATTAGCAACAAACAAATGGAATTTGAAATTAAAAAAGACATTACCATTTATATTAGCACTCAAAATATGAAATACTTAGTTATAAATTTAACAAAGTATGTATGAGATCTATATGAGGAAAATTACAAAACTCTGGTGAATAAAATCAAAGGAAAACTAAATAAATGGAGAGATATTCCATATGCATGGAAGATTCATATTGTCAAGATGTCAGTTCTTCCCAACTTGATCAGTAAATTTCATGAATCCCAATCAAAATCCCAGCAAGTTATTTTCTAGATATTGACAAACTGATTCTTAAGTTTAAGAAGCAAAAGACCCAGAATAACAGCTTAATATTGAAAAAGCAGAATAAAGTTGGAGGACTGACATCTGACTTTAAGACTTACTATAAGGTTATAGTAATCAAGATGGTGTGGTAACAGCAAAAGAATTGACAAGCAGATCAATGGAACAGATTAGGGAACCCAGAAATATACCTACATAAATACAGTTAACTGATCTTTGACATAAGGAACAAAAACAATACAATGGTGCAAAGAAAATCTTTTCAACAAATGGTGCTTGAACAACTGGACATCCACAGGAAAAAAAAAAAAAGATGAATCTCAACGTAGGCCTTACACCTTTCAAAAAATTAACTCAAAATGGATCACAGACCTAAATATAAAAAGCAAAACTATAAAACTCCTAGAAGACAACATAGGAGAAAACCTAGATGACTTTGGGTTGGGTGGTGATTTTTTCAAATCAACACCGAAGGCATGATCCATGAAAGAAATAATTAATAAGCTAGATTTCATTAAAATAAAAAACTTCTGCTCTGTGAAAGACAATGTCAAGAGAATGAGAAGACAAGCCACAGACTGGGACAAAATATTTGCAAAGACCCATCTGATAAAGGATTTTTATCCAAAGAACTCTGAAAACTCAACAAGAAAACAAGCAACCTGATTAACAAATGGGCCAAAGATCTTAACAGATACCTCACCAAAGAAGATATACAGATGGCAAATAACCATATGAAAAGATGTTTCACATCATATGTCATCAGGGAAATACAAATTAAACAATAATGAGATATTACTACACATCTATTAGAATGGCTAAAATCTGGAACACTGACAATACCAAATGCTAGCAAGGATGTGGAGCACATGAACTCTCATTCATTGCAAGTGGGAATGGAAAATGGTACAGTCACTCTGAAGATGGTTTGGCAGTTTTTACAAATCAAACATATTCTTACCATATGATCCAGCAATTGCACTCCTTGGTATTTACCCAAATGAACTGAAAACTTACGTCTCTGAAAAAAACCAAATAAGCAAACAAACAAAAAGCCTGCACATGCATGTTTATAGCAGCTTTCTTCATACCTGTCAAGACTTGGAAGCAACGAAAATGTCCTTGTGTAGACGATAAACTGTGCTACATCCAAACAATGGAATACTATTCAGTGCTAAAAGTAAATGACCTATCAAGCCATGAAAATACAGGAAGGAAACTTAAATGCATCCTACTAAGTGAAAGAAGCCAAACTAAAAAGGCTATGTACAATATGATTCCAAATATATGACATTCTAGAAAAGGCAAAATTAAGGAGACAATAAAAAGTTCAGCAGTTGCTAGGGATTTGTGAGGAAAGGTGAACAGGTGGAGCACAGAGGACTTTTAGAGCAGTGAGGGTATGCATGTGTAGGAGTGGGGGACTTTTATATTTACAGAGCATGCTCTCAATTACATTATTTAATCAAACAATAAACAATTAGATTAATAGAACACAAAACTAATCTGAGATATTTACACAATTCACCGGATAGAGCTGGTTTAAAAAAAAAAAAGGCAGAGAGACAAAGTTAGTCCAGATTAATTGCAAATATTATGTATCATTGCAAAGGAGCTTTTAAAAAGACAATTTTATATGCAACTAATGAATCATTGAACACTACATCAAAAACTAATGATGTACTATATGTTGGCTCATTGAACTTAATAAAAAATAAAAAATAAAAGTCATAGAGTAAAGGCTACATTGTGGAGATCACAACTATACATGTAGAGAATGAATAAAAAACAAAATAACTCTCTAATATTCTGTAAATGGCTAACTGTGGCTTGGGATAAACAGATTTCAAGCACATCTGTATCTGAAACAGAGAGGTGAGGACTACGTGCAGTTTCAAATCATGTTAGAAGACTCAGAAGGCTTGGATGTCACAGATATAGGGGAAATGTTTCAATAAAATTGTTTCATAAACTTTGATAGTGAAAAATGCAATATTTCTATTTTAAATTATTTTATATGGGAGGTGATTTTGAATAGGTATATAAACTACATTAATAAGCTACATCTGGGACTCCTGGGTGGCTCAGTCTGTTAAGCATCTGACTCTTGATCTCAGCTCAGGTCATGATCGGGATGTGAGTTCGGGCCCCACAATGGAGCCTACTTAAAAATTAATGAATCAATCAATCAATTAGTTAGTTAAAAATCTACATCTATACATAGACAAGTGACTAATTCATCTATATCCCTGTAAATTAATATAAGTGTTTTATTTTTTGAAAGATCTTTTCATTGCAAAGTGAAAGTTCCTTCTATATTCAGAGTCTTTCTAAGCCCCAGAAATATAGACACTTAGCTGTATTATGGTCCACCAACAAGGCCTGCTTTGGAAGAGTCTCTTCTAACTCCCTGGATTGCTAGAATCCCCAAGGGGCCTTGTTTCTCTATTCTGGTACTTAGCACAGCCCACTTTCCAAACGGATAGCCTACCTTCCTTGATTCAATGAGTTATTTTTGCAGAAAGAAAGCTGTAAGACAAATGTACTAATACAAATAAGAAAATGTTGGATGTAGAGGCATGCATTATTCTTTTTTCCAATGTCCCCAATCTGTGAGTGAGATCTCATCCCTCAGCTAATGGCTGTATATTCAGAATATTATTTTTCTTGGGTTTTGGATATAATATTATGAGCTAAGAGCCATTACTCATATACTCCCATTATAATACTCTCCCCACCCACCCAGCCACCTACCCATACGTCTTCTCTTGGCCCCATGGTTGGGGAGAAAGATAAGTTATCAACACCACATAATTATCAAATGTTCAATCTTAATAGATTGAAAGAGATAAATCTGTAATTAACTAAAGTATCAACTTACTCTTAGGTACAGGATTCTTATCTAAGTACAACTTCAAGCTACTGTGCCAAAAATACAACCCAATATGACTGGTACTGTCTCTATAGACTTACAAGTATTATACAATTTGTTTCTTCACCAAACAAAATCCTTGGCTGTAACTTCATCAAGAATGGAATAAAAACAAAGGGAGTTCTGTACAGCCTCCTCCTCCTTACACTAGCTCATTTTGGTATATGTGCTGCCGAAGCGAGCACACTAGCTCATTTTGGGTACAATATTTCTTCCATCTTCCAAAAGGGGATTTGGAGCTCTAATTATATTGAGCACTTTTTTTCTTCTTTTCATTACAGATGTAGGCAACTGAGAATTGCATCAGTGGTGTTGCCTGGCAGGAGGAAGCCCAGCATCCTTTTCTTCTGCCAGGTTAACACACCCCATCAGAGGAGAAAGTACAACTTCAATAACCCTTTCAAGGCGAAGTTGCCCTGGAACAGGTGAGCAAGCCAACTCTTGAAAAGATTCAGGAAAAGCAAACAGTGGAATATCTTGGGTGTGCCAACCCTGTACACAGGTTTACCCACTTCCCACTGATGCTCTTCTCTGCTTTGGAATTGCCAGACTTGACACCATCATGCCTCGCCCATCCGAAGCCCTAGTTGGGTCCATTCCCTTCTCCTACTGATCCAAGAACCTTGGTCCAGAAGACACATGAGCATCCTGCCTATATAAACAAATATTCTAAAATCTATTCCCAACTATGATTTTCAAGAAAGTTACAGCTGGGGAGTTGGTGGGGGGAGGGTAAGAACAGGGCTTAGAGATTATCTAGTACAGAGATTGCAAATTTAAATTCCTAATGGAGTCAGGGAGTACATGAGTAAAGCAAGGCATGGATGAGATAATAGGGAGCGATGAGGATTGTGGCAAACTGCCTAAAAACATCCTTCTGATTATAATCCAAGATACCCATTTCACAGATGACGAAATGTAGTCCCAAAAAAGTAAAGTAATTCATCAGGATGAGAATTCAGGTTAGCTTATTTTCCACTAAACCAGTTGCCCTTAGATAAGGGAAGATTGTAACTTTCCCCAAACCTGCAGTTCTCTTCTTTGGGAGACACATAAAACCTGCGATTTAGGGTATTAAAAATGCCATCCCCCCTGGATTATGTGCCCTCCCAGTCTTACTCCACCCCATGGGCTATGGCCAAGGCCGCATTTGTTCTCAGGAATGTGCTGTCTAGGGAGGATTCCTGGGATGTGATCTGTGGTCAGTGAGAAAGCCCTTTTGATCCCAGTCACAAGAATGCAGCTGAGCTCAGAATCCCTCTCTCCATAAATCAGAGTCCTCCCGGGAATCACTGGGCGTGGCTCCCCACGCAGGTGCCCGACTGCTCCAGAAATCCTAAGGGGGCATTCCCTCACTTTGAAAGTCTTCTAGGAGCTGCTGGAGTAAAAATGGGAAATCCATAAGACTCTGCATTCACGTACAAATTCTTCCCGACTTTCCGGGCATCTGTTTTGTTCATTCTTAGCAGCCAGGTGTGAGTGCCTGTCTGCTTTGCTTCTGTTTGCTATTTCGTGTCTAACCTTCAGCTCTGAATTTGGCTTAGCTTGTGAACACTGGCCAAAGAGTTCTGTGTGTACACTTCTTTTAATTTGTCCAAGGATGCAGCGCAGAAGGAAGCAGCAGTTCATATCGTTTAAGAAGTCAGAATACCGCTGCAGCCTAAGACTCTGGGCCCAGCCAGCTGACTGAAAACTGGCTGGTGAATTTGGAATCTCCCTCCGAGCCTTTCCCTTCACCAGCAACAACCTTTCCCCCTCACAGACCAGCATGAGGTCAGCATGAGATACCTGCCAGGAAGACTCTCGCACAGGCCTGGTTTGGAAGGTTCAGACACCCCCAGCAGCTATGAAGTTTTTCAATGATTCACACCCCAGGATGTTTAACAGTGTACACTTCAGCTCCCACATCCATGAAGATGCAGCAATAGTAGCATTTACTAAATACTCAATGGGTGTTCAGTACCCATTACTCTATCCATTTACTTTACCCACCTAATCCGTTTGGTACCCAAGTACTTTACAGAAATTATTTCATTTAATTCCCACAAAACCCTGTGAAGTAGAGTTCTGTAAATGAGTGAAGCAAGCCATAGTCACCACTATTAAAATCTCCATCATATGAGAATGGTTAAGTTAATTTGCCCAAGTTCACCAAACTAACAAATAGTGACAACGAAACTTAGAATGCACTTATTCTGAGTCCATGGAATCACAAAACTAGAAATGCACATTTCCAGAGAGAAATCTCACCAAGTAATTTACACCTTTGAAATATGCCTGAGTGGTTGTCAGATGGAGAGGCAAAAGGTCTGGGGACCGTGGGGGCTTCCGAGTCACAAGCAAAGAGAGAAGAAGAATAGGTCACCAGTTCTGCTGGGACTCAAGGAGCCCCAAATCCACGTACACCTCATGGACAAGCAAGAAGATGCAGGCAGGCTCTTTGTGCTGGTGGCAGAGGATATAGGTGCTGCTGCAGAATGCCATGTCTACCTGGCACCAACCTCAAAGGGGTAGGATCAGGTCTGGTGGTCTTGGAAAAGCTGCAGTGCTTTTTGTACAAAGCTACAATACAGGACACACCTAAACACACTTGCCTGGTAGAAAATCTGTCTACTCCCTTCTGAGTTTCCTCGAGGCCAGAGGAGGTCTGGGCACATGTCACCGAGTCAAAAGCAAGCCAGAGCAGTATGAGGTAGGTCCCAGCGGCCAGGGTGCAGTCTGCCCAGGCCTTTTCATCGCCTGCTTCTCTGTCCTCCTTCTCCGCCTGAGTCTCAGAAATGACTCACAAGAGCAGCTAAGGTGACTCAGAGAGAAGTCCCTTCAATTTCGTAAGAAAAAACGTGCATGGCCAACAAAGAGGTGCATTTCCTTGCAGCCATGTTATTTTAAAGTCAACTATGTCTCCAAAATGGAGCCACCATCCTAGCACTGGGCCAAATCACACTGTGGGCCATTTTTAATGGAGAGAGGCTAGTTAAAATAACTCCAAGCAGGCTTGAAAATGTTGATTTATTCTTCTAAGAAGCTAAATCACACCATGTGGATTGGCGGAATCAAATAGGAAATTCTGAGACTAGTTATTACAAGTGGGACAAACACAGTTGAGGGGGATGCTGGCAGACTGAGCCATGGGGCAAGGCCCGTGTGACTGCTCTGCGGGGCCAGTGCACCCGGATGTGGAGGAAGGGACTGTGCAAGCCCATCCCTTTTTCCCCTCCTTACTCTGGCTCTTTGCTTCTGGCCACTCTAACACTCTTAATACTGGACAGTTAAGAGGAGGTTAAGTTAAAATAGTCATCTTTGCTCTTTCAAGTGGCTAAATCAAGGTGACTTATAAAATGACCAAATATAATATATTATAATACCTATAAAATATAATGTGATTATAATACTTCTATAATGACCAATAGAGCTCAAAACTATCTGCATAATTGTTTTCCTTATCGTCACCATATACTCTCTCTGTGCTCTCAAAATACTCCAGAAACCTAAGAAAGTAAAACAGTTCCAGTATCTCTATTAATAAACAGGAGGCATGAGGGCCTCCATGGGTCTTACCTTAGTCTTGGGCTGCTATAGCAGAATACCACAGACTGGGTGGCTTATAAACAGCAGACATTTATTTCTCACAGGTCCCTGGGCTGGGAAGTCAATGATCAAGGCACTGGCAGATTCAGTGCCTGGTAAGGACCAGCTTCCTGGTTCATAGACGGCTACCTCCTAGCTGTGTCCTCACAGGATGCAAGGGGAAAGGGAGCTCTTTGGGGTCTCTTATAAAGGCACTAATTCCATTCATGAGGGCTCCATCCTCAAGGCCTAATCACCTCCCAAAGGCCCTCCCTACAACTACCATCACGTTGGGGATTAGAATTCAATGAATGGATTCTGAGGGGACACAAACATTCAGTCTACAGCAGGCCACAAGACAGCTTTCTTCTTACTCATGTGCCTGGGATCAGGCTCAAACAAATGGATGTGGAGGAATCAGCTCTAGATTGTGCTTTCTGCCCAGTCCTCATCCTCAACGCAGTCGCAAAGTGATCAAAGTGACTCTCCTTGAGCCTTTTTCTTACCCTTATAGATACTTCTCCTTCTCTCGGGTGCCATCTGACAAGACAATTCATACTAGGAACTAGGGTATGAGAGACTTACTGTACATCGACACCAAAGTATCATATTCTGAAAGAGGCAGGGAAATTCTAACCTGAAAGGACATCCTCCAAATGTTAAGAGCCAACACCTGTGTGAGAGGGTCCTTCCCCTTGTATACCATGTGTGTGGGGCCAGCCGGGGACCTGAGTGAGCAAGGCCGAATGGCTGCGGAGGGTCTGGGCACAGGAGAGCACACATCCAGACCTCTAGGGGTCAGAAGGCATGCAGCTGTAGCCACAGACAGATCACAGGTGTATCCCCTTGTGAGAATGTTGGCCTGGCTCTCAGAGACTCCAATGATTCCAGAAAAGGCAGAGCTATAGATTTTCATGTGAAATCTCAATATTTTTATGTTAGTTCCTAAATCAGTTGAAAAACAGAAAAATAAAGTGTACCAGGGCAAACAACCCCCATCAACCAGCTGGTGTGGCTCCCAGGTTGCCAACTTGCTCACCCTTGGCCCAGTCATGCGAATGTTCGGGGTCTCTGGCACTATGTGAAAGACTCCTGGTCACTAACGGTAGTGAAGAGCAAAGGGATTTTCATGCCCATGTCCTATTTCAGTCAGTGGAGCTGAGGATCCCCGTCCCCCTAGGCGACAACACAGCCAAGGCTTATTTGAAACACAGGTGCGTTCCTGGTGGGCTTGGGGTCCAGGCTTCTGCCCACATCTATGCAGTAGAGGACATCTTCTTCTTGACTTTTTCATCCACCTCCAGAAGGCTGCCACCCAGCCAGTGTGATGTTCAAGACAACCCCAGGTCTGGCTCCAAGATCCTGTCCAAACTTGCCACGGTCACCCACATTCCTCCCTCACCTTCTGTTCTGGGGACAAATCTGACTTTGGAAAGTTGAATTCTCCAACTGCTACCCTCTTACCTCCAATTGAGAGGTTGGAGGGATTAAGCCTTTCAATGCTCCAGGCTATTTCCTTAATTAATCAAAACTAATGACAAAAATACTTTCCTACAAATGTCCCAGAATCAGTCCTGAAGTTCCGGAGACAGAGAATAACCATTTTTCTCCCCAGTAAGGAATGTTTTCACAATACTCTGTGCTCACAGTTCCCAATGTGCTAAGTAGAAACACGCTGAATCTTCAACTACATATGTGGCAAAGCGAATGTGCACAAAGGGAAATTTTTAATTCAGTTCTTCGACTTTCTGTAAAGTTAACCCCTCGGGATTCCAAAACCCCCTCTGAGAAGAGGCTTTCGTGGCAGCTGACAAAGGCTCCTGACAAAGTTTCCTAAATTCAGTTGTCCTAATGAGCCGGTCCCCCTCATCTTCTGTTTGTCCAACTGGCACCTTTCCAAATGCTGTCATTTCTGTGTGTGGGACAAAGCAGGCTAAATTCAAGTTAAACTGAAGAAGAGAGAAGGAGAAACTCTTGCCTGCCTCAGAATGTGTCCCCCAATCTTATTAGGGAAAACAAGGGCTACAAAAACAGGTTTGTTTTAACTCTTACGTTCACTGGCTGAAAGAATAAAAAGAAAGCAAGCTATTGTGTTCATCTTCAGATTAGCCCTCTAGTCTGTCACAGTAATACTGATTAGTAAACAATGTCCATAATTAAACTGTTGTCGGAGACACAAATGCCCCACGAGCCTGAGCTAATGAGGCGGTATTCAACTCCTTTACAAAGGCTGGCCAAATACAATCCCAGGAATGTTAATGCTGCCAAGTATCTGGGAGGCTCTCAACAGTGGGAAGACCACTGAGTTGAGGTCATTAAGTCTCCACAGCCTGCTAGAGAATTCTGTGCCAGTGCTATTTGTTTGTTTAGGACATGTGCTTAGGTACAAGGAATTGGAAATCTCTGAAACCAAATTGAGCACATTGGGCATCAAAGCACCCCAAGTCCTCTGCTGAGGCCTGTGACATTCATGTGCATGACAGGGGGGCAAGGGGGCCACAGTCTCCTAATTGTTGCAGAGACCTTTTAGTCTGGGGGGGGGGGGAGACTACATGTCTTGGTATTTATGTAATTAATTGCATTGAAATCCTCAGTGCAAGGGTCCCTTGAAGTCTGGCTGTATGTTAACGAGGGCACAGTAGATTTACTGGAGAATACTTTTCCCTTCTTTTTGCTCAGGGAGATAGATGCTTCTCCATAAAATACCATCATACTGAATTATTTTGTCTAGAAACCAGAGAATCGCATCTATTCTTCAATTCTAGAGAGTATTCCCACTAGGAACGTTTTATTTTCCTTCCTGTTTTTCTTGGATTCTCTTGAAAATTCCAATGCATGGCCCAAGTCACATTGCAATAAGGAATATCACATCAGGGGAGACTTTCTAAATGAGGAGTCCCGCACACGACCATTTCCGCCACATGTCCACATTCGTTATACACTCTTACGGGCCCGCAAGCCCCCCCACAATTGGCCCATGGCTGCCAACATCCCTTCAGTTATTCCTTGAAGCTCCAAGATGGGATCCAAATCCTGCCTCCTGGGGCCCAGGGGCTTCCTACCTGGAAGGGTTTTTTTTTTTTTTTTTTTTGCCCCAAGATGAGGATGGGAGAGAGAGGGCCCTACACACCTGATGTTCCAGCAACATTTCACTGCAGCCTTGAAGATGTCATCAGGAGGTCAAGCTCCCTGGGGGGACAAGATTATGACACTTCTCTGCTCCCAGAGATCAAAGGAAAACCAATTCCTGTCACAAAACTTCGAGGAAGGCAGGAAAAATGCTGGACCTGCCACAACTTAGCTCTGTCCATTCATTTATTCATTTGGAAATGTCGATGCGAGTCCACTACGAGCCAGGCCCTGGGGATACAGAGAGGAGCAAAACGAAACAATCCCCTCACTCAGAGAATTTATTGCCTACTGGGGGAGACAAATATTACCCAAATCGTTACACATTTAACCATGAAAAGTGCTCTGTGGAATAACAGTGATAAAACCAGAATGCTAAGCAAGCCACTTAAGCAGGCTGGTTGTCCTTTTCCATATCTGTTGAATGCCAAGTACTACCAGGAGTTTCTCCTAGGTGGTGTTTTATTGGATTTAGTGTTTTATTGGATTACTGTCTCTTTATGCATTTTTTTCCATGGAAGCTAGATGACTTCATAATTCAGACCATAGGTGTGGAAGCAAATCAGCTATCTGATTTGAGCAATTGGCTTAAACTCTCTGAGCCTCAGTTTCCATACTCTGAGACATGGGCAATGACAGCCCCTTCCTCAGTGGCTGGCTGTAAGGATTAAATAAGATGAATGTCCCGAGTGGGTGCATATTACAGAGCAGATACCCTGAGGATATCTTATATCTACCAAAAAACGAAAATATGTCAAGTTACACATGGATTTTTGTTCTTTGGTTTTTGTTTTTAATGAGGGGATTGCTTGAGGTAATTCTCTACAGCCCTAGTGCCTGTCAGTACAAGGATCCCATCACTAGAATTACAGTCCTTCTTCATGCACTACTGGTGTTCCAGGTCTCTTGTCGAGGACAACATGGGATTCTACTTTGGAGAGCAGCAGACCCCCCCCCCCCCACCAAATGTCCTCTGATGTGTGTCTTCATAACTCTTCTGTGATGGTCTTCTCTCCCTACAATGGGATATTTGGGGCTGGGGGTATTGTTTGGGATTCAGAGGTTGGGATTGAGAAGAGAAGAGTGGTAATGTTTCTTCCCAACCCTGTCCCCCAAATTCAAGCTCTACCCAAGCCTGAGGTGTAATCATAACTACAAATAGCATTAGTCACAAAATGACCTGATCCTTTGGAAAATGCAGTCACAGAACTTGGCTTGCCCACCTCTTATGACAATGCATTCCACAGTCTTTATGGAAGGCTCTTCAGCCTTTAAAATATGGTTAAGTAAATAAATAACTTACCAGCCCCAAACTCCTACACACCCCATTTCTTCTGATTTCTGTGAGGGCGACCTCTGACGAAACTCAACAAGAAGTAAGAGCAACCCAGTCATACTCTTTTTCACATAAATATCAGGAACTACTCAACAAAATGCACCCTAGACAGTGTGCTGGAAAACACATCTGCCTGTGGCTCTTTGCTGGTCTTCTCAATCTCCTTCTAGAAGCAGGAATGTTCTAGAAGGAGGTGGTGAAGACTACAAGGCCTTCAATTTCAAGCTAATTGGAAGCTAGAAACATTACTTAAAATTTAAATAATCATGTAAAATACCCTATTTTCATTTTACTCCATCTTAGATGGGCCTCTTCATTCCTAACTCTACCAAAAAAGAGAAGTGTTCTGTTATTGTTAACATGACACATTATCACTGAATGTATTGTCTATTGCATAACTCATGTTTAAAGAATCCATTTTAATAGAGGCAAAGTTTCAACCAAAGCCCACACCAAAAGTGAAAGTTTTGCTGCAGTGGGGAACACAGTGGAAGCTCTACTCCACCGTGTCCTAGCTGTGTACTTACTCAAAGGGTAAGGACAAGAGTAGCTTTCATGAGAGGGTGAGGAAGGAACAGGCTTTATTTCAGAGGGGCGCAAATTTGAGGAAGGGCTAGGAGGGGTGTCTGGGCTGTGTGTTTGCCTCTTACCCTGTGAAGAAGGATGTGCAGAATATGAAACAAGAGATAATCAGGCCCCAAAGTTCTGAGCATGCTCTGGCATCAGGTGCCTTTACTCTGAACACCACCTGGGGCCCCAAGGAGACTCTGAGGCCTAAAGGAAAACCATTGGCCTGCCTGAACTGAAGGATGAAGCCAATGTCAGCACAGACCCCAGAAGCTGTGCTGAAGACCAAGGACCAAGATAACGAAGAGTCCACATTGGTTTAGGCAAAGCATGCAAATGTAAGGACACTGCTATCTGCCTTCAAGCACGCATGCTCTGTCAACTCCCCACTTCACAAAGCAAAACATAGAAGCACAGACTGTAGAAGCACAAAAAGGAACTTAAAAACCAGTTGTAATAATAGAGGTCCATATTATAATTAGGTCCAGCAAGGCTTGAGGTCTCTACCTCAATCCATCCTCCTCTCTCCCGACCCTCTTACTGAAACTTCTTTTCCCTGTGCTCCCACGACAGGCTCCATCCTGCTTTCCCACTGTGCCCAGTGTTCCTGGCAGCCTCCCCACAGAGCCCCAGGGCCATCTTTCTGGGACATAAATCAGGTCAATCTCACTCCCAGGCCGGCCTGGGACCAGGGTGAGAAGGGTAAGGAACTGACTCTCAGCATCAGGTATGTGCAGGGTCAGACCCTGTCTTTATTTAAAATTGTGATACTTTGTTCATCATGGATTTTTGCATTCATTTCCATTTTTTAAAAAATATACAATTTATCTCAATTATTGCATGTTTGGGGACCCCCTGGAATTTTGTGTCTTACTTTCCTGACATTGCTCCTAGGCCCCAAAGTCCTCCAACCATTGCCTGCACACTCAGAGAAAAACTCCTTTCTCCTTCTTATGGCCTACAAGCCTTGAGTGACTAGGCCACCATCTCCCTCTGAACCACTGTCTCCAGCCACACTGGCCCCCATGTTTCCATGTTGCTTGGCATTCCAAGCTCCCTCTGGCTTTAAGACGTTGTGTTTTCTGTCCCCTCACCTTTCAGTGCTCTTTTTCCAAATGGCTGGATCCTCCTTTGGGTAACATTCAGATGTCACCCAAATATCACCATTCACAGGGGTGAATGATCCCCTGTGAATGATCCTGAACAATCAAACTGAAGAAAAGCCTGTCCAGCCCCAGTCAGTCTCTTTGACCCATCCTGACAGATGGTCTTCATGCCACTCATCAGGGACTGACATTACCTGGTCTGTTTATTTGTTCACCTGATTTTTTTTCTATTTCCCCCTCTCCACCCACATAGAATCCATTAGAGCAAAACTTTTCTTTTTGTTCACCATTTCTTCCGAAAGACAGAACAAGATCTTTTGCATGGTAAGGACTCAAATACCTATTGAATGAATGAATGTACTGCAGATACCAAGCATTTAGGTTAATAATACAACTACGTGCACAGTATTTAAAGACTGGACATATTTGGGCGCCTGGTGGCTCAGTTGGTTAAGTGACTGCCTTCAACTCAGGTCATGATCCCGGAGTCCCAGGATCGAGTCCCGCATCGGGCTCCCTGCTCGGCGAGGAGCCTGCTTCTCCCTCTGACCCTCTTCCCTCTCATGTACTTTCTCTCTTTCTCGCTCTCTCAAATAAATAAATCTTTAAAAAAAATAAAATAAATAAAGACCGGACATATTTAAAACCGTAAATGCATTACTTTTTAACCAAGTAAGTAACTGAAAAAGTGGGACAATTTTCCATTTTTTCCTGAAAGTAGTTCTCAGTGAGGAGGGATGGTCACCATAGTACAGCTGTGAAAAGAATTCCTCTCTTCCATGTGATGTTCACATCTCTCCACTTAAGAATTCAATTTCCTTAATTATAAAATTAAGAGAATAAATGGCAATACAGATAACCAGCCTTGGAAAGCCATTCAGATTCACGGGCCAATTGGTCTCTGAAGCCCCTTCCAGTCCTAACTTTCCAGACCACTCGAATTTGTAGGTCACCCGCTCCTGACTTAAACAGGTAACAGGAAGTTCTTCTTTGTGATCAGAAGAACCAGCTGGCTGCTGGTGCCTTCCAATAAATCTCCAAAGAAAGCAAGCCAAGGACTAGAAAATTTTTATCATTCACATAAAAATCCCTATCACTGGCCTCCACATGAACAACATAAATAAATATTCATTAGGTGATTAAAAATCAGCTTCAAGCTTCACATGAAATTTTGTGAGTTTACTATATACATACCGGACTCAGTGCTGGGAGATCTTATTTATATTATCTTATTTAATCCTTGCAACACCTCTGTGAAATAAGTAATACAGGCCCACAGTCCTTTATCTGCAATTACAAAAGTCAAATCTCTAAAAACTAAGTTATTTTTTAACTCTTTGGTGGCAAAAACTGGCCTGAATGAAATGATATGAATGTAATTACAATTGTTATTTAATCCATTTACTATGAATGTTTATATGTGTTGTCACAAAAATAGGACGGTGTTTGATTGCAAGGAACTGCTGGGGTATACCGTAATATATATGTACTGCATTACTTCTATTCAGATAAAATCTGAAAAAAAAAAAAAAAACCCTCTAAGTCCCTAGACATAAGTAGCCCCAAAGTTTTTTGATAAAGAATTGGATATTAAATTCAGTTTTATAGGGGAAGACATTGAAGCATAGATGTGAAAATAACTTGCCCAAAGTCACATAACTAGAATATGATAGGGTCAGGATTTGAACACAGGTCTTTTGACCCCAATTCCATTTCTTACCCTTAAGCAACTAATTTCCTAGGAAGGAAGACAAAACATCTATTAAATAATTACAGCATAGGGCGCCTGGGTGTCTCAGTTGGTTAAGCGACTGCCTTCGGCTCAGGTCATGATCCTGGAGTCCTGGGATCGAGTCCCATATCGGGCTCCCTGCTCAGCGAGGAGTCTGCTTCTCCCTCTGACCCTCTTCCCTCTCATGCTTTCTATCTCTCATTCTCTCTCTCTCAAGTAAATAAATAAAATCTTTAAAAATAATAATAATAATTACAGCATAAAGGGGAAGGTGAACAATGCCATAAGAGTGGTAAAAATAATTCAAGGAAGAGAGATTCTTTGACTGCATTATTCCAGGAGGTCTTTGGGCTAATACTTTTCTTTTTCACAAATATCACTTTTGTCACAGCTCAAGGAAGTTTTGGCCATAGGCATGCTGTTACCTCAGCAACCCCAGGCTAGCAAAGGAGCCTGGAGTATATCTAATGACTGGTACCCAAAGTGGAGCTGGTTATTTGAGTTTGGGCAGGCCAGGGGTGGGGGTAGCTGGGGAGATAAATAAGGTGAGAAAAGCTGACACTGGCTGTGGGGGCTGTTCAAATATGGCATCTAAAGATCACAGCAAGCTTGGATTCAAGCAGTCTTCAGAATCAAGAAGTCCAATACGGTGGCTGAAACATCAGAGGATTCCAGAGAGCAACCTGAAAGTCAAGGAGGGCAACTGAAGATCTGTTCATGGCAGAGCCACCCACAGCAGAGCCACCCACTAGTTATGAGAATCAGCCAAGTGTAGTTAAGTGAGATGAACTATAGTCAAGAAAACAGAGAAGCACAGCAACATGTTTTGGGTCAGCATAGGAGGGTAGCTCAGAAGAGTATGAAAAGATTCTTTGGGTTTAGGCCTGACACAAGACATACTGGATCTGGATCTGACTGAAGACAGAGAATGAAGAACTTCTATTTGGAAAAATGGTAGGCTAGAGATCCTGAAATCTACCAGCTACAAAAAGGTTTAATATATAAAAGTTTAATATTATATACATATATAATATTATAAGGTATGATTATCTATATTACATATGTCAATAACAATAATATATCACCATATATTATGCTATATAATTATATGTAAGTTACTCAATTATATAGACACACATTAATCAGTTTTAGAAAATAAGTGAAATATCCACAGACCTGCTAAGGAGCTGATGCTAAGATCAGAGAGGTAAGAGTTCTAATGTTAGCATTGTGTGAGACAGGAAGCCAGATTGGAGAGCCATCTCCATAGGGGCAGGATTCACAAAGGCTTATTCCTTCAGGAAAATGGCGAACTAAAAGGGAGTCCATCCAGTGATGGCAAGCACAAAGGAAACCTTGGGCTCCATATAGAGGTTAACAAAACAAAACAACAAAAAAATCATCCTCTGAGATTTCAAAAATCCAAATTGGCCATACACAGGGGTTCAGGGCTAGAAATCACCCTATTTATGTGTGTGGGCCAAAAAACCTAGAGGAGAATTTCATTTAAGATGAACCCAGGTCTGTGATGCCTGCAGGCATGGGGTAAAGAAGATTGAAAATCCACCTAGAGAGAAGCACCTGGGTCGCTCAGTCAGTTGAGTGTCAAACTCTCTCTCAGCTCAGGTTTCAGTCTCAGGGTGGTGAGTTCAAGCCCCACATTGGGCTCCACACTGGGCATGGAGCCTACTTTAAAAAAAAGAAAATCCATCTAGAGAAACAAACCCTCCACCCAGGTTTCATGGAGCTCCGTCAGAGATAATGCCAATAAATATGAACTTACATGAACTCACGATCAAAAAATCACAAAATCTACTGGGAGACAAGCAACCATAAACAAGAGTCATCGGGAACAACAAATAATAGAATCAGACCCAGAAAGATGTCAGATAGTGACATTATCAGATTCTAAATAAAAGATAAGTACATTTAATATTTTTAAATAAATGAAGGAATCAAAGCTATAAATAAGGAGACAGAGACTATCTAAAAACAGATAAAATGACCAAATTTGAAAAAGAACTAAATAACATGTTCAGTTGTGTGAATAGAATAATTGTTTAAAATTCAGGGAAACCACAAGCATACAATCAACCAAATACTGAATGTGGGGAATTGAATAGGACAAGTGACCTGTTTCTTCAATAACTAAATGGCAAGAAGGAAAACAAAGGGAATGGAAACTGTTATAGATTAAAAGAGATGTTAAACCTCCCCCAAATGCAATGGGAGGATCCTGATTCAAATAAGCCAAATCTAAAATATTGTTTAAAAATTATATTTATAGAGAATTGTTTGAAGGACAACAAATATTTGTTTTCCATTTATTTTGCTAAGATGGGCTTTTGTCTTAGATTTATATTGAGGGAAAATGTAAGAAACAGCCATATAACAGCTATCCACAGTTTTTACTATAAGGATACCTTCTGGGATAATGTCCCCTACTTCATAGTGTGGTCTTAATGAAGACCTACGGTAGGATTTGCTTTCAAGTCTCTAGACAACTGTGCTTCTCCTAACTGATTCAATCCTATCTCTAGGATACAACTCTTGAAACTATGCCTGTTTTTCTTTCTTACATTGGTCTTTAGGAAACCCAAAGTCAAATAGTCAGTCCACCTCAAGCAGCCTCACAGAACCATATGGGATATATTCCTGTGAACTGTTTTATCACAAACTAGCTCTATTTGCCTTTCCCTGGATTCCTTTAACCATATAGTTTATACTGGACATATTTTTTGTAATCCACCTCAAGGTTAAATAAAATTTTAAGCCATCTCAAATTCTTGGTGTCTGCTTTAAAAGGAATCCAAGCTTTATATATGTTTGGGGGGGCAGTGGTTAGAGATGGTACATATAATGTGCATGTCATATGGACACTCAACAAAAGTATTTCTGCATTTAGCTTTCATCTCACTTAAGTACAGCTCTGGAGGCACAAACTGTATCTTTTTCAAGTATATATTACATATAATGCCTTGCACACTTAAATAATCTGTTTAGGAGTAAGAGAACCAGAGCATCATTAAGACCCCATGAAACAATGTAATGCTCTAGGGCTTAATGACAAGAATGAATTCTAAACCACATTCTTTGAAGCGAATGTTTGAATTTGTGTGCTAGATAGATTGTCATGACCTACTAAGACACAAAGTTCTGAAGATAGAGATAAATATTGATGGGTATTTGGTTAATACATTGCATTCTACTACTAAGTAAATTGAAAATACAGCCCAAATTAACAAGGAAGATGCAGATCATGGCAAACTCATTAGACTCCCTCCTCTTTTTAAATCTGTGTTCTGTCTCTCAAAGTTCAAACTCTTATATATTGTTATCCTCGATCATAGCATCTAATAATTTAGTATCTGACTTCATTTGAAATTCTGTATATCTCATTTTCTGTTTGTATTAGTGTAGTCTCAATAAAACTAGAGGCTAAACAGCAGAGACACACATCACAGGGTACTGGCAGTATGAGTCTCAATTCCTAGGGAACCAGAGCTACAGGATAAATGAGAGATGGGCTAAGCAGGGATGGTACAGGCTACCAAAAGCAACTGTAATATCTGCATTTAATATATGTTTTTAAAGAAGAATTTATTATTCCCATTTTATAGGTCATGAAACCAAGGCTCTCAGAAGTTAACTTCCCTGAGGGCCATAATTAGAAAGTGACCAAACCAGAACTTGAACCTAGAGATATTTAATTTTAAAGCTTCTTCCATACTACCTTGCAATGGAGAGAAGTGTCACCAAAAAAAAGTATAAACAATGTGTATGGGAGTTTGGAGGAATGAGAACCACATGGGTAAGAAAGAAAAGAAGAAAGAAACTGATAGGAAAGGAAAGGGATATTTGTCGAACTACTGTGAACCAGCACTTTGACATGCCCTATCTTATCAAAGTCATAAAACCACTTTGATTGGTAGGACATTTTTGTCCACAGACAAGATGAGCCTCAGAAAAGAAAAGTGACATCCCCAAGGTCACATAGCCAGTAAATACATAGCTGGGAATCATATCCATATATGGTGACCCAAAGTCAGAGATTGTAAAGGCCCATTTCTCAAAGAGTGCTTTCAAGGTCCTGTTTCTATTGAGTTTTGTTCATACCTTGTTTGACCAAGTCTCAAGAACCAGGTCAGGAAGGGGTCAAGACTGGGTAATCAGAGTGGCCCTATCCAACAAGACTAGGGCAGCCAACCATCCTGGTTTCCCCAGGTCTGAAGGGTTTCTCAGGACACAGGACTTTCAGTGCTAAAATTGTGACAATTCTGGGAAAATGCTGATAGGAGAACTCAGTGGCTCAGCCAAAGAGGAATCCGTTCACCATGAGGTTAATAGTTCCACGCAGAAGTGGCCTTAACATGGCAGCCAAGTAGCAAGGTGCCAGGATGGAAGGGCAGACCCAGTAGGGGACAGGCAAGAAGACAATGAAATGGGGTTGGGTTCTAGGGATTCAGGCACCAGTCTTGTGAACACGGCCCATTTAAGATGATATTTCTCTTACTCTAGGCCAAGAATGCTTTCTGGATATGAAAAGTATTCTTATAGCACCAGAACTGCACTGACAAACATCTAACTCTACCACTTTGTTCAAGACCAAGGGTTTTTTCCCAAGCTCTTCGCCCTACATCCACCTACATGGCATAATTTTGAAACTGATGGTTTTGAATCCTGGCTTCTCTGTCAATGTCTTTATCTCTCTGTTTTAGGCAATCAGCATTCTGAATTCCATCCATCTTTTCAAAATCTGGAAAGGCTCTGCACTCATTCATTGAATCCACTAGTGAGAATTAAAGCCCAGTGTCCCTTTTCCCGGGTGTGTTTTCATCTTACTTCATTCCACATCTCCAACTATGGAGTGCCTTGCTTTCCTAATAGTATCAAGCGAACATGGAATAGCTGTTGGGGGTGTGTGGGAAGGATCGGACAGCTCTCCCTGACCTCTCCCACCACCATATCACATGGAGCTGACAGAAGACAAGTAGTCAAATCTGAAGCCCAATCAACTGGTTGAAAAAAAAAATGTGTAAGACTTATACTCTTGACATTGTATTCACCTGACTTTTTTTTTCCACAATTACAATGATAAGAGAGTTTTTAACATTATTTCCTCAGTCCAGGAGACATCTCTCTTTTGGTAGTTCACTGAAAATATGCACTGTATTTTGCTCCACGAGGAAGGCTACAAGGAGCCCTTGTAGTCGGGACCTTAGGAAATGATCCTTCATCCCTTCTCAGCATGGAGGTGTCCAAAGGCCGATTTCTCTGAAGATGACAGTTTAAGAACAGAGTAAAGTGTCATTTGAAAACTCTCTAGTAACTGTAGAGTACAACCCACCAAAAGCAGTTCTTCCCAGATGTGACTGGAATATCAGTCCAGTGAAAGAGGCAGGATGGCAGAGGATTTTTGCAATTTTCTTAATATCACTTTTTAAAACTTTTTATTGAAGTATTATCTACGCACAGAGACACACATAAATCATGAATACACAGCTCATATTTTTTCAAAAACTGAACACACACGTGTAACCACCACCCAGATCAAGAAATAAAATATTACCGGTACTTCATTACCCAACCAGAGATAAGCTATTATCTAGACTTCTAAAACTAAAGCTTAGTTTTGCCTGTTTCTGAAATGCATTAACAGTGAAATCGCTCCATAAGTATTCTTTCTAGCTGGCTTCTTTCACTCAATATTGTCTTTGTGGGTATTGTTGCATGTGGCACTAGATGGTTCATTCGCATTGCTGTATAATCTGCCTTTGAATGGACATACTATAATTTATTTTCTATTCTGTTGTTGATGGCCATTTGAGTGGTTTCTAGCTTGAGGCAACTATAAACAACACTCCTATGAACTTTCTTATACTTTCTTTCCTTTTGGTGAACATGTGTATGCACTTCGGTTGGTTATATATGCCTAGGGATGAAATTGCAGGGTCATGGGATATGCATGCAAATGTTCAACTTCAGTAGATATTGCCAAATAATTTTCAAAGCCTTAGCCATTTGTGGGGAGGGCACAATCGGTAATGGAATCACAGATTTAGAAAAAATTCTGGAAACTCAGCGAGCACATTCCCTGGTTCCTGGCTGACTGGCATTCCCATTGACTCCACTGGGCACAAACCTCCTAATAAAGAAGGTACATAACCTCTTGTCCATACCCCTTTTACTAATCGTAACTTGGTAAAAGCAGCCGTGGAATGACCCCAGGTTAGGGGCCCTATCTTTAAACTTACAATCCCCCTCAACACCTGACTCCAAACTGGCCAAGCATGGAAACAGTTTGGAGCCAGTCTGGAGCACACTTTCTAAGTGCAAAGACCTGGATTGGGCTCAGTTACCGACAAGCAAGACATTCAGCTTCTCTGAGCCTCAGTTTCCTTAGCTGTCAGTTGGAAATTGTCATAGAAATGTACTTGCCCAGGGCTTGTCACTAAAGAGATTATATTAGTTACCTAGATCCGCCATAATAAGTACCACACACGGGGTGGCTTAAAATAACCAAAATTTGGGCGCCTGGGTGGCTCAGTTGGTTAAGCGACTGCCTTCAGCTCAGGTCATGATCCTGGAGTCCCCGGATCGAGTCCCACATCGGGGGCCCTGCTCAGCGGGGAGTCTGTTTCTCCCTCTGACTCTCCCCCCTCTCATGTGCTCTCTCTCTCTCATTCTCTCTCTCTCAAATAAATAAATAAAATCTTCTAAAAAAAAAATAACCAAAATTTATTCTCTCACAGTTCTGAAGACCAGAAGTTAGAAATCAGTAAGTCAGCAGAGGTGGTACCCTCTGGGAGAATCTGTTCCATGCCTCTCTCCTAGCTGCTAGGCAACCCCTGGCATTCCTTGGCTTGCAGCTGCTTAATTCCAAACTCTGCCTACATTGTCACATGGGCTTCTTCCCTGTGTCTCTCTCTGCACGTCCACCCTAATCCAGTGTGACCTCATCTCAACCTAACTTATTACATCTGCAAAGATCCCATTTCCAAATAAGGTCACATTCTGAGGTTCTGGGTAGACATGAATTTTGAAGAGACACTATTCAACCTAATACAGAGGCATTGAAAAAAAGGGTAACTATTAGTATCGACTTATTTTATTGACTAATGGATGGATGGGCCTCTCATTGATTAACTCAGATTTTTCCTGAGTATCTACAATATACCAGGCACAGTTATAGGTGCTGGTGAAACAGTTTCTGCTCTCATGACGGTTAACAGATAAACAGGTCTATTCATAATCATATAACTTGTCAGATGGTGATAAGAAGAAGAAAAAGAAGGCAAGAGCACTGTATCTAAAAATTCCTACTTGGTTTCCTCCATTCTATCCTATATGCAACCTTCTGCTCTGGGGCCGTGTTGTCTCGGCTCTTTGTTGTGTTCTTCGTAAAGGATGACACAGATTTTTCTATCTAAAAATGAGAAAACCCACTCCACATAGCACTTCCCATTACAGTGGACAAATTAATCATGATTATCCCATGAACTAGAGACTTGTATAACTGAGGAAATCGTTCCAAATGAAAGAATAGCTCACAGGGTAGGAGGTAAATCCAAATCCACAAGTGATAATAAGAGAGAGCAAAAAGAGGGCAGTTATGTATCAGGCTGCATGAATCATTTACTATAAATCCAGATGTTTGCAAAATGAAAAACAGGCCAAGGCCGTGACCTTGTGAACTAATGTAAGGACTAGTTAAAATATGATGGGAGAATAAATATCATGGATTTTTTTTTAAGTCATGAAAAGGCCATTTACCTATCTATCACCTTAAAAACACATAGGAGATATAAAAAATATTTAACATTTTATTTTGAACTACTATCAAACTACTTAAATTTTTTAGCAACCAAAGTTTCAATTATTATAAATCAGGAGCACAGCATGAGTGGCTTGTTATATCATTGTGGAGAGAAAAACACTTTGTTAAGCTCGTTTCCAAGGAAATGAAACGCTTTTCAGACATGTCATTAATGCTCATAAAATTCCCCCGGAGCCAAGTAGAGGGCAGATGTTATTTTTCAGAATGGTCACAGACCATCAATAGGAGGAAATCTCATTTAATTGTTTGAGTATTTATTTGCTTATTTATACTTCAAGGAACTAATTTTAAAAAAGGAGTCTGAGGTGATCTGTATTATTAAAACACATATCAAACAACATAGAAGGAACCTACAGTTAAAAAAATAGTAATAAGTGAAGTGCACATGGAGAATGAACCTATCCCAAGCAGAGGCAAAACACCAATCAAGTGGGAACTGTCTGTCCTTGTAAATTCATGAAGCAAAGAATCCTGCACCCCCGAGGCCCCTCCTAACCTTGTACTACCCCAGAATTTATTCCCACACGGGCCCAGCACATCACCAGGGCCCAATATCCCACGTCCACTCCACCTGCCCTCACCGCTTCTTCTGTACGCCACACTCCCAGGCATAGTCCCAAATCCCGCTTTTTGTCCTTACCTTCCCCGAACCATTCTACTTAGTTACTGGATGTTTAAACCGCTCTTCTTATCCTCTGCCCATCCCTACCGTTTTCTGGGAAATGACATCCCCACCTACCATGCATTCCCACCTCATACTTCTGGTCTCATTCTTCATATTGAATCTACTTCCCTCTAATCTGTTTACCCTGCCTTTAGGCTTGCAAGAATTTCCCGTCCCTTCCCAAGAAAGGTAGAGATCATCTTGGAAGCATAAAAGGCACCAACAGTCCAGTTTTCCTGGCTTTTTTGCCTACGGTAGGTAGAACCATGAAAGAGCCTGTGAGGCTTTGAAAGACAATTCTGAATTCTGCACTGTGTTCCCTCACAGAATCACTCATTAAGTAAATATTTATTGAGCAGCGTAGGGTGAGAAACTACCTTGACATAATGATAACCTCCAAGTACCCTACCAGGCAAGTTCTCCCAGGGGTCATGGAACAGAAAGGCTCTCAGACTACATTAATATGTTTGAATCACATGGTTGGTTCATTAAATAAATTTAAAGCACATAGTGAGAAGCAAGGGAAAAAGATATGGTGTAAGTTATCACACTTAGACTAGAGTACAAGCAGGTGGGAAGAAACTACATCACCTGAATTGGGTTCCGCCTTCCCTGTGGATGGTATTGGTGTGAGGATCAGAGTTAGTATGGGCAGGAGGGCCCCATAGGTGAAGGTGTCTGGGTTCAAGGGCATATACTTGTTCTATCAGAGCAATCCTACCTGGCCATAGCTGTAGTTTGGCAATTAGCCTATTCAGCAGCCATGGATGATTATATGTGTACTTCTTGGGTAGAGGACACACAGGCCAAAAGAGGCACATCAGTGAGTATCTAAATTAAGACCTTATCAATATTCAGTACCTTCTTATATTCAATGTATCATGAATATTCGGTAACTACTTGGCCCACCCTTTTCTCTGTGCATTCACACAAATATGCTGTACTTCATTTATTTGTCGAACTGCTTACTCTATGCTTAACACATCTTAATGAGTTTCATCCACTTCCATTTGCTTTCCTCTACAGCAGAACGGCACATTCTCAAACCATACGGCAAAACGCACATTAGGAGCAGTTACTGTTATTTCCAGCTCTAGGGGCAGGAAGATAATGCTCAGAGCAGGAAGCAAATGCTCAGAGAATGAGCAGTTGGGGATATAGGTAGGAAAGACACCTTAGTGGGGTTGCTATGTGAGGTAAGACTTCAAAACTGAGTGGGATGTGCCCTGGAGAAGCAGACGGTCTGGGCCTTCCAGAAAGAGGAATGAATGACTGAGCAAAGGCACTGAGGAGTGACACAGAGTGGTACCTGAAGCAAACTAGAGCATCAGGTGCACAGGTCAGAACAGGTGCCTGGAAGCTGGGATTGGAGAGGAGACAGGTGGCAGTAGAAGGAACCTCCATATCAAGCTGGACTTGGATGTCACTGAGGAGAAGATGGGCAGCCACCCATGCAGGCTGTGTGCTAACTTGGGGGTCCCAGCCAGGGCTGCAGGTTACAGGCTCTGGTAACCACCTACGGGGTTTCAGAAGTGACGAAAACCTAACGTGACTCAGGGCAGGAGGGTTGTAGGCACTGCGTCCAAGACGCAGAAGAGCATGGGTTCAGGGAGACCCACCTCACTTCAGGCTCTCTGCTGCCACAGAGCATTGTGGGCTGTTTGTCAGAACTGTCTCAAAGGAGACGAAGTTTTCACTTCGTTTCTGGCAGCTGATGGATAATATCACCCAGTGGTGGACAGTGTTCTACACTATGTCATTCTACATGACCATTCCTATTTGTTTTTGTGGAGAACAGGGGTCAGACTCAGAGCTCAGTTTTGACTTCCCAAAGGGACCCCTTTGCTCCACTCACTAAAGATAAACAAACCCCCTTTCTGGGCCCCTTTTCAACCAAAGCTAATTAGGTTCTATTTATATTTGTGATAAAAGGGTAAACATATCCCAATTTCTCTAAATATCCACTGATAGACTCAAAAGAAACTAACTAGTCTAACTCCTAATTCCCATCCTACAACTTGGAAGCAGAGAGGAAGCTTGAGGAAAGAAATAAAATAAATTTTTGTGAATTATGCATAGCCTCCTTCCTAGTTCTTCAAGCCAGCTCAAATTGCAATGGGCTAACCCATTTTCTTATTCATTCACTCAACAAACATTCTTTGAGCCTCTAATGTGTGAGCAGCACATGTGTTTCACACAATGATTCACCATCAGGCCAGAGAGGATTCATATTACACAGTTTAATTAAATCAGAGATGGATGCACCTTAAATTAAGAAAGCTTAAACCTTGGGGCATGTCTCTAGAATAGGTACTTTCCAAGACCCTGTGAGGGAACTTAGCAAAAAGCTTACATAGTTGTATGGTTTATGAAATATGCAAATGCATAATATTTTAACTGCAATTGGCTTAAGTCCATTATATATTTCCATTTTGGCTTTCCTTCAGCCACACTTACCCTCAGTTTGGGTGTTTTTGGAGTGGCTATGGGCATTTTGGGGATCTGACTCAGAAGTTAAATTGGGGGTACATTTGTGTTTAGTAGGAGAAATGTATGTGATTCACAGTCATTTCCCATGGATAGTTAAGTCATTACTAGCCATCCCAGTGTAGAACCTCATTCCAGGAATGCTCCTCTACCCATTGTGCCGACTAGCTCTGCATCAAGACAACAGCATAGGGCCAGAGGTCATATCATAATCTGAATGTGTCCTACTGAACCCCATATCCCAAGTATGTGAGTAATTGGAGAAACAAGGTTGGAAATGTAAGGAGCCAGAAGCAGTCCATGGACAACTTTTTAGTCATCAGATACGTAAAACTGGATCCTTTGGTTGGGAAGGAGACACGGACAGGCCCGCAGGATGAATTATTGTCAAGGTATGCCAGGCCTACTCTGGGAGTGCTAGAAAACTGGAAATGACGTAGATCTACTAAGTGAAAAAAGAAAAGAAAAAGGAAGGAGGCATTAAATGGAGAAGGATGGAAAGAGAAAGGAAAAGATGGCTTTGCTCACCTGGGAGAATTTTATGCTCTTGCTAAACTAAGTGACACAATGTAGCCTTGGTGTGTAGGGTTCTCTTTAGTCCTAGAATAGGATTCTTGACATAAAATTATGCCCAGTAGTTGGAGCCACATATATACAAGGTAGTATCCCAGACTGTCAGATCCTACCTTGGTCATCATTTGTATCTGTGGCTTTGACTTATTTATACGAGTCATGAGTGCCCTACTTCCTTGACTCTTAAACCAAAAGAAGAAAAGTCTCTGGCCTCAACTCCAGAGTCACGTTGGCTGAATGCCACAGCTTACTTTTATAAGTGAGTCTCTAAAAATATGTCTTATAATTTTACCAACCAAAAACCTACCTCTACCTTCCCCAGAGACATCTACCTTCCTGTTCAGAATACATTAACACATGGTCCTCTCCACACAGTCCTCAGCCTGGAAGTCATCTCCATCAGAAGACCACTGAAGGTACCAAATGGCAATACCAAGTTTTCAGGTCACCTTGGAAAATTCAGTCCTTCTGTGCTCTGATGGGTTTCCAGAGCATTACCAGCCAACAGCTGCAGGCCCCCTGTCCTCATCATAGGAAAACGTTATTCATGCAGCTATGATACATATGCCTTAGACGTCTAAGGAAAGCAGATATACCAGAAACTTCCATAGTAATGAGTGGGAAGTACAGTCTAAGAGACTCAAGACATAAAAAAGCATGAATCACCACAGTATCTTTAGCTTATTGCCTAGATGGATAATGATGCTTGATGGAGTTTCTTCTACATCTTCAGTCCTATTCTGGTGGACAGCACTAGTACGGGCAGTTCCTTACACATACATCAGTGTCATTTAGGATGGGATGCTTTGGGCAGAAAGCCTGATTCGACTAGCTTAAACAATAAGAACTCACAATCTCACATGACAGGAAGTTGGAGGCAGGGTCATTCCAGGGCTGGTTAATTCAGCTGCTCGACGATTTTTTTCCACTCCATCTTCAATGTGTGGTGTGACCTTCCAGGTTGGCTCCTCTTCATGGCACCACGAGGCCACTGCATCTTCAGATAATACAAGCTGAAGGCATTGTCTGGAAGGCCAAAATGGGTTGGCTTCCTCTCACTTATGTCTTTTTCTAAAGTCAGGTTTATGAATATATGGGTGACATACAGCAAAATTCAACAGGTTTAGGTTTACAAACTGGTAAGTTTGACAAATGTATACAGTCATGTAACAACCAAGGTGTAGAATATTTCCATCATGCCAGAAAGTTCCGTCATGTCTGTTTGTAGTCAGTCTCCTTCAACCCAGCACCCGGCAACCACGAATCTAATTTCTGTCCTTATAACTTGCTTTTGCCAGGATGTCATATAAATGGAATCATACGTTAGGGTTAGCCTTTTGGGTCTGTTTTTTTTTCACTAAGCATAACACGTATGAGCTCCATCCATATCATTGCATATATCAGTGATTTGTTCTGTTTTATTGCTGAGTGGTATTCCATTGTATAGATATACCATAATTTGTTTATCCATTCACCAGTTAATGGACATTTGGGCTGTTTCCAGTTTTAACTATTATGAATAAAGCTGTTGTGAACATTCACAGACAGGTCTTTGTATAGAGGTATGTTTTCATTTCTCTCAAGTAAATCCTTAGGAGTGGGATTGCTGAGTTGGAAGGTTAATGGACACTGCTTTTTAAGAGTGATAAAACTTCTCCCAGTAGTTCCTATGTGTCTTAGAATGGAGTCACAAGCCCCTGCCTAGACCAATCTCTGGCAGAAAGAACAGAGAAACTCATTAAAATCCACCTCCCTTGCTATATAGGAAAAAGTACAATCCTGCCTAACCATATAGTTTCCCATGGAAACAAAATCCAGGCTCTTCCAGCAGGAGAAAAGAGAAAAACAGGTTTAGGCAGGCAACCGATAGTGACCCACCCAGGAACCACCCTGCTTCTGGACTTCTTATATTAGATAATTAGTTCCTTAGTCTGTGTACGCCACTTAAATCAGATTTTCTGCTGAAGGCATCCTAAATGGCCTTCATGTGACTGCCTGTAGCACTTAGACAATCAGAGGGAACTGTCATGACCTGCACATCATAACCATGGGGTCCTGGCCACAGCCGAATGGACTACATGCTGGTCAGTGGCCCATAAGAGGCTCGTTGAGGTGTCTCACTCTAGATTTGGCTCAACTGATCACATAGTCTCTGGGAGAGTTTAAGCTCAGGACAGAGGGAAAGAGGCAGTGAGTAGAAGAGTGGCAGCAGAATCAGGAGACCAACGCAGAGAAAGCAAGCAGAAGGCCTGAGGGAAGGATGTCAGTGTGAGGAAGCGGTCCAGAGTGATGAGAACAACAGCAGCAGAGATGAGCAGGGTCATGTGTAGGACCCAGTCATCAGATTAGGGAGCACTGGCCAGCACTTCTGGGAGAGGGGAAGAGGCCCACTGCCACAGGTGCCGTGTACCTGGAAAAGTCCTCTGTTCTTGCTGACACTGCTGAGATGATTGCCAGTCTCTTTGGTTTCCCCAAGTGTCCATATAGAGAAGCTGCCACCTGAGATTACCGGAGGTAACAGAACTAGGTCTGTCCTTTGCCCCCAGAGTTTGCTCACTTCAAAACCTGCTAATCACAATGCACCTGAGTGTGTCCCTGAAGGCCAAAGTACACAAGGAAAACTTGGCCACAAATACGGCAACAACCATGTCCCTCCTGAGCACTGTCAGCTCCCTGAGAGGGGGCAGAGATCAGTGCATGCGATGGAACAAACCAGAGGTCCCTGAGGGCTAACTCGGAGCTGGGCACCATATTGAGCACCTCACACAGGTTAACTCACTGAATCTTAAAAACACTATGATGTAGGTAATATTCTTTTTTTTCCATTTTTGAGATGAGGAAACTGAGGTCTAATGCTAGTAATTTGCCCAGCTTTCATAGCCAGGGAGTGGCAGAGCCTAAGACCAGGGGCCCTGATGGGGACAGAGCATGGAAAAGTACCAGGGAGGGCAGAAGAGCATCTCAGTCCCACTGGAAGCTGAGGAGGACAGCCGGCCAGTGAGGAACTCCAAAAGCAGGATCATCAGGAGCCCAAACTCTACCGTACACACACACATTTCAAACCATCCAGCCCAAGAAAAATGTCTCCCTCTTCAGAGTTCTGGCCCAGGGATTGAATTGGATCTCAGGCCAACAGGAAGCCAGCAATTTAGACTTGAGGACTTGTTCTTGAAGGTCTCATGACTCAAAATGTGAACTGTGGCCCAGCAACATGGGCATCAGCTCGATGCTTGCTTGATGCACAAGATCTCAGGTCCCACTGGAGACACAGGAAGTCTGCGTGTGTGTTTGACAAGACCCACAGGTGATACATACGTCCTCAAGATTCTGAGATGTTCTGTCCTAAAGAGACCTGGAGTATCTGGAATAAGGGATAGAGGTTGAGAAGAGAAGAGGAGCCAGACCCCTCTCTTATTTTATCCTAGTCCAAACCTAAATGGCCAGTGTATTTTTCAGACCTTGTATTTAATGATGTCAGGATGTAGCCACCTCTGCACTGTGGGGCTGGTATTTTGAATGCCCATTTAACAACAAAAACAGGAATTATTTTTTTCTTTATGAATTGCTTTCCTGCATCTCTTCTATGTGTCTCATCTATTTTCCCTGGCTCTGTGTGTTTTTGTGTATGGAAAAAGCAGAGCTTAAATGTCAGAAGGAAGGGATCAGATTCCCTATCCTTTTGCCAACCAAGAGCACATTTACTAGTCTCTTCCCTCCATTAAACGTTAAATGATGTTTATGAAGCACCCACATGGGCCTCGAGCTTTTCTCGGTGCTTGGGGTTGCCAGGTGGCCGACATAATGGCATTACCCTTTATTTGAACTTTCTACTCTGGTGTTCTTGGAGGCTCTGTAGGAACATGAACAGGCTCATATTTAAAGTAACAACCAAGAAAGGAGATATATACAACACATGAGAAGTAGTCGCCGATTCTTATTCAGGTAAGTCAGTGAGCTATGACAGGTCAGTTTCCTCTTATCTCAGTTCATCCCCATCAGCCCTGTCCAACAGCTGTCTTCAACTTCTCTGGCCATCACCCACCCTGGCTGAACCCTGCCAGCTCCTTACTGCTTGGAGGAAAACTGGACAACCCAGGAAGTACTGAAAAGGGTGTCGAAATAGGCCAAATTTCCCTATTAAAATCTCAAAGATGGAGTGACCAGACTCACCAACTCCATATTGGGGTTCATGATTTTACATTGGGGAAGTACATTTCAAATCAGAGCTGGCCTGGAAAATCTAGATCATACGGTCACTACAACCGCAAACTAGATAAGTATAAAAATGGGCATTTTATCCTAACACAGGAGGAAAAGAGATAGGTTTTTTTAAAGATGAATTGCATCCTTTCTTATGTGTCTAAACCTGAGATCTTTCAACATCTTGTTCAGTGTATCAATTGCTATGTGAACTCAGGTGGGTAATTATCGTCCTATCATCACCAGGAACTGAGATCTATAATACGGAAAAGTAGACTGTTACATCCTCCTGCTCTACAAGCAGCATCAGTAAACCACACATCCACTCCAGAAAAAGCACCCAGACACTCCTTCCCAGAAACTCACCTGCAGAGAAGGCAGGAAGGAGGAGGGGGGTGAAGCTTGCAGACCACCAGACGCTTGCCCTCCTCTCTCTTGGAACCTGTGGCTGCGTTCAGGAAAAGGCTTTCAGGCCAGTAATAATGAATCCAACGCCACATGAGTGAGATGTGCAGGTGTGAGTGGGAGACTGCAGGGGCAAACCCAGACGAATGGGAACGTGGAGACAGAAGAATTTGGGGGCACAAGCAGAAGCAAAAATTGTGCTTGAATGAGCAAAAAGAGGACAGATGCCTCTTCCTGAGGGAGGGTGGATGCGTCAGCCTAAGAGGCAATGTAGAGCTCTGAGCTGCACAAGCTCGGTGCTGTGGTCAGGGAATCAGGGAAGGATGCTGCAGGATGGGAGACCGCCTCATCAGATAGAAAGAGTCAGAATTGTCTGAGGCCTGAAAACTCTGTCAAACTCATTGGCCGTAACTCCACAGTCACCCAGGGAAGGAAGCAGTCTTGATAGGTCAACCCCCATGAGAGCAAATGAATGGATAAGCCAAAGGCACAAATGCTTGCCACAAGCCACCTAGTAGGCTCTCAGTAATTAGTTACCGAATGAATGGGTGAATGAGCCAGTTAATCATTTGGTCCAGGAACTGTATCCATTCATTCATTTGTTCATTCAGCACATACATTCTGAGTGTCCCTTTTATGTCTTGAACTAGGCAACTAGGCATCAGTCAACAAAACAGAAAAGGTTTCTGTTTTATATCCAGAGCATTTAGTGGGGAGACACAGACAAATAAATATACAAGCAAATAAGAGTGAGGTAACTTATAACCAATAGCAAGTGCTCCAGAGAAACTAAAATGCAGGATTAGACTAGAGCAGAGGTCAACAAACTTTTTCTTGAAAGGGCCAGAGAGAAAATATTTTAGGTTTTGTGAGCCAGAGACTGTCTATTGCAACTACTGATTCTGCCACTGCAGGATGAAGGCAGCTATGGTCATTATGTAAATGAACAAGCCTGGCTGCGTTCAAATAAAACTTTATTTACAGACACCGAAATTCAAATTTCATATAATTTTTACATCACAAAATATTATTCTTGTCTTGTTCTTTTCAACCTTTTTAAAAAAATGTAAAAACCATGCTTAGCTCTCAAGCCACACAAAAACAGGCTGATGGCCGGCTGTGGCCCCCAGGGCACAGTTAGCAAACCCCTGGAATAGAGTGACAAGGCAAGAAGTGAGGGCCTGCGTGGAAAGGGACACTTGAGCTAAGACTAAAATGAGCATAAAGAACCAGCCAGGCAAAGAGAGGAGGGAAGAACATTCCAGGCACAGGGAGGAGTGGTACAAAGGCCTTAGAGAAGGAATTATCTTGACATGCTCAAGAAACACAAAGATGATCAGAGTGGCTAATGTACAGCGAACAAGAGAGAAAGCTGCAGGAGATGAGTGCTTCTTGAGGCACATGGTCTCAAAATCAGCTTTTAACAATAAAAAATACATATATCCACGGTGCTCTACACCAT
Source organism: Zalophus californianus (assembly GCF_009762305.2). Classification (NCBI taxonomy): domain Eukaryota; kingdom Metazoa; phylum Chordata; class Mammalia; order Carnivora; family Otariidae; genus Zalophus; species Zalophus californianus. The sequence goes on along the minus strand of NC_045600.1, from coordinate 44,551,063 downwards.
TGACAGTGGTTGAATGGTTGTGAGGGGAAATGGATCTAGAAACGTGTGTTCTCACTTGGTCATGGTTTGGAGATGTAAGGATGAACGTAACCCTGGTCTTTGCTCTTATCTTCATGTTGGAGAGACACATACGGTGAGCTTGGACTGATGGGCATGTCTTTGGACAAAACGGATTCTGACCTTACTGGCGCTGGTTTCTCTTCTGCAGATTTCTTTACTGCTCAAGATTAGTCCTTCTTACGTTGTAAACAACAGCATCTCTCTGGAAAAAAACTGTGGGTGAAGCAGCTCCCAAATTAAGATTTTGTTTGTTTTGTTTTGCTTTAATGAATAACGGCCACTTCAGGGTTTACAACATTAGGAGTGTTATAGATCATTTGATTCCTGGGTTCTAACCAACATGTGTCACCCTGGGGCCTTCCACATGACTGTTTTTCTATAATCTCATTAAATCCAAATTATCAGAAGTCTTCTGGAATTCTGTTTTCAAAGGGAAAATGGACAACTCCATCCAGAAACCACACACCAAGACAACTATGGCTACCACCAAAAACCAAATGGAATCAGGTTCTTGGAAGCCCCTGTTATACCTTCTCCATCCCCTACGACTTAGGGGTAGAGCATGAGGGGGTGAAGGGAAGCCAGGCCCAGGTGAAAGGAACTTGTCTTTGCAGCATATTGTTCTGATTCTTTGGCTTCTGGTCCCTACAGCCTTTGGACCTGAGTCAATTCCTGTTCTTATGGAAACTACCCAGGTCCATATGTTACCCTTCATGTGTGGATTTTTACTTTGTTAAATAACATTTCTTGCACAGAATTAAGGCACAGAATAGCATCTCAGCCCTTCAGATCCCCAATTGGGGGGCAAAGCAACTCAGCAGTTTTCAAGTCCTGGCGGCATCAAAAGAGCATCTGCAATCAATTACCACCTTCCCCCCACCCCTGTTCCTCACCATCCTTTGCTTAAAAATGGCTAACTTATTTTTTTCTCTCATATCCTTGTAAAAACACATGCACACAGCAACACACACATGTGCTCCCAGGCTGAAATCACAAGTGCCAAAGCTCTGCCTGGAGAGATCGTTTATGACTGGGTTATACATCCCCGAAAATAGGGGTTTATAATGGAAACACTGACAGATCATTAACTATAATAGCATAAACCAAGGCACAGAATTTTCATGTTGTCTCCATTTTGTTTGTGTCAGCAGGATTTCCAGACCAGAATCTGGTTGTAGCTCATGAACTGCGCCCTAATGTGTAAGGCAAATTTGAGGGCAAGAGGACAGCCCAGAGAAAATGGCTCGGGACATGCAGAGTCCGCTCAGGTGCAAGATATGCTGTGATGTTTGCATTTAGTGATGATCACAGGAATCTCAGCATGGAGAAGACACCATCGGCTCTATCAACTAAATCCCTATCAACTATTTCCTGTCAACTATTCATCTTGAATGACAGATTTCTCCTTGCCCCAAGTGTAACTTTTACTTATATAAAGAAGCACCAAGGTGCGTGGGTGGCTCAGTCAGTTGAGCATTGAACTCTTGGTTTCGGCTCAGGTCAGGGTCTCAGGGTCGTGGGATGGAGGCCCGTGACCAGCCTGGCATCAGGCTCCATGCTCAGCAAGGAATGTGTTTTGGATTCTCTCTTTCTCTCTCTCTCTCTCGCTCTCTCTCCCCCCCCTTTAAAATAAATAAATAAATCTTTAAATAATAATAATAAAGCAACTTAGAGCAACAAGCTAGCAGTTGATAGATCAGAATTATTACTTACCAGAGCTCGGTTCTGTCTGGTTCTTGTGCTCTCCTGCAACGAGAACAATCCACTAACTTCATCCCCAGGGCTTAGGACGTTGCCTGACATATAGTAAATGCTTAATATATATTTGGTGCTGCCACGAACTGATGGATGGATCAGCGAGCTAATGAAGGAATCAGCAAACAAATCTCTATTGGCCTCAGGTTTCTCATTTGCAGTTCAACAAGATCAGTTTTTCTCAACTCTGGTTGCACAATGGAATGACCTTGAACCACTTTATAAAAATACTAATACCAGATCCTACCCAAGACCAAATAAGTCAGAATGTCTAGACATGGGGCTTGGGCATCAGTAACTGGAAAAACTCCCCAGGTTTTCTAATGTAGACTAGATGATCCTAAAATTCCTTTCTGTCTTTAGAATTCTATGGATTTGGGGGCACCTGGGTGGCTCAGTCAATTAAGCGGCGAACTCTTGATTTTGGCTCAGGTCACGATCTTGGGGTGATGAGATTGAGCCCCACATCGGGCTCTGCTCTGGGCATGCAGCCTGCTTGGGACTCTCTCTTACCCTCTCCCTCTGCCCCTCCCCATCTCCCTCTTTTAAAAAAGAAAAAAGAATTCTAGAGATTTTAACTAATTTGAGTCATAAACTTCAAGGCCTAGAATTTGTTTCTTCCCAGCTGAGGGAGATAAGAGGGTCGAAATGACATCAAGAAATTATGTTTAGGAAATAAGGACCATTTATTGGCTTCCCTGGGGCCAAGCACTATGCATGGTATATACTACCTCCAATCCCCCTGACAGGTGACGTTATCTCACTATCCCTGTTTTTCAGATGAGGAACCTGGGGCTCAGAGAAGTGAGTTATCCAAGGGACAAGGAGTTATCCAGGGAAAGGCAGACCTCCCGAGTTGCCATGGGGTGTTGTCGGTCAACTCCTTTTCAGAACTTAAGGGTGCTCGGCATCAGGCGAAGAGTGGAGGAAGAGAGAGAAGTGAGAACTTCAGAACATGCCCCAGGAAACTGTGAGGTCTGGGGAGGAGGAATTCCCTCCCAACCCGGTTCCTCTCCAACTTGAAAAAGGACCATCCTGCCTCTCCCCCAGGCCTGGGCCAGCTGTCAGAGATGAGACCTGATAAAGGCCCTGGGCCTCCTCCTTGAATTCCTTTGTTCCAGAACCCATCCCATTACAAAAAGGTCACACATCTTTGGCCCCTTTTAATTTCAGGGGTGGAGAGGTAAAAGCGCAGTCGGGGAAACATGTGCAATTATGAGCAATTACTTAAACGGCTTTCAGACAAGCCTTGGCCCTCCACCAGCAGGCAGAAGGGCCGGCGTCTGGGTTTTGTAGGCCAGGAGAGGGGTAAGAGGGTGGGGGTCTGAGGGAGAGGGGGGAGGGGAGACAGCAGAGCCTTTTGTCACTAGGCTACCAAAAAAAAAAAAAAAAACCATCGGTATTTCCTGCCACTGGACTAGCTGACACTAACCAGCCCCAAGCAGGGGAACTATTCACTTAAAAGTCATCGTTTCCTTTACTTATCTGCCTCTAAAGAAACAAATCTATTAGCAGCAAGAAATCACTCCAACGGCTTTAACTAAGTGCTTCTCCTGCTGAAAATGCCCACGGCCTGCCTTCAGCTCCCACCAGCCATCCCCCTGGCCTCTGCTCCTCCCGGGTAGCAGCTCCGAGCTGGCCCGTGTCAGGGTGTCTCTGGCCACCACAGATAACAAGGGCCATTACGTTCCAAATCCTTTCCCAACCTCCTCCCCTCCCTTCCGCCAAAACCCCAAACCCAATTTCTCCCTGGCAGATCAAAGGCTGCCCAAGCTACAGGAGAGCTCACTCGATCAATAAACTCTTGACACAGGAATAAACACAATGATCCAATATTTTCCTTCACGATTTATTTGGTTCGCGAAAAAGCAGTGCATTGCTATGCCTTTTCTTTTGAGAACCACGGGGATTTGGTGTGGAGTTCCAAAGAGTTTGCTCTCTGAATTAAAAAACAAAAATGTCCCAGTAGCTCCAAGAATACTTTTCGCGTGTTTGTCAGTCTGGAACACACAAACCGTGAGAGGAAGCTAGCAGTACAGTTGGACGTTTTGAATCTTCCAAAAGCAATTTTCCTTCCGTTCAACTAAGTTTACGAGAGTTACTTAAGAGCTGCATACACAGGTAGATCTAATTTTAACAACTCATTTTGCAATTTAGGACGTATAATAAAAATTTATATGCTTCTCCCACTGTTCATCCTAAAGAATTCACAAGTACTTCACAGACAACCATCTGAAACTGTGGATCCAAAAGCACAACAAACAAAAAAATTAAATCCAGAACGCCCTGCATTTGGGACATACCAATTGTTTTTAAAGCCATGAGAATATTCATTTAAAAAATCAATTCCATTGATTCCTATATTGCTTTATGACCGTTGCTTTGATTCCTAAATCCTTAATCTATGAAACTGAAGGAGAAAAAATATAGGGAGCTAAATTGCTAAAATAGCCCACGGGACTCATTTTGGAATATAGCCGTTTAGATTGCCCCATTAACTAAGACGTTATGTTTACTCATATATGCCTTCCTATCTATCACATACATATTATAATTTTAGAAATAAAGTCTTGGCTATTCCTCCTTTATAACATATATAAATGTATATTTAGATCAATTTGAGCTTTTCGTTAGTAAGTATGGGAAATGCTCAACAAAGATCACTGACGCATATTAAACCACTTTGATTCAGGATCCAGATAAGAGAAAGCAAAGTGGATCAGTGACATGGGCCAGAAAATGAGGAAAAGCTGGGAAAAATGACACAATAACCGTTATACCTTAAGCCCAGAAAACGGACCATAATGTGTGTCGTCTTTACATTTATAGCCTCCAGGAAGAATATACATGCCTTGCCAAGCTGTTTTGTGTATTTCCTTCTAAAGCATGACTTAATATTGATAGCTACCATTTATCAAGAGCTCACATTTACCAAGCTTGGAGCTAAGCACCTGACAAGCTTTATATTCTTTCTTTTAGTTCTCACAAGAGTCCTATGAAATAGGTACCATTTAACAGATGAGGTAAGTGGTCCTAAAGAGGTTAATTGCCTTCCCCAGGGTCACATGGAAGTAAACTGGAAATGTTGGGATTTGAATGGAGGCATCTGACTCCGGAGCCAGACCGTGAACTGCCAACCTAAATCCAAAATGGCTACGAATTCCCCACTAGCCCACCAAGCGGCAGTAGCCTTTCTCTTCTAGAACATCTTTCCTCAGACTTCTCCATCCAAGCTTTCACATGACTTTAGCGGTTTGTTTTATTCATGCAAATGGATGCATTGCCTATTTCCAATTATATTACTATTGAAACAGTTTCCCCTCATTCTTGCATTTCTCTTAATTAAGTCAGGAGAAAAATCAGTATTTCATGGAGGAGAACATGGATCATAAAGTGCATTGGCAGGGACCTAGAAACAGGTCCACCAATTCCTTGTGCCTTCCTCCCAAGTCTTATGACTTTCAAGAAATGTATCTTTTACATTAATTTCCTTAGTTTTCAAGTGCAACGTGTGAGAGAAGCCTGGCATGATTTCCCCCAACAGGAGTAGATCCATTTTTCTCACTTTCTTCCTCCTCTTAACACAACAATTTGTACTAATCCTTTAGAGGGGCAGTCTCCCGATTGCCTTCTGTTCTATTAAGGTAATGGGCCATTGTCTTCTGACCCTGTGTCCAATGACTACTTTGCCATTCCTCTCAAATAGTTCACCATGAAAGTTCAGGGTCAAATAGCCTTTGGATGCTGGAATGGCCAGCCTGGCTGAAGACAGAACTTGGCACCCTTGGCCGAAGATTGATTGATCAGCACCACTGGTCCACTTTGTGGGGAAAAGTCTCTGAGCCAAACCATACAAAGCCAAAGTTGGGAAGGAGGGTTGGGGAGTTCAAGCCAGCCAAAAGGCAATTTTTTTTCCCTGTCAAAGAAAGCAGTCATGTAGTACAAAAGTGAGGCAGTGCGGGGCAGAGGCTGGAAGCTCCAGTGGCAACCATGGTGTATAATGGCCTCACAGGCCTCTCATCTTGATGAATGTGTTCTGGAGCTTTGTCAGCTTCTTGGTGCTTCGGTTCATCCCTAAGGAGTGATCTACTATCACCGTTATCAGTGACCTGTTCAGTTGCTGATATCTCTTTTGGCTGATTACAGTTTAGGCCCAAGCCCCCCCTCTCCTTGAACTTGAACTAAACCACAGTTGCAAAACGAAACGATCCGGTATCTCAAGTATCATTTACCTTAAGGAGAAGACCTACTTTCCAGTGCTCAGTCACTGGGGTCATGGAGAGAATTCTCTAGATATAAAATCATCTCCAAACCCAGACTACCTTCCTTGACTGACCTATTTTGGCTATCAGCTGCTTTAAACATTCACATTACATTTGAATATCTTAACCTACAATGCAGCATTTTTTTAAAGGTTTATTTATTTATTTTAGAGTGGGGAGGAGCAGAGGGAGAGAGAGACTCTCAAGCAGATGTCCCGCTGAGTATGGAGCCTGATGCGGGGCTTGATCCCACAATCCTGAGATCATGACCTGAGCTGAAATCAGGAGGTGGATACCCAAACAACTGAGCCACCCAGGCACCCCTGCAACATTTTTTCCTATCACTTCTTTGTACTTTGATAAATTATGTGCCTACTTAACCTAAACTGTGCCAACTCCCTAAAATGTTTATGTACCCTTCTGAGATAGAAGGTGCTATTCCTCTGAGAAATATGTTGCTCTTTTCTTGGAATCTATGTATTTGAATATGGCCCCTGCTTGCTCACAACATGGGAATCAGTGAAGTGTTTAAAAACTGCTGTAAGACAAATTAAGACTCCAGTGGGGCAGTCAATAGAAGAACATGTTCAAAGGGAAGATTTGACTCAAGAAAATTACACCAAAGTGACTGATGGTAGCTACACTTGTGATGACCGTAGCATAAAGTATAGGCTTATCAAATCACTATGTTGTACACCTGAAACTCATGTAACATTGTGTGTCAACCATATTTCAACTTAAAAAAATTTCACAAAAGTATATTTTTACCATAAATTTCTTATGTCTGCGCTCTCCTGGAGTATTTTTTCAATTCCTTGGAAAAAGAGTCAAATTAGTTCCCTGCCCTCCATAGTGTATAACTTAAAGAAAGTCTTGCCATATGTTGAGATTTATGTTAAAATATAATCAAACCAAGTTGTTGAATAGAGTCAAAGAAGACAGACAGTGGGTGGACAAGAGTGTCTTAGCAAATAGAGGGAGAACTAACTTGCCCAGCAAGCGAGCCTCCACAAAGAGTAACATTTCCTGCACTAGGACTTTCCATGGGATTTCTCAACTATCCGGGAATTTTGCTGACAGCAGAGAAGCCTCAGCTCAAAGTGTGTCTGTGGAGGCCACAGTGAGGCGATCACCTGCTCTTCCACATGCCCCTGGTCATGACAGATCTTCCCTGCCCACTGACATGCTATCACCTGTGCTCCCCATGGTCAAAGGCACATAAGCCGAAGCTGACTACATGAGTTAATGAATTCTTGGCCTTATAGCAGAACAAAGATTGCCAGCCACTGGTGTCTGACCCCACCACCTTGACCTCATTAGCACCATGCTTTCCCCAATAGAGTTAAGTTGCTGTATGCTATGTGGTCACATCACCTAGCATGAAACCATCAACATGTGAGCCCTGGATAGGCAAGAAAAGTCTGGAGAAATTAAGGCTTAAATAACCACCTACACATCTATTGCTAGGAAATAGAATACTTCATACGACATGTTCCTATTTTCAAAAATATAGAAACTGCTATAGAATGAAAAGGTTGATTCTAAGCCTTTAATGGACTATACATATAATAGGTAGATAGATATTTTATATATATAACATAATTATAGTATTACATATATAATATATATTAAATACATATAATTTTACAACCTAGAGGAGAAACTGAAATAATAGGTAGGTAGATTTATACATATACATATACATATACATACATACAACAATTACCTTATTTTACATATATACACACATATAAAAAGGTATGTAAATATATAATATATATATATAGAACATGTATAAAACATATATAAAATTTTATGACCTTCTTGGAAAGAAACTGAAAGAAGATGTTTCGGAAGCTTTGCAGTGGCTCCATTACACTCAGGTGCACCAGAAAGCTGGGGAAATGAGGATCTTTTACTTGTTTTCTAAAGTAAAATTACCACCAAAATTCTAGTGTTCTTTTCCCAGTGAGTCCCCTTTTTACTTAATCTCTCAGTCTTTCATTTGTTGGGTGCCTAAGGGACAAGGAGTCCACCTATAGTGGAAGCCTCTGCTTTAGTAGAGCAATTTTCTGCAGCAAACCCCACTCCCTTTTCTGATCCTTTGCTCCTTGTCTCTGTCTTCTCACTGAGACCTCAGCTTGCACCACTCTCCCTTTCCCTGACCACATTCCTGACATGATGGCCTTCTCTCTCAAACAGACCAAACCCCTTCCTGCCCATAGGTGCTTGCATTTGCTTGTTCACTTTACCTGGAAGACTCTTCCCTATGTGCCCATCACCTTTCATTTCTTCCCTCAAAATCACCAGCTCAGTCAGGGCACCTGGGTGGCTCAGCTGGTTAAGCATCCAACTCTTGATTTTGGCTTGAGTCATGATCTTGGAGGTGTGAGATCGAGCCCGGTGTCCAGCTTGCACTGGGTGTGGGGTCTGCTTAAGATTCTCTCTGCCCCCACCCCCACTCTCCCTCTCTCTCTCTCAAAATAATAAGAATAATATTAATAATCACCAGCTGAGAGACACTTCTGTGACCTCCCCACCTGAATCAGTCCTCTACCTCCATCCAGTTACTGTCCATTACATCCCCCTAAGACTTTTCTTTAGAGTACTTATGATCATCAAAAAACCTTCTGTGTTTATTTATTTATTCATTGTTAGCTCTCTCCTCTCACTAGAATATCAGTTCCATAAAGGGGAAACTTCACCAATTTTTCGCACTCTCAAACACCCAGTATCTAGGCAATGCATGGCACATAGTAGGAGATAAAGAAACAATGAATGAATGAACGAATTGCCCAGTGTTCCTCAATGGAAAGGCAGAACTTCTCAAGAGAAACTATCAAATATCTGGCTTGTTATTTAAGGAGTTTGAAGGGCATTAACAACTTCAAACACCCTGACACTTGGCTCAGTGTCCAAGTGTTATGAGAACCTCCCTGACTTTAAGGGTATCTTCTAGTTTCCAAACACAAAATTGCCTACATATTAGAATGCTTAGATATATTTAGCATCTAGATAATGATAATAGTTACCACTTAGTGAGTACCTTCCCTGCCAGGAATGTGTGTAACACATTCTCTCATTAGCCTGCAGAGCAACACAATGAGGTAGGGATATTATCCCTACTTCACAGATGAGGAGATTGAGTCCCAAGTGATTTGAAAAAACGCATGGAAAAAATGAGTGTTAGAGCTGGTATTTGAACCTTGTCTGTCCCATCCATCTTGAAGGCTCATGCTTTTCACCACTTCTTTGTTGGCGTCCAACTCTTGATTTCGGCTCAGGTCATGATCTCAGGGTCGTGAGATCGAGCCCTGCATTACCTGATTGAGTCTCTCTGTCCTTCTCCCTCTGCCCCTCATGCTTGGGCTCTCTCTCTGTCCCTCTCTCTCTCTCTCTCTCTCAAATAAATAAATAAATCTTTAACCACTTCTTTGTTTTGAGAAACCAAAACATCAATAAAGATAATTAGCTCATGCTGCACATACATATGGTGTCCTTGCAAGGTTTGAAGACATTTGTGTAGTCATATTTATAGTAATAGTTTTCCAACCCCACCATAGCCATTCAAAACAAGTGCTTATTTGCAAGATAGGAATACAACTACTTCAGGTTTTTTGTGAGTTTTTGTCATCCCATCAACTCCAAGGGAAAAAAGCAGAATTATTTGAGATTTAGCACCTGTAGAAACTGCTGCTTTTTGTTCCAAGTGACAAACATCTATTTATGGAGAATTTAAACTGAGTTCCTCACTCTTTAGTAGTAAGCTTCTCCCAACAGTAATGCGTAAGACAAAACAAAAGAATGTTCCTAGAAGTAAGATTTATACAGTTTACAAGATCTAATTTTTCTATAATAATAGCTATATCGTCATCAACACTGCTCAAACAAAGCTATAAGAGACATTAGGATACTATTTCAGAGAAAAATAGAGAAGGAAACAACTTACTTTCTTCAAACGCCCAGTTATTTCGCTTTTATCCTGATACCTGAGTTTTCTTTCTCAATCTGTCCATAGCTCATTCTGAGTCTCATTCTTTCCCTTTCTTCCTTCCTAGAACTCATCACAAGAGAATCTACCTAGTAAACTCTTGTCCCTTCTCCCCACCTTTTGATCTCCCCCACACAATTTCTACATGAAGTCTTCCAGCTTCTCCCTTAATTTTTTCCCTCTGTGAGGTGACTTTCCCAGTTCTTACTCCCTTCTGCTTGCCTTTGTACGAAAATGCAAGTGTGTGAGATTTACAACTCTGCTCAGCGGGCTCTCTTTCCATCTCTTCTTGGGGTTGACTTCTGAGCGAAAAATCCCCCAGCTGAAACAGCAAAGACGGAAGGTTTTGAAGACATATCCAAATCTCCCAGTTCACCCCAAAAAAGCAACAGCTCTCAAACTCGTTACATTATGGTGGGGAAGGAGTTCCACAGCCTGACTCATCTTTCTAAAAGGGCACTTTCAGCAGCCTCCAAGATGTATTAACCAAATGACTGAATTTTAATAAGAACCTTTTCACAGTAGGGAGAGCCTGGATGCACATGGACCTTCTCTCCCAATCCAGCTCAGAATAGCAAGTACCCATTCATAGGCCATCTCCCCACTCCTGGTTATGGGGGATAACAGGTCAAAAACCCCAAAGGTAGAGAAAATAAAACGTTGGAGAAAAGTGGGAGTGGTACGGCCTGGTGGTTAAGAGTAAAGGCCTTGAAATTCCCGTTTTGGCACAGAACAATTGTGTGATCTGGGGCAAATTAATGAACTCCTGTTACCTCATCTGTAAAATGGAGCTATTTATAGTATGCAATATGTCATTTTGCTGTGACAGGATAGTCACAATATAACAAGATAGAACAAAAAACACTTAATACTCTTATGGTACCATGCTTGATAAGTGGTTCCTATCATGACTGTTTTTATTCGCTATAACATCACTGAACCAGGCAGCTTCTCATGATAGCAAAGGAATTTAGGCCAAGAGGTATACTGTCAGGTTTCCCTCCTAGATAACCCAAACTTATACCAGATGAATTAAGTGGAAAAAAAAGGAAAATAATAAACAAAGGCCCTTTTAAATGTCTTTCCAATATAAATGGTCTAGAATCAGAAAAGAGAAAATCAAAGAAAAAGAACAGACAAAACAGATAAAGCTTGCATCTTTCCCAGATTTCAACATAAACCATCATGGATCAGGAAAAGACTCATCCATTAGTTCTTCAGAGTTCTTTTATCAAGGGAGAAGAACCTCCCCCGGAGAAGAGAGATAATGACTAACCTCAAAATACCAAAAGAAAGTTTAAAACTCTGGCCTCTGCATCGAGGTACAAGTCAGGAGCAGGTCAGGAGCAGTGACCAATCTCTGGAGCTACTGGAAAAGGGACTCCCAGATTGACATGTGTACGCTTTCCAGGGAATGCACTGGAAAGGGGGACAAATTTCACTAACCCCACCAGGCTGGTATTTCCAGTTGCTGATACTCTGACCCTCTGGCCACCAGCTGTCATAAGAGGGATATCTCGCTCTCTGAGATTCAGAGTAACCTCACTGAAAGGTTGCTCACAAGGCATGGGGTTCAGGGCAGACAAAACAAAGTCAGATGTGCAGTAGAATGGGGCCAATTCTGATGCTGAGACCAGAGTTAGGCTGCCTGGCACTTTGCCTGTTTAAAACTTGTTTATTGGGGCCAGAAAGCTCAGCGGCTTCCACATCCTGAAACACAAGATGCCAGCAACTGTCAGATGTTCCTCAAAATAAACTTTCATGTTGATTATTTTTAGATGGGGCTGAAAAGAGACAGTTGGACCTACCTATGGGTTGCTCGTGGCGTAAGTCGCAGATAAATCTTTCTTTAGTGTGTACTTCAAAATTTCTTCTGCATGGAAAAGGACACCAGCTATGTGCCTCAGTTACCTAAAAACCAAGCGTCCTCCTCCGTATGGAAATTTAATGATTCTGTAAACTATGACTTTCATTCTTCACCAACAGTAATTTTGAAAGGCTTCAAATATTTGAAATCCCTGTCAGAGGTAAAACACTAATTTAACTGCTTTCTTTCCTCTGTATGAAATAGCTGCTTAAAAATATGAATAGAGTCCAAGCCCATTTCCATCGCAAACAACACGAAACAAGTTCCTTGCTTTTTTGACTCGCCTCATCTAGCAACCAACGTGTGGAGAGTAACAGCAACTAAAACCGAGGACTCTGCTGAATGTTTCTCCTTTTATAACTACTTGAGCGTGGCAGGCTCTTCCTATTAACTACATTACATCATCATTATCAAAGACGAAAGGAAATTAATTTTGTTTTTCAAGGTCTTGGCAATAAGTCGGTTCTTTACTTCATCAGACATCTGCTACGTGTGTCATTTGCAAAGCTGAGTTTTCCTTATGACTTTATTCTCATAACAATTTATCACGCAACCGTGTTTACCAGAGAACTTGTGCCGATGGGTTTTCTCTCTCTGAGCTGAAAGTGTAACATTAGCTTAAAGCCAATATCATAATCTATATTTCACCCTCAGATCGTTTTCTGGGCTTAAAAAAAAAAAGCCAACAAGCCTGTCAAGAAAAAATAACCACTTACGGTCTCTGGCTGAAATGTATTGCCAGTGCAACTCTACTTTGTTTTAACAGATGGGCCTTTATCAGCAAATTATGTGGGCAGTTCACCAACTTCCCTTAGGAATGGAGGAATGCTTCCATTTACTTGGGCCCTTATCTGTTCACTTAAGGCCACACTTGACCACAAAATTCTAGGGATTTTTTTTTTCATGTATTGATACAAAGAATAAACTACAGAGAATCTTCTGTTCTCTAATAATTAGTCATTCCTGGGCTGATTGATAGGTCCTTGGCCTTATTGCACATCATTGGGAAAAAAAAAATTAGGTGGTTCACGTAGTCACAACGGCTTCTCTACTGGGCTCTACTTGTATTCCTTTGCCTCAGTAGTAAGGGTCTCTAAAGAAGCTCTTCACAGCATTTACTTGGATGAATAATCTGCTGAGGTTTGACTCATTCTTCTTTTCCTTCTCCCATCTCTCCTTCGGCTGCTGACTAACTCTTAGCAGCCTCAGTTCTGCAGGTAAACACAGGAGCAAATTCATGGAAGCTTGTTGCTTTAGACAAGAGTCAACCACTCTAGAACGGGTGGTGCAGAGAATCTGAAAACGGATTTCAAGGAATATTAGAGAAAACTTTTATTTACCACATGCTTGATATAGGCACCTGGGTTTTCTGTTTATATTGTTTTATTAAGGGGCTTGGTGCCCCCCAAAAATGAATGATGGCTCTTATTTTTATTTTACCCAATTAATTTCACCTTTCCTTGTTACAGTATGCCGTAAACATCTCCACAAGAAGCAAATCCCCAGGTCTCGGTTTCTCTAAACCTATTAAATGAAAAGGTTGAACTAGAACCAAAGTTGGAGTGATCACGAGAAACACCTAGTTCAGTGTACAGATTCCAGAGTTCTACTCCTGGCAGAACTGATTCAGTAATGTTGAAACAGGAACCGGGAATTTTCCATTTCCAACTTCCCACGGGGGAGTCTAATGCAGATGGTCCATGGACCACGCTCTGAGAATACTGATCTGATGAACTCCAAGGTGTTCCTATTCCAATTTTTCTTCCAATAGTCTGGGACTCTATAAAAATGTTAATGAGATGTTAGCTGATTATCTGGGCAAATCTTACATTTACTGACTTATTTCCATCCAGTGCGGCCTCATCAGCATCTCCACTCCCTGTGTCTATTTTGTGAACCAGCAAGCCCAGCTCTGGTGGGGACGAGGCTGAGCAGGATGTGGGTGGCAGTTTTGCCCTCCAAAGATTGAGCACGTCACTCCAGCCCAGCCTAGCCCAGCCCATAGGCTCCTACCAGCCTCAAAGACAGGGGGTTCTTTAAATGTTACATCCCTTTTGTGTTCAAAGTGAGTTCTCCAAACAGCAGACACTTGCATTTTCAAAGTTAAGTGCAGAAACCATTCATTTTAAAGGCAAGTAGTGACTTTGGGATCACCCATGATTTTTTATGTATTATATGACAAGTCTCCTCCATTAGCACAATGAGAGAATGTTGTAGAGATGCAGTTAGAAAACAGATTATGACCCACATGACAAATGAACCACAACTGAGCATGGAACTTTTCAAAACCACTCATCCTAACCTCAAGTTTCATAAATGAAAACCAGAGAAAGTACGTGGCTGGTATGACCCAGAGGCCCAGTGCTCATGTGTGCTGATGGAATTTACAGGGTGCTGTGTGGAGAAGAGTCTGGCTCATGAGCATATTGAAGTCAGAGACCAAGGCTTGATCACAACTCCTTTACTAACTGCTTGTGTGACCTTGGCCAAACTACTTCACTTCTCTGAGCCTCGGTTTCCTTATATATAAAATGGGGCTCATAGTTACTCAACAAATATTTACTGAGTGCCTAGAGTGGACCAGTAACTATATAATAAGTGCAAGCAGTGGGCAAAACAGGCAAAAATCCCAGGCCTTGGGAGGAACACAGAGAAGAGACAAAGAAATAGAAACTATAGTGTCAGGTAGTAGTAAATTAATATACACTATGATGAAAAATAAAGCAGGGTGAGGAGTTAGAATAATAGATTGCTATTTCAGATCATGTGGTCAGGGAAGGTCTCTCTGAGGAGGGGACATTTCAACAGAGACCAGATTAAAATGAGGAAGGAGCCTTACAACATCTGGACAAAAGCCGCCCAGGCAGAAGCAAAGTGTAGGTGCAAAGACCCTGAGGCAGGAGCATTTGAGGAATGGTCAAGTGACAGCAAGGAGGCAAGTGTGGGTTAAGAAAAGTGAGGAGGAAAGTGGTAAGAAATGAGGTCAAAGAGGTAGCCAGATCATAAAGGGCCTGAAAGTGAGCAGTTTGGGTCTCATTCTATATTGATAAGAAGCCATTAGAAGTTCTGAGCAGCATAGACTGATGCACTTTCAAGCTGCTGTTTGAAGATGAGACTGGGGGTGGTGAGGGTGGGAGAGGAGTGCATTAATCAGAATAGGCTAAGTCATCCTTCACTGTTGCAAGTTGACATAATCATTTCCCCAGGAATTAAGTTCCTTGGCCTCAGTTTCTCTACACCTATAAAATGAGATGTTAATAAACAACCACAAAATTCTAGTGGTTTATAAAACAAGGGTTACTTCTCACTTGTACTTCATGGCCACTGCAAATAAGCCCTGGGTCTGCTCCACCTCTCCTCATTCTGGGAGCCAGGGATGGAGAAACCTCCATTCAAATCACCATGACAGAGGGAACGGGGAGCACGGTGACTCATGCATGGGCTCTGAAACATCAACCTGGAAGTGACATGCGTTACTTCCACTCATATTTCATTGGCCAACGCAGATCGTTGGACCATATCTAACTTCAAAGGCAGTGGGAAAGTACAATCCTACCATGTGCCTGCAAGATGGGATATTGGGTGAACAGCGCTAACGAATACCACAGAGACCAGAGGGAAGCAGAGAGACCAATTAAGAGGCTCTTACAGTAATCCAGGCAAGAGATGAGAACAGCTTAGACCAGGCAGTCACAGGAGAGGTGTTAGGAAACAGATGCAGAAGATATTCTGAAGGCAGAGACAACAAGATTTCCTGATGGATTAGATGTGGAATAATCACAACCACCTCACCATGGATTTATGTGGGTGCAGATTAAATAAGATGATGTATATGAACTTCTTTCATGCTGCCAGACATACCATAAGCCTCAACAATGGTGATTGTTACTGTTGTAGTTCTAGATTGAAGAGGTGCTGATGATCACAGAGCAGAACAGTTTAATTTTTGACCATCTGATTTTCCAAGACATACAGTTGCTTTACTCTTACACCACTGTTCACACACACATACACACACACATTGCTGAGAATAATCATAGTAGTTACTATCAATTTGACTTTAAATGGTCTTCACCTCTTAGGAAACTTTCTAATAATAAATTAATTTTCCCAGTAACTTCAAAGAAGCTTTCATTCCTGTAGACACATGTTTGGAACCCAGAAAGTAGCCTGCATAAAAGCCAGGAAGCCCCCAGTCTTTCTGCTCAGATGTTGTAGATTAACAGTCATTTGATTTGGGAATGTGAAATGAACTGATAAGAAAAGCTGTACGTACCAATGACATTCAGGAATGAAAACTGACAGATCACCTGCTTTAGAAGATTTGATTCTTCAGATTTTAAGGGGGTGTGGGGGAAGACCTTTAGTGACATTTGCTCTCTTATGGTTTACATTAAACAATTTAATATATAACATGAGGGAGAGAACATGATATAAACAATATATCCAGGAGGAAAAATAAATGACCTCAGTCCCAAGAGGCACTGTTATGCACTGATACTATTCATGTACATTATAAGGAATGATGTATCAGTTTTACTTCTAATCAGTATCTAAATATATCAGGGTCTGTTCCTGGAGTGCATTACACTATCTCACAATGCATACTCACATTTTACATTAATGTGGAAAGTATCCATCCGTTATCAGGCAGAACTTAATTCTATATTGAAAAATGAGGTGTCTGCTTGGTATACTTCTATTTTAAGGTTTAACATAATTGAGCAACCAAATCTAAAATAGAACTTTGTAGCTAAACTATGCTGTTTTTTATGGCATGGATGTTGAAAGATAAAGTTTTGATGGGTGTCTGACTCAGAGACATCACCGTTGGGTGCCTCTGGTTTCCAGCCCTGTTCTGGAAGCATCTAACCCAATGGTGTTGTGAAATTTCTAAAAATATTCTTAAAACAAATTTTTAAATAAACATATAATACATGTGGCTATTCTTGAGTTAATTATCCCCATAAACAAGCAAAATATCCCAGAAATGTCACAATTTCGGCTTCTAAATCATGTATTTTAAACTGCTTCCCACCTATTCATGTGTCTGGATTTGGGGTTCAGAAAATATGTTCTCTAGGGGCATGTGGGCAGCTCAGTCGATTAAGTGTCTATCTTTGGCTCGGTTATGATCCCAGGGTCCTGGATCGAGCCCCACATTGGGCTCCTTGCTCGGCAGGTGAGTCTGCATCTTCTCCTCCCTGTGCCCCTCCCTTCCACTTGTGCTCTCTCGCAAGAGCTCTCTCGCAAATAAATAAATAAAATATTTTAAAAAAAGAAAAGCAAGCAAGAAAGAAACTATGTTCTCTTTAGACACCAGTAGGATAAAAAGGGCTGGCTGTTGCCACATCAAACAAACGCAATTTAAGTATTGCAACACACCAATTGATGGGTTCCACAGGATAACAAATACAAGCAGGATCAGTTAGCCAGGCCACATGCCCAGGCCACTGTGGATGTTCCATAAAGTGAATCTGATGGATTTACTGAGCATCTTCTATGTGCCCAGGACAGCATTAGGTACCATGTGAAATCTGCATGACTGTCTGTGCTCTCAAACTCCTCCAAACAATTGAGGATGCAGTTGGCCCCTGCTCGGTACAAGTGTTGGAAATGTAACTTGATCTAGCTCAACCCCAACACAGAAAAAGTGGAGGGTGGTGGGAACTCACTGGCTCACCTGACTAAACTGTGGGGCAAGTGTGTATCTAGCCTTAGGGACAGAAGGATGAAATGTTTAAGTGCTTTGCTTTTTATATCTCGCTCATGTCTTTCTCTCTGTGAGTAGGCATCAATCATTCCCTCAGACCCAGTTTTCCAGAAAACATCCTGGCACCTCCAGATTCACATCTTGACCCCTTGGACACCAGAAAGAAAAAAACTCTTTTCCAGTGGTTCTAGAAGTGGTATAAATTTTCCTGGTGGGAATACTCCCACCTGGCCCCATTTCCAGCTACCCCCCTGAGGTCACTCCACCCTGAGGCCTGGGAAGAGATGGGCACAAAACACTGTCCTGAGCCTGGCGGAGCAGGTGCAAGCAGGTGCCTCTGTACATCACTGACTACATTATATTGCATACCCCTCTCTATGTACCTACAAAAGACTGAATGATACCTAGTCCCTGATTTCAAAGACTATTTCAGAGGAAACAGAGAAGGAAATAAATGATTTTAACATAGGGCAGTAATTGCTATAATACAGGCACACCCAAGATGCAGAGATGGCCCAAAGGTGGGGGTGACCCCCTCAGCCTCGGCTGTAGTTGGACCCTCAGAAGAGGCTCTGCAGAAAAGATGCCTTTATAGTTGAGAACATGTTCACCGGATTTGTAAGTGTGGTGGGGGAAGGGCATGCAAAGGAAACCCATGCACAAAGACCCACAGTAATGCAACAGAAAGTGGGGGTGAAGGGGCTGAGAGAATGGCTGGAAAGTACAAGAAGCTGAGAGACACCTAAGAAGCCAGGGGGTGAGGGCAAAGGAAATCTGGGACAAGTCATGAGGACTTTGGACACCTTCTAAGGAATTTGGATTTTTATCCTATCATCCAGTGATTTTCAACCTGTTTTAGTAGGGGGGACCATTTTACTGTGAAATGTTAAGTATGATCTCAACTTACATAACAAATTAACTTCTTATGTTGCTTATGTTGTTAGTGCATACTCATTGTATGAAAAATAAAGGGACTGGTCCATTTGATGAGAACATGAGTTTGTGAACTGGTCAAAATTTGGTAAATAGTAGATTTGAGAGAATTCATATTGCTTGTTCCTAAATGATTTTTTTTCTGAAATAATGTCAAACTTAAAGTTGCATACATAGTGAGGCACCTGGGTAGCTCCCACTCTTGATTTCCACTCAGGTCAGATCTCAGGGTCGTGGGATTGAGCCCCACATCGGGCTCTACGTTCAGTGCAGAGTCCGCTTGTCCCACTTTCCTCTGCTCCTCTCTCCTCCCCGCCCCCGTTTGTGTGCTCTCTCTAAGATAAATAAATAAATAAAATCTTAAAAAAAGTTACACACATAGTTGCACACAAAGCATACCCATATATACTCTACCCAGATTCCCATATTGTTAATACTTTGCCCTGTTTGCTTTATCATTTATTTTCTTGCTCTTGTTCTTTTAAAATATATATATATATATATATATATATATACACATAGGTATTGTGTATACTTGTTTTTCTGAACCATTTGAGAGTAAGTTACATACATCATGGCTATTTAACACTAAATATCTCAATGTATACTTCCTAAGTGGAAATATTCCTTCCACAGTATAGTTATCAGTTCAAGTAAACTGAACGTTTATGCAAAACTTCACCCTTCCGGCCTAATTCCAGTTTTGTCAATTATCCCCAAACTGTCATTTATCACATTTCCCCCCCTCCAGTAGAGGACCCCGTCTCAGACCACATACTCTATGTAGTCATGATGTCTCTCTAGTCACCTTTAATCTGGACCATTTCTTCGACCTTTCTTTGTCTTTCATAACATTGATATTTTTGAACAATGCTCTCCTCCCCACTTTTCATTTAATAGAATGTTGCTCATTTGGGGTTGTCTGATGTTCCCTATTGATTAGATTTAGATACATTCCCAGGAGGGATGATACATGAGTGTTCCTCCTTTATGATATTAATTTTGATCTCCAGTCAGTGTTTTCAATTTCTCCATTCTATGTATAGTTATTATTTTTTACTTTGCTGTTAATAAGCAATTTGAGGGGAGACATTTTAAGATCACATAAATATACTGTTCCTAATCGAAGTTTCTCTCCTAGATTTGGCATCTAATGATGATTTTTACCTGAAGCAATTTTACTATGATGGTTGCAAAATGGTCTTTCCAACTTTAGCACCCCTTCCACATTTACCAGAAGGTACTTGGCATTCCATTATAAGTAAGAGCCCTCCCTTCTCCTCCACTGATTTCTTTATTCATTTCTGTATGATCAGTATGGACTCATGGATTCCTTTTTCTTCAGTTCTTATAATTCATTGCTGTCTTTAATTTTAGTGTTCAAATTACCTTTGATTTGACCACTGGGAATCCCTTCTAACTGGCTCCCGGGTCCTAGTGATATATCCCATTGGTTATTTGTTGCTAGTTTCTTTTTTTGCACTTTCTCACTTTCTAGCAAAACAAGATATTCCAGGTTTATCTTGTACCTACCCTGCTTCAGCCCTGGAATCATCCATTTCTCCAAGGAGCCCTAGTTCTCTGTATGGGGGAATGGCATTAGGCAACAAGATCTGAGCACCAAATGTACTCATTGCTACTGAGATGTCACTGCTTCTTGGCCCTTTTTAGTGGACAAAGCTGGGAAATATACATAGCTATGTATCCATACACAACACACACACACACACACACACACACACAATTCTGAGTCCACACCAGTGCCTCTAATTCCAATCCATTCCCCTGGGTTCTTTCTTGACTTCCCTATTCCACATTTGGACCTCTTATTCCACAGTGACATGAACTCCCAACAACATGAACTAATTTACTCATTGCCCAATCCTACAATACATCTAAAAGAGCTTCAGAAGGGTTTCTCCCAAAAGCAAACCTACAGTGAAAAGTTCAGGACTTTTTGCTCTTCTCCCCATCTCCCAAGCCTGCCCAAGACTGTGTGTATATAGTCATACTGTGTTCACAAATTACTTCAGTCAGTTATTTTTTCCCCTTCACTACAGTAATGTTATTCATACGAAATATAGCTACATTCATTTGCTTTAGTTTTCTTCCAGATTTAGGATCCTTTTTTTACCTTCCATCATTGTTGATTTTATTTCATTGTTTGAATATGTAGAAAATGCTTTCAAAAGTCAAAACTGCATGAATAGGCACACTCAGAGAAGCTTACACTGTCTTATTCCTGTTTTTAAATAAGTAGCATGCTCCTTCTATCATGACGTCATCAAATGAGGGAGGAGGAAAAAGAGAAGGATCGTGCGATGGTCCAATGGCAACAGGGAGCAGAGAGGAGGAGGGTGTCACATAGCTAGAAGCTGGCTCGAGACCAAGCTCTGTCATCAACACAGGGGCATAGAAGGAGGCAGAGAGGGTTGAAGACCAGTCTCTGTTGTCAGGCTAGAGTGCCCAGTGGGATGGAGGTACACCTCTGCAGAACACAGCTCAGAGGAGAAGAAACCGGTTTGGGTAGAAAGACAATGAATTCTGTTCTTGATATGTACTATATGCTGGCCCAGACTACCTTCTGGAAAGCCAGGAGAAGCAGGAATGAATGGGAGGGGAAAAGGAAAATAACAGCAGCAGGAAATGTGGCAAGGGCCAATGAAAGCTGCACAGCAGATGAACACTTGGCACTCGCCCTTAAAACTAACTTGAAATTGCCTCTCTTTATTGACTGGCCCATTACCATCCCCACAAACACCCCCCCAAAGCCTGTGGCCCTTTCTCTCCATTGGCCCCTACGTAAGTCCTTTGCAGGAACACGTGGGTTGGGAATCACATAGATTTTACCTCAAATTCTAGCTCCACCACTTCCCAGCTGGGTGACCTTGTACAAGCCAGCTCATCTTTCTAAGCCTCAGTTCCTCTTCTATAAAATGGTGAGACTGACACATCACCTACCTTGCAGTCACTGTGGGCATTATAGGACAATATAAGGCAAGTGCCCAGCACAATGCCTGACTCAGAGAAAGCATTTTTCTTTTTCCGTTCACCTCAGGTAATCACAATTCCCTCTCCCTCACACTTTTAAAATAAGCTATACCATATTCTACTGCAGTGGCTCTCAACCTTGGCCACACATGAAAATCACCTGGGGAGCTTTTAAAAAATACCAAGACTTGGACTTAACCGGTCTGGGGTGGAACACAGCATTGGTGTTTTTTTTTGTTTTTTTTTTTTAAAGTTCCAAGGTGATTGTAAGCAGAGTTCAGCACCGCTGCTTTCTTCACATACTAAATCTGAAGAAGGGCTCTCCTAGGTTGTACTCCCTCTTGACCCTTCTGACAGCACTTCAGAGGAGAAATAGATTGCCTAAATTGTTCTCTTTTTATCCCAAACAGCCAAAGCATATAGCAATATGTTATTCTCCAGGAACCTCTTTTCTGAGAAACATAAATACCACCTTCCCCACAGGAAGAAAGGAATGTTCCTCCCCACCCAAAAGAAACCTGCTCCTTTCTCACCCACCGAGGCGGGCTAGAAAGCAAAACACAATTGGAGCTTGGTCAGCGCAAACTCAGCCCCGAGGAGAGCAGCCAATGGGAGCACGTGTTTCTGTGGGCACAATCCAAATGGTCCCCACAGGCCTAAAGACCAAAGGCTAGGGGACTCCCCGAGGGCTTCGCTGTTTCCGCTCGTTGGACAAGTCATATTTAAGGGGTGTTGGCGCCCTCTCAGGAACTACGTGAACCGCGGCTCTGCACCTACATCACCCACGTGCACCAAACCTGTGCGCGCAGGTGCTGAAAGTCAACTCAATTGATTCGAGATTACCATTAAAACTCTAATCTGCCGGGGAAAGGGAACAAGTAACCATAAACAAAGGCAGAATATTAATGAGTGACTGAAGCCCATGGGGATAGGGTGGGTGAATAGCTTAGAGGAGGCTGGTCAAAGCCATTGCCTACCACTAGCTGCTTCCTTCAAAAAAAGGAAAAATTATTCTGAGAACAGGAAGTAACTTGATGGTCAATTTATTTTTTATTTTGCAAAACTTTATCTAATCTGTTTCATTTCTATTGTTTACCGGATTAGGAATATTTAAAAAAAAAACTTTTTAAAATTTTTATTTATTTTTGAGAGAGAGAGAATGAGCAGGAACCCCCTGTGGGACTAGATCTCAGGACCTGAGCTGAAGGCAGATGCTTAACTGACTGAGCCACCCAGTTTAGGAATATTTTATAAGGGTGTTCCAGGATACCTTCCCTGGGAACTTAAATCCCAAAACTCCATAGTAATGAGGCTTGCTGCCTTGGTTCACCCAACTGCCCTCAGAGACCTGGAAGTCTGCAGATCTTTCATATAAAATGGGCTGCTGCATCTCAAAAGGTGTTGGGCAGAGCACCTAAAAGGGCAGTGGTTAGAATGTAGGTACCAATGCTGTACTTGGTTTTGAGCTATATATTTTTAAAGCACTGATGGGGGGCGCCTGGGTGGCTCAGCCGTTAAGCGTCTGCCTTCGGCTCAGGTCATGATCCCAGGGTCCTGGGATCGGGCCCCGCATCGGGCTTCCTGCTCAGCGGGAAGCCTGCTTCTTCCTCTCCCACTCTTCCTGCTTGTGTTCCCTCTCTCTCTGTGTCTCTCTCTGTCAAATAAATAAATAAAATCTTTAAAAAATAAAAAATAAAAAAAATAAAACATTGATGGGATTTTGAGCCTGGGCAGCCCAGTCTCAGAATGTCTGGTCATTCTTGATATGCCAGGCAGCCCAAACCAAATGTATTTCCACAAAAAGGGAGGCCTGGTGGCTAGATGCCTAGCACAGATGGAGCTTTGGGACATCTACCAAGTCTGAGCCATGATTTCTGCACCTGTACAACCTCCCACAGCCATGGATCCAGAGTCCTGGGTGGTCCAAAAGTGGTTAGTTCAAGTGTACTACCTCAACCCCTCCCTTCACTCCTCATCTCTTCTTTCTAAACCTTGCTTTGGAGTGGTAAGAGACTGAAATCTTTGGCTAAAGAATCATCTCTATTATTCCTATCAGGTGTCAGAAAGACACCAGGGCTCTAGATGGAGAATGAGAAGGCAAGAAATAAATAAATATAAAGGAAAATAGGAGACTAAGGATTTGGCCATCAACATGAACAAGAAATTAAAACCCTTCTGCAAACCTACCTTATTTACCACTAGTCTATAATTTGCTTTAAGATACTTCCACATGTGCAGAGGGACATTGTGTATAACTTGGTTTAAGCTTTAAGTCTGGGGCTTGAGCTGCCCAGGTTCAAGAAATCATTCTACTCAAGAATACACAGACCTGCAGCACCTGGGTAGCTTAGTCGGTTAACAACCGACTCTTGATTTTGGCTCAGGTCATGATCTCAGGGTCATGAGATCAAGCCCCACATCAGGCTCTGTGCTCAGTGGGGAGTCTACAGTGGGAGTCTGTTTCTCTCCCTCTCCCTCTCCCCCTCCCCCCCGCTCACATGCTCTCTCTCTCTTAAATAAATAAACCTAAAAAATAGAATGCACAGACCTGCGGTGGTTGGCTAGAGTTCTCTTCAGGAAACCCATACTCTGAATGCAGCTACTACAAATGCTCCTTATTGAACTCAAGGCTCACAAGTTTAACATATTCAGTGTTAGGAATGGGTAATTGTTTTTAAACAAAAGTAGTGGTCTTTTTACGAGGATCATGACTGATAGAAATAGGCTTTTATTGGTGAAAGTAGAATTATTCAGTATGCGTGTATTGATGACAAATGTTATAGATCCTCCCCGCCCTTGCATGAATTAGGTATAAGATTCCAGATCTACCCAATACCCATTGGGAGCAGATTACCCAAGACTGTGACTATCAGGAGGTGGGCATCATTTAGGGCCATTTCAAAGGCTGGCTGCCTTCTGTTATCCTGAAGGGTTTTGGATTCTTGATGCCAGTTATGAGGGTAAAGAAATCCTTCCTCTAGAATCTTGCCAATTGCCTCAAGTAACCTTTCCTGTAAGATAGTGGGCAGAGCATCCTCCATAGAACGTCACTAAATCCTGAGCTCCTTTGTCAGTTCCCCTTTCTCCAGAATGTTCCTCCCTTCTCTTCCAATATAAATGAGCCAAGCCTGTGTCCTGAATCCCAGTATCAAGTATATTTGGCAAGCGCATTTGACCTGAGGTATTCGTTTTAATGAGGCTTACAACATTATCTTTCAGAGGAAACACATTTAGATTTTAACTGAAGCCTCTGGTGGTAGCACCTCCCTAGTAAGCTCTTTGGAAGATACTACGGAATGCAGAACTTTAATGCTAAAAGGGACCTTAGAGATCAGAAAGTCTAATATCCTTGCCCTGCCGCAGAGAAGAAAACAAAGGCCCAAGGGGGACACATGACCGCAGACCTTCGCAAGTTCACATGTCCAGATCTGCAAGCATCTTTACAATCAATCAATCTTGTTTTCTCATTCTCTCTCTCAAATGAAAAAAGGGAAGCCTTTTTGTCACCCCCCCCAATGGATCTAGGGGTGGCAGTGTTAATAGCAGAAGGAGGAGAAGGGTTATTGGTAGCAAACCCAGGGCTAATGTTAACTGTACGTTTGTTAGTCTTTCAACACCCTGGGTCTTCTGGCATTTTCTGGCATTTCCAAAGCCTACACTATCCAGCTCTTCTCTACTCTCCTCCCCAACCACTGCATCTGCCCTCTCCTGTCATGTTGATTGCCCTAGCCCTTGGCAGGTGGAGAGGCCACCGTGCTTACCCTACTGATGGCTGTCCCCCAAGGATAATGTCCAGGGCCAAGAGAGACCTGAGCACCGAAAGCTGGGGTATCTAGTCTTCCAGGATGGGCTCCATGAGACCCTCTTAACCAGACTGCCCTTGGAAGACAGGCTTTACCCCTGGACTTCATCTCTGCGCAAATGTCATCATTATTTGACATTTGGCAAAACATAGATATTCCTGCTACACAAGCTGGTTAAGCAACTTCATCATTAAAAAAGAAGCAAATCTCTGAGAGATCCCAATAGAATGTTAGCTCACCACCATTCCACGTGGTGTAAAGAACCCAGTTCTGGGGTTGCGCTCTGAAAACCAAGACTTCTTGGTCTGTACCACCAGAACCAAGAGAAGGGCAGCTGTCTTTTTTTTTTTTTTTTTCAGATTTATTTATTTATTTGAGAGAGAGAGCGTGGGGGGAGGAGAGAGGGAAATAATCTCAAGCAGACTCCCCACTGAGCACAGAGCCCAACATGGGACTTGATCTCACAACCCTGAGATCTGACCTGAGCTGAAATCCAGAGTAGGTCACATAACCGACTGAGCCACCTAGGCACCCCAAGGGCAGCTATCTTTAAAGACAAAGGAATAACATCTTTGGAAACTGGATTTCAAAAGGCACACATTTCTTGATATTGTGCTGTTTGTTGGATTTGAGCTGCAGAGTATGATGTTCTTTGAACCTTTGAAAAGGAAGCAAAATCCAGGCTTTATGGGCAGGACTGGATCTATGTGTGATGCATATTTGCACGTTCACCACCCACAATCTTCTAATGGAAAATGACCTCAAACAGGCCTTTTCTGTGGCTTAATTAAACCAGTTCTCGAACACTTGACACCTTTGGCTTCCTAACAGGTTTGACTAGAGGGCGCATCAGACTGAAAGAGATTACACCTGGGCTGCAGTGAGGGCAACTTGAATTGCTGCCACCTCCCATGTGCCCCACTTGGCAAATCTGTGTTCAGGCCCCGTCACACTTCCTGAAAGATGTCTGGCAGACCTGAGAGGCAGTCCGCGTGCACCAGTTCATGGTACCTTTTAATTTCCCTTCTTGTACCCCAACAAGATGAGGCATTTCCTGCCTTGCCACAAGCCATGCCCCAAGGTCAAACATCTCCCACTCACATTTTACTCATCAAAGACCAAGAGAAAATGATCGGGTAGCATTTACAGAGATGACATCAAAGATCCAGCTGAACTGGGCCTAATGAAGGGCTCCGGGGGCTGTGGAACAGAGGAAGAGCTCCTTACAGGGAGGTTACCCTAAGTGTGGGCTGTTCTCTACCACCAAGGAAGAGTACCTTGGATTTGTACATGCCGACTGAAGCCAGATGGTGCACAGGTTTCCCTCCTAAATGTCTGACACAGTGGTTTCGAGAATGGAAATCTCTGATAATAGAAATTTCCCCAGGCACTCTTACTTAATGCCCTACCACTGTTACTTAATAGCTTACCTGATCCCACAGAAGAGCCAAGACCCATTCTTCATTTATTCAACAAATATTCTTTGAGTGCCTACTCTGTGCCAGACATAAGAAAATGCTGAGTATTACTTTATTATTTTACTGGTAGAAAAACCACAGTGCAGATTTCCAGTCCAGGCAGCAATCTATGATGATAACAGTGCAGAGATAGTAACACATTCTTCTTTCTTCTAAACTTTTCGTTGAAACTCAATATACAGATATTGAGGCAAAAAATTTTTAAGTATGCAGCTCGATGACTTTTCACAAACTTAACAATCCCACACAACCGACCCTCGAATCAAGAAAGAGCCCACATCACCACAGCACCCCAGAAACTTACTTTGCATGTCCTTCCAGTTACTGCCCCTTCACCAAAGGTAGCCACTCTCCTGACTTCTAACATCATAGATAAGTTTTGCCTGTTTTTGAACATTATGCATAAACAGAATTAGTGTATATACTCCTTTATATCTGGCTCCCTGCAGTAATAGTTTTTTTGTGGGAGTCCACCATGTTTTTTCATGTAGTTATGGTTTGTTCATGCCTGTTGCTGTATATCCCATTGTGTGATTATACCACCATGTATTTATCCATCCTACTGTTGGTGAGCATTTGAGTAGTGTCCAACTGGGGTCTATTATATACAATGCTGCTATTCTTGAATATACAGAATGTACAGACATTCTTTTATGTGTCTTCTAGTAAACATGTATATGCATTTCCCTTGGCTATATGCCTAGGAGAGACGATATATTCTTACATAATTAAGATCTAAAAGACTTTGAGAAGTGCATTATAAATCTGATTTTTGCTGCTGGTGGCCCATCCAATCAATTTTTTGATGCAACCAATTTCTTCTCATAGCTTCCTTTCTAATTTGGTGTCATGATCTGGTTCTAGTACCTGGAGCAAGTTGGGGTGGTGACTTCTGTCCTGGCAGGGAGAACTCACTCAAGACTCAGGCCATGGTCAAGGTTGCTGAGCTGTTCAGCAGGAGGCAGTGTGGGAAGTAACCACAACATGCCCTGGGGCAAGGCTGATAGGTCTGCTCCAAAAACCAAGAAGCCATTCTATAGGGGCTTCTGAAATCACTGCCACTAGACTCCAGGCTCTGACTCCAGGGCTGACCGCTCCCTCTGATTTCAGACTTTCTGCCAACTCTGAATGTCTGGCTTTCTCTGGAAAGACTGCCAGTGTTTTGTCATGGGCCACAGAGACCAACCACTGGCATC
Source organism: Zalophus californianus (assembly GCF_009762305.2). NCBI lineage: Eukaryota > Metazoa > Chordata > Mammalia > Carnivora > Otariidae > Zalophus > Zalophus californianus. Next base: position 44,523,014 of record NC_045600.1, on the reverse strand, counting down.
CTAAGCATACCATTGCTGCTTGGATGGCAGGATTCACCTGATGCTAAAGAGCCCAACACTGACCCAGCACATTCCAAAGGGTGAGGGAGATTCGGTCACTCCACCAGTTCTCAGGCTGGGTCCCCGCACACCCCACCCCCAGCAATACCCACTAAGGTTGGGGGCCTCCTGCACAGAACTGGACAGAACTTCTAATAATTGAGTTCTCCCAAAGTTGTAGCCTCTGGACAGATTTTTCCATTTATATCGTCTTATAAAATACTCACATCCAGTCCCTCCATCTCAGTGTGGTAGGTACAATTCTATTTTACAGATGAGGGGATTGGAGGTTGCTAGAGGTTATACACTTACCCACTGTCATAAAGCTAACACATGGTAGGGCAAGAATTTCAACCAAGATCCAAAACTAGCTGTTTTCCAGTACAAATGGAGTCTCAAACATTTTAATATTAGCCTAAATAAAAGATAGTCAGGAAATCAGCAGTAGCTAATGGAAAGGATATGGAAGGAAAAATTGAGAGATCTGGGGATAACCTTCCATTCCAGTTTACCACCACTACTTGAGTGACCAGAGAAAGTCACTTAAACTCTCAGAGTAATAGTGTCTTTAACTGAAAATGAAAGGGTTGTACATTACCTACAGACCATCCCTCCATGAAGGCAGGGACAATGTCTTTTCCTCCTGAACATAGCGTTCCCAGCACCTGCCATAGTGTCTGGCCCATAGTAAGCATTTAATAAGTGTTGAATGAATGAATGAATGAATGGGAATACGTATCAGAATCTCTTGCCGGCTTTTTCAAATATACATACCAATGCCTCACCCCATAAGCCCTGGTAGGTGAAGCCCAATCATGTAAATTTTTTTAAGAGTTTATTTGTTTGAGAGAAAGAGAGCATGAGCAGGGGCCAGAGGCAGAGAAAGAGGGAGAAGCAGACCCCCTGCTGAGCCGGGTCCCTGACGCAGGGCTTGATCCCAGGACCCTGGGATCATGACCTGAGCCGAAGGCAGATGCTTAACTGACTGAGCCACCTAGACATCCCCCAATCATGTAAATTTTAAAAAAGAAAAAGAAAACCTCTCCAGGCAGTTCTGATTCAGATCCATAGTATGAAGTCACTTACAGCTCTAAAATTCTATTATTTTTCCTTTCATTACTATATTCTTCTCCAGGTTGCTTTTAAGAGTATATTATTGTCCTTGAATTACACCAGCTGGATTAAGACCATCATATCTATAAAAATATCCAAATAAATTAGAAAAAAATAATTTATTTTGATAGAATGCCTATGTGCTGGCTCACAAGTACTTCCCCTTTTTCTCTTGTCTTCATAGAAAGTTCACTTGGAAAGAGTCACTGCAAAATTTGTCATAATTCAGCACTCAGTTGTTTCACATTAAAAAAAAAAAGAGGGAAAAGAAGAAAACCTAAATCAAATCAAACTCGCAAATAAGTCAAATGACCTGGTAGCCTACAAATAAATATTGCTGGCCTGTTTTTGTCTCAGCTGGGAAAAAGCTAGCTAATACTGGTTTTCTTTAGTATTTTCCCAGTAGAGGCATTACCCAACCCAAGTAGTGTTTGCCAGGCTGCAATGAAGCCATATTTCATTAAATATTGACTTATTTAAGCATCTGCTGAAGGTTTTTTCCAGAGCTGGAGCTTAAGGCCCTTCCCTCTTCAACTTACCTGAGGAACACTGGCCACCCCTACTACAGTGGGGGTCTGTGATCATACAGCCTTGCTGTCTATCTTACATTCAGTTGACCTAATCCAGAAGTCAAGGCAAACAGCAAGCTACTCAATTTTCTCCCTCGCCCCCTCCAGTCCCTGGGTCCTCTGTGGCTTTTCCACTTGGGTGTTATTAAAAAAGTGAAGAAGGCAAGAAAGAGAGAGTGTTTGCTGGCTCCTTTGCCAACCAGGCCCTTCCTTCCAAGGCCGCATGGCTCTAGTTTCTTTGTTTCCTCTTATGTTTAATTTTCTTTGGCCCAGACTTTCCTCATTGGTTTTCTTTTCGCATTTTATCACCATAAATTAATTAAAATGTTTCTGGCACTGAGTTCACATCTGATCATCTTGGCAGGATCCCCTTACACAGATGGCGAGGAGATAAAGAGCGATCCAAGCATCCAAGAACAAGAATGGCCCACATAGGGAGCTGGGCTGAGAGAATGCAAGAGGACAGGAGAGGCCAATTAAAAACAAATAACCGCCAGGCTGAATCAGAAAGTTGGGTTGGGGAGTGAGGAACGTGGGGGAGTGGAGGATGACTTCTGGGGACTCCCTGTATTCTTCCACCCCTCCCCCAAGTCCCCCAAAAGACAGCTTGTTACCAATTAGCGGGAGAACCAGAAGCAATTGTTCTACCTCTCCTTCCTCATCACCCTGCAAGTTTGGGTGGCTCAAATGGGCTACACAGCTGCTGGGAGATGGGGGGAGGGAGCACTTCAGAAGTTAAAGGTGGCTAGAGGGGACAGGAAGAAGCAAAGATCAACCTTGACTGAGAACCTAGTATGAGTCAGACACTATGCTACACCCTGGGAACATACGAAAGAGCAAGACATACATGGTCCTTCTCCTCACGGTATGCATAATCCAGTAGGGAAGACAAACATTAAGTACCAAATATATGTGGAGGGGAAAGAAAGATACCCTAGACTCAGAACTTGAAATACATTTTTGGCATTGCTCAGAAGTACGTCGCAGGGATAGACACAAGGGCCAACTACCCAGGGACCTGGCCCACCACTCCCAGTGCCTGGCCGCACTGAAATTACTCCAGAGGGACCTAAGCACCTCCAGAGGAAGGCCTTGGGGTCATGACACTCAGGTGGGAAAGAAGACACCTTGTGATACTCAGCAAGGGAAGGGAGGCAGACTTACAGTCATGTGTAAACTTCCAGAAGGCTATTTGAAAGGAGAGTCAAAACCCTGTCGAGACTTTAACCTTTCTTTCTCTAAAACTACGAACACATAATGCTGTCTTAGTATGGAGGGACCCCTCTCTTTGTCAAAACTAATGAACAAAGTAATTCATTTGTGACAAGTGCCTCCAGCAAAATAAACAGGATGCTGTGCTGAAAAATAATAGAGGCTGTGACCACATAAGGTAGGGCAACCCAGACAGACCTCCCTGAGTGGGGACATTTAAACCGAAAGACTGGAAGGATCCCAGGGACCTCAAATTAAAAACGTAGCATCAAAACTAATACAATTCAACCAGCTAAAATTAGGCACAGACCATGGTGCACCAAAGACCCACTCTGGGCATCCGGGGAGAATAAACAACAACTCTGAGTCTCAGAGCTAAAGTCTCTTCTAGAACAGCCCAGGTTTGGAAGCCTGAGATCTGGTCATTGTTTCTGGCAGATCTGCCCTGACAGCAGCTTCACTGAAAATCAGTTAGGTCTGTTGTCTCCTGGAGCAAAGCGAGAACGGCTTTCCAGTTGCTAACATCCTCTGCTCCGGGGAGGAAGGAAACGTGGCACATATTTGCCATACATGCCAAGGTTAGCGGGGGACACAAACAGTTGCTTTATGGAGGCCCTTTTGTAAGGAGAAGAAAATCTCTCAAAAGTTCCATGTGGTCCATCTCCAACTCCACCTCTGGCATTCCTAGCCTTCCAGCCATCACTGGGTCACTTTCTCCCCCCAGCTCCGTGAAGGTTCTTGAGCACTTGTATACACACATTTGTGTTACCATAACCCTATTTCCTGCATGTCCAGGCTCTCCACCCATCCTGACTCCCACTACCTCTGACAAGCCTGCAAGCTTCTTAAGAATAAAAACTGAGTTGTGTACTTTTTTTTCCAGGCACTTAGTAGGTGTTTGATAAACACACAAATTGAATTTTAAAGTTACAACATATAAATAGCTCATTTCCAAATTGTTAAACATGAACTCTTAAAGCATATTTGTGTGTGTGTGTGTGTGTGTACATCCCTGAATTTCATCTTGCAGGTTTATTTTAGAAGTTTTCAAAGAAAGAGGGAGGAAGAGGAGAAAGCACTAAAGTCTTCTACTGTTCTATACCACCATTTTCTTTATTATTCTAATGTGATAAGCAAAATCTATACGTGACAAACATACACACACACACACACACAAACACACACACACACACTGATTTCTTTGAAAAAAAAAAACTCTCTGTACGGATTTCTTTTTCAACAGTACTCCGAGATACATTCAGAAAAGAAAACAAAAAATATTTTAAAAATTTAATGTTCCAAGCACTCCCTGTTTTTCTGTTCTTTGTTTCAGTTCCTAGAGTCCTGTACCCTGCTCTCCCAGCATCACTAAATTCAGAGCTATGCAAAGCGGATTAAACCATGAAACAATATGTTAGAGAGCTCGGAGGCCCTGCAAACCTCAAAGACACGGGGTCAAGAGAGTGCTGTTATTTTTATATTGGTTTACATTCGTCTCTGATTCTGAAGCAATTCCTAATGTTCTTGTCTTGTCCTTGCACTTGCATGGCATCTTGCGTGTGCAAAGCAGAACCAGAGAGTTCTCTGTCAGAGATGCGGGGCCTGAGAAAAGGCTGGCTCTGAGAATCCCTTGTCCAGTCACTCTGGCCTGGGGGTGGATTGAAACCCTCTAGGAAATCGGACTTCCACCTCTGAGGTTTGAGTTTAGGTTGCTCCCGAGAAACAGCCTAGAGGCCGGCCTGGGCCAGCAAAAGGACATGTTGTGGGACGGCTAACACTGTCCATCTCCGACCACTCAGAATGTGGAGCCATGGAGCTTTCCTAATCAGCTGCCTCACACGCTCTCTCTCTTTGGGGTCTAGCACTTTGTCTCCCGTATTTCACTTTTTTGTGTGTATTTGAGGCTCAGGAGGTCAGGCGAGAGTGAGGCCTGAGAAGATCTAGTTTCAGAAAGATAACTTAAATAAGAACGACCTTCGTGTGAGCTAACTAGACATGTTGTTTCATTTAAGCACCACAAGAATCTTACAGGGTAAGCAATTAGTATCGTCTTTTGTAAATTAAGAGAAGGAAGCACAGAAAAGTCCATTATCTTGCCTTTAGTTTGCTGGACTGTTTCCAGGTAATGGCCAGCTCCAAAGCTAGAAGGATTTCCACCGGGAATCTGCCACACGCCCTGCTGCTGGAAGTCCAGACACACAGACAAAATTCCAGTTTTCAAAAGGGCAGGAAGGCTGGCATGGAAGCAAAAGGGACTTGTCTGCAGACTATGAATTTGTCTCCAGAACCCATGAAAAACTCTAAACCAGGCCTCTGGTTTCCCTTCACTTCCCCCTCACGGGTGATGGGACCATCCTTTGTCTTATAAGATTCCATCTCAAACGCACAGTTGACATTCAAGACATTTTAGACAACTCAAAATGAATTTCTTTCTTTTTTAATTTATTTATCTGACAGAGACACAGCGAGAGAGGGAACACAAGCAGGGGGAGTGGGAGGGGGAGAAGCAGGCTTCCTGCTGAGCAGGGAGCCCAATGCGGGGCTTGATCCCAGGACTCCGGGATCATGACCTGAGCTGAAGGCAGACGCTTAACAACTGAGCCACCCAGGCGCCCCTCAAAATGAATTTCTTACCAAAGATAAGAATATCAAGCAGCCACGCTGAGGCAAAGAAACTTTACCAGGTAGTCTTTTTAAGTTTTTAATTTTGCTACAAATCTGGAGGCCATATTGGCTGCTGGTAAATTCTGCCATATGCCTATACTGGTTCCTTGCACGTAGCGAAGACAGAAAACTATCTTGCCACAGTTTAGATAGAATTGTAGGCACCTCTGTTTCATACAAACAAAATTCTGTTTAGATGCAGTCCCAAACCTGAAGACATCAGATACATGCCAGGAACCGGCCAGCTATTTATTTCCCCTCGAACCCGCACATGAAGGTGTGCGCACGCACACACGCTTTTTTTTTTTTTTTTTTTTTTTGCTTTTCGTTCTTTTTGGGCAGATAGGGGTGAGAGGAGAATGGAACACCAAACTACCAGTTCACATCTGGAAGAAGCCAGGCCCCTGATCCAGTTCAGCTCAGATAACTTGTCAACTGGTCATAGTCCGTGAGATCAGAAACAATACCTTTCAACTAAAACATTTTTCTCAGGGTAAATTCTCGTGACAGTCCAAAGACATTGGAGTCAGGTTTGCAGTTGTGGTTAGAAAGAGGATTGAGGCTGCCCGTCTCCGCTTTGCAGGCTCACGGACCAGAAACAGAGTCTGGCATTTGGTCTGTGGACGCTGATACACAGCAGTGACACCAGCTTTGACTGGCAGGGGCTGCAGCCTCCCCAGCAGGGAGAAGTGAGAAGGAAAAGCCGCCACTCTTGGCAGCGTTCTGGGAAGCCCTGGGTTCCCCCATCCCCTCTCACCACACCCAGCAATCACCTTTCTCCCCGTGCCTCCCAAAAGACAGGACGGGACTCAGAACCTTGGATGTCCCACTTAGCCGAAGTTGCGTAAGAGACGGGATCTCACTCTGTGCACAGTGACCTGGGAACTGGGCACGAAGCCACCTGAAGGGGTAAAGGAAAATACCTCCCCTCCACTCCCCATAAAACTGCTTATAAAGAAAACAGAAGTAATTATGGGAAAAAATGCTTAAAAACCTAGAGGGCTCTATTAAAATGAACCTCACATGGATTCTAGTGTAAGTTTCCAAGACTCGGGCAAGAAGTTTTCATGTTTGAAGCCTTCCTCCTCCAAGATGCTTGGTATAGCCAGCGTGGTTGTCCAGAAGCCTAAACAAGCTCATCGAGGTGACTAGTGGCTTTTCCCTATTTTTAATTTATTGCAAAAACTGCACTAAAATAGCAACCAAGGAAATTAGAAGAGAGAAAATTTGCCTCACTTTCACCACAAACCATGGACTTGCTTTTAATCTCATCTTCCCCCTTCTATTCTTTGTCCATGGGCCAACACAATTTTTACATAGTAAATAAATGTCTCTTTAATCTCATTGTTAAAAAATGTTTTCCAAGTAACTGAATTTATTAAAATCCCACAGTGATCCATCTAGCCACATTCTCAGCCACATCCCCCCATTTAGATCTGTATGGAGCCAGCCACTTGTTAGGCCTAAAGACTCCTTCTTTGTACTAAAGCAAGCCACTTCCAAGTAGGTGTGACTAACACCCAATACCCAGTAAGACAGAGCTGGACCATAAGCTGCCGACATACACTGTACACCAGCCATGCCGGACATCCTCCACTTGCCCCTCCAGATCCACCCTCTACCCTTCTCCACTCTGCTCTATGCTCAGGAAGGCTAACCTGCATGGACTTCGTCTTGGGCTCCCCCGCCCTCTGGCTCCTAGTTGGGGTCAGCCAATGGAAGGCACTGGCAGATTGGAGGGCAAGAGGAAAGTGAGGTCAGGGTATTTGGCCCCCCAGCTCCCTCCCTGCTGGGTCTCCACAGATTGACACGTCGTTCTCCTGAAGTCCACAGCTCCTCTCCTGCAAGCTTCCACTTAGCTACAGCTACCATTCTCAGGGCTCAGGAAATGTGCCCTCTTCTTGTACTTGCAGGCTAAAGGTGGTGAGGCTTTCCAATATTGCTGATTTCCCTTAACTGTACCCAATCTGTGTAATTAAACCCTTCTCTTGGCTTGCCCTTTCGAGTATGCCATTGGTGTCTGCTGGGACCCTGACTCATCCATCAGGCAATGCAGAAAATGATTGTCCAACACCAAGTCACGTTCCCATTTCATCCTGTGTCTAAAGCCAGTGGGGGCAAAGCAGATCATCCTGTAGTCCTACAGCAGGACAACTTCAGAGAAAAATCAATGAAATAGATGGAATTCAACCCAGTCTTGTGGCGAGCCTACTATCTGCCCAGGAATTGTGCTTTGCCCTGAATCTCAAGGCCACCCTGTGATGCTAGGGCCACACCTAGATGGAGGCATAACCGTCAGATACCTCTGGTTCCCCTGCAGCTCCTGGCAGCCCACCTTTTACTCAAGCCCTTGCTGTGGCAGTCAGCTCCTCACAGGTACACCCAGCAGCAACTTGGCCTCAGCTGCACCCACAGTCTCTCAGGTTCTGTCTGGGAGGCTTCTCTGACATGGCAGCATGGGACATCTTGTCACTCACATTTCACAAACCTAGGAGTTGGAGGAAGTTAAGCCCATGGGACAAACCTTGACCTATGGAGCATGGGAACTAGTGGACAAATGGCCCCCTCTTCTGTCCCTTAGGCAGGTAATCCTGAGGTGCATTTTCCATGGCTCCTCATAGGGCTCCCAATGAATTGAGTCCCAGTTGCCCGAGGTGGCGACCAGCTCAGTGATGTACCTTACCTTGGCTTCCCTCTCTCCCTGTCACTATTCCCAACCCTCCCTTCTCTCTCTCTCTCTCTCTCTCTCTCTCTCTCTCTCTCTCTCCCCCCCACCCTTCCCTTGAGATTCTTCATGAAATAAACTACCTGTACACTAGCCCTTCTCTCCGACTTTGCTTTCTGGAGAGAACCCAAGCTAAGGGAGTGAGAAGTTCTTATTGCTCCAAAACAGAAGAAAAGCTCAGAAAACAAAGAAAAAAACAGTGAGGAAAACACCTTTTTCTTATGCCTATTCAAAACTCACCCCCCCACACACACCAGGTCTCAATGACCTGGCCAGCAAACCCCAATATCTTCAAACTTCCCCCAACCCTATATAAATGTGTCGAGGCAGAACCACACTGCAATACCAGCTACAGAGTACCTGAGTTTTAGATGACCCAACACTATGTTTGTCGCACATCTGCTCTCTTTCAGTGGGGGCGGCGGGGAGAATGAATAAACCAAGAGTGGGCACCCTAGAAATATAATGGCCAAGTTCTCTCATCCGCCAAAGACTTTAAGAAATGCACAAAGCTTGATTTCTGCAATTTATCTTCTGACTGTTCTATTTGCTGGATGCATAAAAAATCATTTCCTCACACCTCAAGATTTTTGTAACTATCCATCCAGCCTGTTTCCAGAAAATTTTCCCAGTACAAATCATCTTTAAAAAAAAAAATGCTTTGCTCTTCCAGGAAATTAAGAAATGACTCCTCCAGTACGTCTTTTGAGTATGAACGGAACTATATTGGTTTCCTATATCAGTAGTCCAGGGTGAAGGAGCAAGGGAGAGAACAGGTGATGGAAACAGGTAAACCCGAAGAGTGGGTAAGGTAGAGGGAGAAATCAGGAAGCTGCAGTCCAGTGGTAAGACTGAAGACAAGGTTTCAGCACTCAGGAAGCTCTATTCCTGGAGATGTCCAATGGAATAACTGTAAGCAAGCCACGTCACATTCCTTTAAGTGGGTAAGATTCTTTTCAGTTCATTCATCTGTAAAATGAGAACAAACTCCACTTATCTGGGTCAATGATCCACAGCGGAAGACTTCGCATATAAGAATATTCTGGGGACCACAAAAAAAAAAAAAAAAAAAAAAGCTGGAAAGTCTGATAGAATGAGCTAGCAGTGGGATGTCACCAACCTCATGTCTAGCTTCAAATTAAACTTGTTAGGTTGCCTTCCAAATAAACAAACCCCTCGGAAAGACGTATGTAGAGAGTTCTAATTCCTGATAGTGCTGGGAAGTTATATGAACAGGATTTCCACTTCCTATTGTCCTCCTTAACTTTGTAAGTCAGCCCCCAGGCATGCACACAATCCCCCCCTCTCCCTGCCTTTGTTATTTCATCCAGCAGTAAAGCCCCATGCCCAGGGCCACACATGGGGCTGAGATGAACATCACAGGCCCAAACTTTGTGGAAAATAGTCTTTCAGCAGCAGCATCTGGCTTCTTGGCATGTTCCCCCAGCTGTTGTGCTGACAGCTCCGAAGTTGCTTTTTACTTTGTCATATGGTTCGGCTGCTAATGGGCTGTCTCTTCTTGCTTGTCCTCCTCTGGGTCATTTTTCCTTTCAAACTCACAAGGAGTTCCATGACTCCTCTGCAGGAAAGCCCCCGTCCCTAGCTGCCGTGGCATTCAGAGGACTGGGCATCCCAAGTGGGAGTAAGCAATCCCAATGCTCGAAGGGGAAACATCTCATTGCGCTGCCTGGTACATTTATCCTACGAGAAGTAGGCAATTAGGTAACTTGACAGGCACAGGTGGTAGACTAATATAGTGTTATTTGTCTGTGTTTACACAGGACCAATCACCATAGTACCCAGGGCTTAAACAAGCACATAATTTTGACACAAAAGGCCACAACTAACTTCTCGTAATTGACAATCCTGTTGGATTCCAAGTATTTTCTCCTCTTGGTGCCAATCTGAATATCCAAATGTGAAATTTAGCACCTGCAAGTGGTTTCTCAGGCTCCCAGCACTCACGTCGACAGTCTGTGGAGTCTCTGCCTGTGCAGTAACAGACCAGACAAGGGCTGGATGTCCAAACAGAAGCCTGCTTTCCTGAAACTCTATGAGAAACCAGCATGCAGTTGGCTTCTCATCGGACCTCTCTGGAGATACCCAAGGTCTGAATGAGCCCACGAGGACTTACAAAATGATCCAAAGTCAGACAAACATGCACCTGACTTCCATGAGTCCACAATCAGGGCTGCCACATACTGTGGAGCAGGCTGAGCACTGCTCAGCTCCAGAGAATGCCATTCTTACAGGCTACTGATGTTGGGGCCCTGATGTTGTGCCACACAATGGTCCTGCCCTCAGCAAAGAGATAACTAGGGAATACAGGACAGGGTACAAATACCCAAAATTTAAGTTGCCCAAAATGTAAATAGCAGAGGCTGTAAGAATATTTTTGGAATATATAAAACAAGGATTTATGTTTTATGTATTCCATAAATATATAAAACATAAATCCTTGGAGTAAGTATAAATGAATTTTGGAGGTGATTGGAGAGTTGACTTAATCCTAAAAGATGGAACAGTTTCTGGCAGAGTAAAAGAGAGTGAAGAAAAAATGATCTGAAGAAGGAGAAATACAGTGTGATATGACAGCCACAAAGCAAAGACAGAGACCAAAATATGGATGGGGCACCTGGGTGGCTCAGTGGGTTAAGTGTCTGACTCTTGATTTCAGCTCAGGTCATGATCTCCACAGTCAGCAGGGAGTCTGCTTGAGAGTCTCTCTCTCCCTCTGCCCTTCCCCAACCCCCGCTCATGCAAGCACATTCACGCTCTCGCTCTCTCTCTCTCAAATAAGTAAATCTTTAAAAAAGAATATATGATGAAGTTGGAGTTACTTCTTCAGAGAAATTCTGGGGACATCTAAAGTATCGATTATGCGACTAGAACCCTATTTTCTCTCAGCTCGCTCATTCTTCCATCAGCCAACCTCTTCCAACCCCATTCCGGCCCTCAGTGAATATGTGAATTCCTGGACCAGGCCCTGAGGAGAACTGAAATGTGAATAGGACGAGACCCCTGCCTTTCGGAAGTCGAAGTCTAAAGGAGGAAGGAAGGCAAGTGTGCATAAGGCAGTACGGGACTGTCCCCTTCCACTGTGTAAAATGCCACCAGCATCCCGAGGAGAGACAGGTCACTTCCAGCAGGGGGAATGGGGGTTCTCGGGGAAGAAGTGGCAGCTGGAACAACAATTAGGACCTCGGCAGGTAGAGGTGACAGAGAGCACAATGCAGGCAACAGTCGCACACAACTCAAGGCACAGAGGTAAAGGGTAAGGCACCGGGAAGAGCTGGCTTGGGATAAAAGGATGTGAGGGGCAACAACAGACATTGAAGAGAACTTCAGGCAATCCAACACTGGAAAGGTGGCCTGAAGACTGTCATCGAAGGCCCTAAGTGATTAACTAAAGACACGAAACGTTCTCTTGAGTCCACAGGAAGTAGCCCACTGCCATTATTCATAGGTTAGATTTTGAGCAGAGAGCGATATAATCGGGGCTGGGCTTTAGGAGAAGCCTGATCTGGCAGCAGCAGTCTTGTGAACTGGAGATGGTGGAGACTGGCAGCCCCGGACAAATTAGCAGGTGATGGGCAGCGTGCAGCTGGACAGCCGTGGCAACAGGAACGGAAAGTGTGGGTCAGGTGCCAACAAAACCAGGCAACCTTCTTGATGGGGCAAGCAAGGAGCGGGAAGGGAGAACAAGCTGAGGTTCTGAGAGAGGCCTGAGAGAAGAGAAACAGGGATGCTTACGGGAACAGAGAGAAGAGGCATGAATTTTACTTTCACTCATTAAATTTGAGGTGTTATATACAAACAATGAATCATGCAACACTACATAAAAAAAAAAAATTGAGGTGCTGGTAGAATACCCAGCTAGAGACACTCAGTTGGAAGGTGAGATTGAGCCAGCACCTGCATGAGAGGTGGACTGGAGAGGATAAGTTTTGGGGTCCTGGAGGCCTGGAGGCAAGCTGGGATTCTGCCTCTAGCACATCCTACTTATGTGATTTGGGGCAAGTTAATAACTTCTCAGTTAGCTCATCTGTAAAATGGGGATAACAACAGTATTCACATCCCCAGCATCCTTGTGAAGACTAAAGGAAAGAATACATGTTAACACAGTGCCTAGAACACAGTAAGCCTTCAATAAATACAGTTGACCCTTGAACAACATGGGGTTGGGCCACTGACCTCCCCACACAGTTGAAAACCCATGTATAATTTTTAACTCCCCCAAGAACTTAACTACTAATAGCCTACTGTTGACCGGAAGCCTTACCAAGAACATACATAGTTGATTAACACATAGTGTGTTATATGTGTTATACACTGTATTCTCACAAGAAAGCAAGCCAGAGAAAAGGAATGTTATTAAGAAAGTCATGAGGAAGAGAGAACACATTTACAGGGCTGTGTCGTAAAACCCCGTCATATAAGTGGACCTGTGTAGTTCAAACCTGTGCTGTTCAAGGGTCAACTCTACTGTCATTGGAGCCATTCCCTTCATTACAGCAATCAACTCCGTTCTTAACATTGCACCACAGCTGTCCTCCTGCCCTGTTGCCACTTGGGGTCCTTGTGTGGGCTTGTCTCACTCTGGTCTCTGGGGTCTGGGCCACCCATGAGCCCCTAACTCTTCCCTCCGACATGCTCAAGCTTGGATAAATGCCATGTCCCCCAAACTTGCCTTCCATCACAGATCCTCACCCTGAATTCACAAGCCAATGCTGCCCACGTCCTGGTGGGATGATTTGTTTTCTAATCCGGGGTCAACATGTGGGGAAATGGGCCCATGCCTCAGCCAGAAGGGTTTGACTTCAAGTCTTAAACAACATATTTCCTTACTATAAAAGTTGTAAAACATTGGGGTAATGTTACCATTTACTACCCCCTCCTTTGTGCTCCCGTAGCGCACTGTCCATCTCTTTGTGACAGAATTTATCAGGCTGTGTTACAGTTGGTTATGTGACTGCCTCCCCTGCTGGGCCACGGGCTCCTCCACGGCAGGGACCAAACCTTATTCATCTTTGTTTCCCCAGCCCTACCATAGGTGTTCAATAAATATGGAAAGAGAGTTAACAACAGCGTACATCTGTATAGGTCCTTATGTTTTGCAAAGGCCACTGAGGGAGATGGTGGAATGTGGCTCTAGAATGCTAAGCTATAATTTTTCTCTTGTTCAATGCACCTTGAGTAAGTATAGCCATCAAAATGGGAAGGAATAACAGGACCACATGCCAGTTCTAAAGAGAAGCAGTTCTAAGACTTTCAGATCTTACTCATTGGTTTTTAAAATAAACTTTTAATTGGGGGCAGAAACATGGTATCCCCAACTACTTATTTTGCCAAGTAAGTGCATTAAAGAATAACAATCATTACCAACTCCTACTCTGTCCATTTCACAAAAGGAAGATTTTAGGCACCCCTTCCTCAAAAAAAAAAAAAAAAAAGCTCCATAAACCAAGCCTAGAATACATGAAAACCTTTGAAACTGATAAAATTCAATTCATGAAACCCTAATACAACAGCCTGTTTTTCCCGTGTTTCACCGAAGACAGTGGACTAGCTCCAGTGCCCCAACTCACGTTGGGCAACCACATTTCAGAGACTGTGGTATTCCTGGGTGACTGAACTTGCTGCATTAGAATTTTTTATTGTGGTAAAATATCTGTGACATAAAATGTATCCCTTGAAGCACTTTTAAGTGCACAGTTCAGTGGCATTTAGTATATTCCCATTGTTGTGCAACCGTCACCACCGTCCAATTTCTAGGAACTGTTTTTCATCTTCCCAAGCTGAAACTCCAAACCCACTAAATAATAAACTCCCCATCCCCTGCTCCTCCGGGCCCCTGGCAATCATCATTCTGCTCTGTTTCTCTATGAATTTGACTACTCTAGGTACTTCTCATAGTGGAATCATAGAAGAGTTGTCTTATTGTCACTAGCCAATTTCACTGAGTATGAGGTCTTCAAGGATCGTCCATGCTGTAACATGTGTCCGAATTTCCTTCATTTTTTAAAAAAGATTTTATTTATCCATTTGTCAGAGACAGAGAGAGACAGCACAAGCAGGGGGAGTGTCAGGCAGAGGGAGAAGCTGGCTCCCCACTGAGCAGGGAGCCTGATGCGGGGTCAATCCCAGGACCGTGGGATCATGACCTGAACTGAAGGCAGATGCTTAACCGACTGAGCCACCCAGGCATCCCTAAGTTCCCTTCTTTTTAAAGGCTGAATAATATGCTGTTGTATGTGTAAACCACATTTTGTCTATCCATTCATCTCTTGGACATGTAGGCTGTTGCCATCTTTTGATTATTATACTTTATTAGAATTTTTAAGTTATTTTTTTCACATGATAATAATCTCAAATAAATCTCAAATAGGTAACATAAGCAAATTCGGAATCATCTTGCCAGTGCCTCATAAGTGAATCCTCTGGGATGACCAAGCCCGCTTCTGCCTCTCCACAGTATATGATCCACATGGGACAGTCTCCCAGTACTTCACATTTGAAACCACTGAGGGGAATCTGAGTCATCACAAGGCACATAGTAATATAAGCATACGGTGCTCAAAGGAACCTTTGTTGTAACAATCTATATTCCATTTATAGTGTGCACTAATACATTGGGTGGCCCCTGTCTTTGTATATAATTGTCTGCACCAGTTTGTTACCTGCATATATTAGCAAACAACCCAAAAAGAATATTTCTAGTCCCAATTCCAACAATCTTTGAACCAGACACTCGTTTGATGCAGATTTCAATGCATTGTAATGCTAATCTCACTTTCCACTGCAGAAGATACCTTCACACAATTAACTAATGCCTCATTCAGACTGGCATTTGAAAAATTTATTTTCAGCCAATCTTCTATTAACGTGAGGTCTGACTTTTTCCTAAACTCACAAATAATGCCTTGAAGTCACTAATCTTTTTCCTACGATTCATTTGCATGTACTGAAAATCTCAGAACTAGCATCTCTGAAGTTAAAATACAAACTAAACACAGGACTGGATCTCAGGTTTGTGCTTCTACCATGAATCAGGGATTTGGATTGAGCAAAACGACACCATCCACTCTATTTGATTGATGTTGTTATTTTGAACAGTATGTGTTCAGTAAGCATCAGGAATATATGTCCAACTTGATGCGTATGTAGGGTACAGTAACAAAAAGGATGTGAGTCAACATCAGGAATGCACAAAGACAGTGTTGTCCCTTTAAAAGATGTCTGTACATTTCTCAAGTTTGAGAGGCAGGAGTCTCAAGCTCTATTCCTGGAATGCTCCCCTTCTGCTCTCCTTCGTGTAAGAAGCAGTGGGGCAGGTCAAACCAATTAAGTGTTCCTAAAAACAGAGCTCACCAAATACCATGGCTGCGGGATAACACCACCAAGAGCCAGCCAGCAGCTTAGAGTGGGGCACGGAGAGGAATGACCCCAGGGGACACCAAGTGAAAAGCTCATATTTCACGTCCCTTACTTAGCACTTTCCTTTCAAGCTGCGACCTCTATCGAGGCCATTGAGAACAACATCTCTTCGCTCCTCCCAGGAGGGAGGACTCTCGCCTCCAGCTTCTGGGCCAGATTGCAGCCAAATGATCCGTCAGGCCCTCCCGTGGGATAGGCAGACATTTGCCCTGAGATCTATAATACCATTTGACCTTCTTTATACTGAAGTAAACACACCACCTGTCACCTCTGAAAACTCAGCCTTAGAGTCAACCACATCTGGAATCAGCCTATAAACGTAGTCCTGAGATTAATGTTGAACAAGAAGAAAGGCTAAGGTATTCTGCCACTGATTTCCACTTACTGACAATTCCCACTCAGCAGCAATGTTCGGCTTCCACATATGGACACCTGAACACCTCCCCGTCAGCAACACTATGCTTAGAGTGTCCAAAAACAAGCTTCGGGACACCTTGAAATACATTTTAGCTTCGGCTGAAACCCCAGCAGGTGGTTTTTTGCTTCTGTGCCCTCAGTCGGCAGAATCAGAAGTGATGAAGCGAGTCCCAAACGTTCAGCTGTGCAGGGTGACAAGGCTTGCTCACACGACTGCCTCAGACACATCTGGGGATGCTCCAATTTTCACCTCTTGTCATTATGGGGCCATACGCTGAAATCCTAGAAACTCACAAATGCACAGGAAATGTTCAGAGATGCCATCTACCCCAGAAAGAGGACACTTCTGAGAAACCAAAAGGAGAAAGAGAAGCATGACAATGCCTCATCTTGAGGCTAACTGAAGTACGCCTACGTTCGATGAAAAGGGTAAGTAATGCCACAGAAAGTACCCATTTCACAAAAATGATCTCCCCGTGAACACATGGAAATGAGCCTTGCGGGTCTTGAGCCTGGAGCTCAAGACGTGGATCATCCGTAACCCCAGTTATACCTCGAACAGGTTGGCACTGACGACAGAACCCAGGCGCCCCACTGAGAATGAGGAAGACTCCTCCAGAGTCAATGAGATGTATCTCATTTCCCACCTCAGCACAACTGGGTAGGCTCCAGAGTGGCACGGGCTGGGTAACTGAAATGGTGCCTCTTAGTCACAGCTCCTGTGGTGTGTGCCAGGATTTAGTGGCACAATGTGATCATATCACAAACATCCTGGCCCTCCTCACTTTACCTCTGAAACCAATTTTGGTGACTGACGCTGCTTTCTTTGCAGCCTTATCAGCCTCTTCTCGCCTTCCGATGGTGGATCGGATCTCCCGCCCGGCATTCCTGTGTTTAGACTGCCTGGCTAAGGGCATTTCCCCTTGCTGCTTAACAAACAGGTTTTCGTAGCCTTCGGATTTGTTTTCTGTTTGTTTCCAACACAAGGCTGAGTGCACCGCTTTCTGGGAAGTTTCTAGTTGTTTCAGGGAGTTCCTAGTTTTTTCAGGGAGTTCAGCTTCCCGTTTTTTCGAGGTGAGTGCCCTGAAGTTAATAGGGGATCAGCTGAATCATAAAAACAATTCTGCCTCCCTTGAGAAACTGGCTTTCAAAGAAAATTTTACTGTTTGCCTGTATATTTGATAAGAGTGAACAGGAAAGAAAACAGAAGACCTCCAAATCTTCATGCCATTTTTCATGTTCTCGCCGCAAATTTGATCCATCAAAAGTAATGCCGCTTAGTCTTGTGTTCGATGGCTCTTACTAATGTACACTTCTCACTAACAACCATTAGAACTTCACTCTTACCTCGGTACCTGTAACTGAACATGAGAGAGTAATCCACAATCCTCTTATTCTTTCCCTTTGGGCTTTACTCTTACACATGAAATTTAAATACTTGAACACATATTCCTACATACCTCCCAAAGCCAGCTTCGCTTTATCGTCTTCCTCCAAGAAGTGGAACACTGTATCCCATAAACAGGGCTGGTAAGGGCATATCGGAGCCAACCTTTTCTTTGGCTGCTTTTCAAAAAGTTGTTTAAAACAAGATATGTTCTTGAACTGGAAAAAGGAATTACACATGATAACCTTGGAAAGCAGATACTTGCTTTGCCCAACTAATATTATTGCCCAACACTGTGACTTAGCATGGAGCGCTGTCTTCAATTACAGGCCAGAGTCATGCCACCAAAACAACAAATTGAGATGAAATTAATTTCAGTGGGACATGCCCATATTGAAATGTTATTCAGAGTATGACTATAAAGTTGGTATAATTAAACACTTACCAGATATGGGATCATTATGAAAAGGATAATGAAAAACTCTGTGTTCTATGAAGTAACAAGTGATTCCATTATTGGTCCTTAACCTCACCAACCGAATTCTAACAGTAGCACCTGCTCTGGGAGTCACCTTTCCGGTCTTAATGAATGAACTATCCCAAGTCACTCACACCGTTCCTCCCTTCCCAGAACAATGACCACATTTGTAAGACAGCAGCCTGTGCAATTGAAACATGTCTTTTTCTCTAGGCAGAGTTAACTAGAACCATTAACCCCTGACGCCAGAACACCAGATTTACTTAACTAAACCAACCCAAACGGATCCTACCCCACTCCCCTCAACAAGCAGATGAAACATACTTTTCTTTTACAACCTGTTAAAACAGACACATAAGCAAGCCCACATTCAAACCAGTGGGCAAAAATACAGTCCTGGCCTCAATGGAGTGGGTCCACAGATACACTGTCTAATAAAAAGTAATCAACATGACCCAGAGAACACATACTTCTTTTGTTTACTTTGCAGTTTGCTCCTTCAGTGAGAAGAAAGCTTGCGAAGAATTTTTGAACTGAGGGTTTTTTTTAAGCTAACTGCAAGGCTGCCAAATGCTGTTATTGCAGAATTCTTCAACGAGTGTGGTGTCAGTGTTACTGTGGAATCTAAAAGGGATGGATTCTGTTAACTGCCCCCTCAAGTACTCCCACCATCACCAGATGTTAAGATAATGATCAGCACATCTTGTTCTCCAAGGCATGAGCCCCACCAAAATCAGCAAGGGATTCCTCCCTGTTTCGAACGTATTCAAATAGCATGATCAGAAGGGGCTCCCTGAGTTCCGGGGCCATTATAGACTCATGCTTCCTCACTGTGAGAAGTAACTGGGGTCTGAGTCTAAGCAAAAACTTAACTCCGAGGAATCTCCTTGCATAAAAGTGACCTTCCCATTACGGTTGCTTCTTGCCACAAACCTCAGGTGCTTGCTGCATCTTTCCTGATTCAGCCATCGCTACCAAATCACCCTCTAACTGAAGCAAAACTCTTGATTGCCTGGCACCCAAGTTCCCCTCCTGCAATGTGGAGCAATGGTAACCGCTCCCAACTTTCAGGAATAAAGAACTGCAGGCTGCCCTTTCTGTGACATAGTCATTATTTCAGTAATAAGGATTCCTCTCTTACTTTCATGTTCATAACTCATGAAACTCAAAATGCATAATCCCCCAACTTCCTTGTTGAGCCACAGTGTAATTATTCCATACAACTGTTAGTTTATACAGAAGAGAAGTTACTTACTCTGTGACATACAATGAATCTATGGGGGGGGGAAAAAACCTTAAAATATCTTTACCATTTTCTTCTGTCCTCCTTTCAAAGTGTGGAATACCCAATGAATGGAATGGGCAAACACTAACTCCTGTGTTCGTCCTCTCCCCTGTGAGTCTTCTTTAAGGAAGAAGTTTTATAAGGAAAGAAATTCCTGAAGCATGATTTGTACGCAGTTAGAATCAAATCTCAACTCCAAGACTGAAAATCTGTCGAATAGCCAAAAATTAAATTCATCATTTTTATTTTTTTTAAAAAGACCTGCAAAATTGCTCTTCCCCTCCCCTTAACAAATTCAGTACCCAATGCTTCCCTATAAATAGTTGTCAATAAACACAACTGCTGCAAATGTATTCAGTAAATGTTAAGGTCAAAGGCCTTCACTGTTTATTGCCTTGTAAACTCAAAGACAAGTGAATTTATTGCTTGAATGAGTTTCAGGGTATTGGCCTTCATAAAAGTTCTGAATCCCAGGTACAAAATGCTCCATCAACTCACACCAAAGCTATTCTGCACAGAACTTAGAGACCGCCCACCACTGGATTCATAATTCAAACACGCTTTGGAAAGTGTATTGTTTGCCATGTTGCATAGATCCCCATGGATTAGTGTTGAACCGTGCCTGTCATTATTACAAGAACTTGCTTCAACCAAACTATAAATTGCTGCCGCTTCTAAAACAATATCACATATTATTAGCCTGCTACTGTAAACTCTCTAAAAAATAATAAGAAAGACATCAAGAATGGAAGAGTTTAAAATTTTTCTCTCATCTTCACATAAGGATACCTATAATCTCCTTGACATAAAATATGCCACATTTAAAAGAAAAGGACAACATTCATATCAGATCATGCAGGAGTGTATCGACTACTTCAGATAATTAAATTTTTATATAATTTGAAACCCAATTTTTCTAATTGTTCCATCATTTGGCAGCTTTACGTATAAATACATATGCCTAGTAGAGGCAGCAAAAGGAGAGGTCATAGGACAATTACTAACTATTGTTGTTTTTAGAAACTCTATAAGGGTAGTGAGAGAAGTTCACATTTATTGTTTTAAAATAACTGAATAATTGTTTGTACATTTCACTGGCCTGTGTTAATATTTTTCTTATGCCATAGATATTTCAATGTTAACTTTATTTGTATAAATAAATCTAGACTCTGGGCTCCGGGACCATTGGGCCTTACCATCTTGAATGAGGAACAAAGCAATGTAATACACAAAGCCTATGGTGTTAATACCAGAAATGCAATATTCATCATGAAGTATAAAAGAAAATACCAAACTCAAACCATGGGTGGTAAAATAAAATTATCCTAGGCTTCCGATACTCTTTCTGCCATGATGGCTATAGTCTCCAAGGAATGTTGCTGAAATCATACCTCTTAGAAACCTGAGTTAAAATAACATTAAATATCTTCCAACTGTCAAAATGCAGAGTATTTTTAAATGTCACACATGCACTAATCCCACTACAAAATTCACGTCTGGGCTTAATGTTGGATTATGTCATTTTTTGACATTACCCAGGGAGGGGTTGAATTCTTAATCTATTTTCTTTCATGTGAAAAACTGGATTATATCACTTTGGTCCTTAATAAATTCCTTTTATCCTAACAGACATTAAAACACTCTCCAATTTTCTCCAAAGCATGGTTATAAGCAGGAGTTTCTTCTCTGTATAAGATTATAATAGCATAATTGGAAGATATTAAGGTACATTCTTTTTAACAATTAGCTGTATGACACTTAAACATATGATGATGATTTATAAACTGTCCTATGCAAAAAAGAAATGCAATCTTTTAGAAACATTTATTAAATTTCTACCCTGATAATATCTGTTACTGAAATGATTACTCAAGAGACCACCAGGGTGGGGAGTGTGGTGTGCAAACACATGATTACATGGCAACAAAGAGATACTTAAATGACTGGAGAGTCTAGAGGTGCTAAGGCAAAGCAGGAAGTGATAACTCTGCCTATACATCTTTTTTTTTAAAGTACTTAGACCTCATCTCCCCATGAAATAGCCATATAATGAACTGAAATTCAAATTATTTTCATGCATAAAAACTCTACTCCACTTAGGACAAGATGGAAATAATATACATGTCTATAAGACCTGTTCACAAGTCTGGAGTCACTAATACAAGCTGAAATGGATCATCTTTTAGAAGAATATGCCTCCTAGAAGGCAGCATGAAAATTTTACTACTCCTGTTACTCTTGAGGAGGGCACATTCTGCATGGAGCACTGGGTGTTATGAACAAACAATGAATCATGGAACACTACACCAAAACAAATTATGTAATATATGGTGATTAACATAACAATAAAAAAATTTTTAAAAATGTTATATATGTCGAGCCTTTATTCCAGAGATATGAAAACTAATGCTCACACAAAATCCATATACAAATGTTCAAAGAAGCTTTATTCATAATAATCCAAAATTGGAAACAGCACAGATGTCCTTTGACAAGTGAACAGTTAAACAAATTGTGGATATCAATACCATGGAACACGACTGCCAATAGAAAAGAAGGAACTATCGATACAAACAACTTGGATGAATCGCCAGGGAATTACATGGAGTGGGGGGGGGGGGAAAGGCAGTTATAAAAGTTTACACACTGTACGATGCCACGTATATAACATTTTTGAAATGAGAGAATTTTAGAAATGGAGACCAGATTAGCGGTTGCCAGGGGCTAGGGAATTAGGGGCAAGGAGTGGTTCTAAAAGAGCAAGGTGAGGGATCCTAGTGGTGATGGAATTATCCAATGTCTTGATTGTGGTGATGGATAGATGAGCCTACATAAGTGATAAAACTGTACGGAACTAAATTGTGTACACGCACACACACACACTTGTACAAGTAAAACTTAGAAATCTGAACAAGATCAGTGGATTCTATCAATGTCAATATCCTGGCTGCGATATATACTAGGGTTTTACACAATGTTACCCTGGGGGAAACTGGGCTAAGTGTATACTGGATCTCTCTGTTATTTCTTTCAACTGCATGTGAATCAACAATCACCTCAGTAAAAAGGTTCCAAATTTTTTAAAAATTTAAATTTTAAATTATAAGTTATAGGTTTGTGATATATTATCAAATGGTACAGGTACAATGTGAGAAACTCCACTAACATGCACAACATTAATGTAAAAGGAAGAGCACCAACTATGATCTCTCTAGTCTCCTCAAAAACACACCTTGCACGTAGCTGGATTATTCAAGGATACAAGGATCCTACCTTATGGTACTTACAGACTGTCTGAATACCATTGGTAAATCTGACCTGGGTTTTTCTAAGCAGCTTCTGGGGGACTATTCTTTATTGATGAATCTTGCTGGAGGGCAGTGAGGAAGGCGAATTTAATTTTCAATCCATTTTGATAGCCACTACAATAAAAGAATCCTCATTAACTAATTTACTGCCTAGTACATTCTAGCTTTCAATTTTCAAAATGACACTAAACCTAAGATAGTGCAGAACATAAAGGCATCAGTTGAGCTAAAGTGGCCTGCATCTAGAAATATGTTAATTATCTGATGCTGAAACCATGGGAAGGATTAGAGGGGATTCCGAGGCAGTTTGCTGAAACCTTCCTTTGCACCTGGTCCACGAAGGGGCCAAGCTCCTCGCCACATTCAGACACTAGTAAAGCACTCTTCTCTGTCTCTGTCTCTGTCTCTGTCTCTGCCTCTCTCTCTCTCTCTCTCTCTCTCTCTCTCTCTCTCTCTCTCTCTCGTCCCCTCAGGCTCTTCGGGATCTAAGGCACTTTTGATAAAGATTGTCTGTATGATCAAGGCATTGATTATACCTGTGTCTTTCAGCAAAGGTAGGAATGTATTTCAGATAAGACAATTCCGCTTTTGAAAAGTGATCCATAGTCTTTCAAGTAAAAAACGTTTCTACAGAAACACTCTTTGAATAAAGCCTCCTAAGAAGCAGAAACGTTTTTAATGTATAGAGGCCCCTATTCACCCTAAGTCTATGAAAAATCATGCTGTGCTGACCATTTATTGACATAACCAAAAAGAGGTATGTTTCTCTATGAACCAAGGGAGGAAAGATAGGGCCAAAAAAAAAAAAAAAAAAAAAAAAAACACCTGTGGATAAAAGGCTCCAATTCCAGCCTTACTATCATAGCCTGTAAGATGAAGGGGCCTTTGTTTATATGCAGTATGTATGGGGAAGACAAAAGCACAGTTTAGAACCAGAAGCTGCTTAACTGGCTCTGGGAGCATGATTCAATCTGAACTTATTTCCTGAGCATCAAAATGGAAATCATGATTCCTCCTTTACCAAGTTTACCAGACTGTCCAGAGAATCCAGGGAGAAAACATATAGGAAAGCTTTACATTTTCAAAGCACCATACAAAGATAAGGGATCATTATTAATAGTCTAAAGAGGAGATGTCTACAATTAAAAGTCAATAGAAAAAAGGGGGGGGGGGCACCTGAGTGGCTCAGTCGTTAAGCGTCTGCCTTCAGCTCAGGTCATGATCTCAGGGTCCTGGGTTCGAGCCCCACATCGAGCTCCCTGCTCAGCGGGAAGGCTGCTTCTCCCTCCCCACTCCCCCTGCTTGTGATCCCTCTTTCTCTATGTCTCTTTCTGTCAAATAAATAAATAAAATAAAATGAAAGTCAATAGAATATTCCCTAACTTAAATCCTGAAGAGTGCTTCTAAATCAAAACCTTACTTGAAGATTTGTTGATAAGAAGAAAAAAAAATACAGAAAGACTATGTAATTGTTGAGCCGATTTCCTTTGAGAACTCGTGATTGACCTAGAATTTTACCAGGTATATTAGGTGACAGAAAAAAAAAAATTATCTAGGATAATCATGAAATAATTTGGTCTAACGAAAGTTAATAGTCAAAGCGAGATTTCTGAAAGGTTAGCTGTATAAATCATTGATTAGGTTGCTTTTATCTGATTGGAAATTCCACCATCTGCTTTTTTCTTTTAATGAAGCTGTGATATTGCAAGAGCTGGTGGTCCCATGGTACATTTGAGAAAAGTGGAGACCAAAGGGAATCAAGTCTCATCCCTTTAATCCACACAGGCTGACTTCACATAATCAATGCCAGCACACCCGATACCAGGAAACATCCAACACGGATGGTACTTCTACGGGCAGCCCAGGATCTTGGCCAGATTCAGAAAAGAGGCAGAGAGAAAAGCACTTCCTTGGGCTTATTTGGATTTCCTGCAAATTCAGCCCAAGTCTTCAGATCTGCCCATTGGCTCCGCTGAACACAGTGACTAGGCAACACTGCCTTCAAGTGGCAACAATAGGTTTTAAAAATCAAAAACCACAGAATGTGTATAGTATTTTGCCCAGGTAGTACCTGTGTGCCCTCAGGCACAAGGAAACACCAAAAGATTATTTTCAAAGCCTTGATGTAGGCACTAATTAAAATTCCACTATTAGTAATACTCTTTCTTAGTACTTGTTGAAAAAATTCAAAGCACCTACCTCCTTTTTGTGGATGGGAATCCCACTCAAAGCAATTATGTTGTTCAAGTAACGTCACAGGAGAACTCTGAACTGACTTGAGTGTGGCAATCCTGTATCCCCTCATCAAAAGCGTACTCGGTAGCCAATGATTCCAGACATAGCAAAATCAAACCAATGTTTTGCAAAGTGGTTGTTCAAAGCCGCTTATGAACTTATGAAAATTCCAGTTTTTCCCTGATTAAAACCAGTCCACCCATTCCTTTCTTACATTTCTCCTAAGTTCTCCAAAACGCCTAACATAGTATTAACAATATTCTTATCCTTGAGAAATAAGGATCATGTTGCCCTTTTTAAAAGCCTAATGCTAACTAGGAAACACCATTCTCATTTTGTCTTAGCCCTAAAATACCTTCTCTAATTATCCTTCATTCTGAATCCTCCATTCTCGCTGGCCTGTCTGAAATCTCTGTGTGAGTTGATGAGATTTATCCTCTTTATTTTTATCTATGGCTTAATTGTCACCTTCCCTGTCTGTCTCATGGCTGGGCCTCTGTCTCTTGGAATCCACATCTCTAGTACCAGCATTCTTTCTTCCTGAGCTGCTGTTGCCATGTAAACATCTCCAGAATTTATGTTTCTAGGGAGTCTGAGCAATTATACCAAAAGAAACCAGGGCATTTCCCAAAAGGCCTGCCTGGCTGGGGGTAATTAGAATAGTGATGCCAACACTGTAAAGGCCTCGTATATCTGAAAGCACTTCTCGAAAGTTTTCTCACTGATAAACCCAACATCCTTGAAAGCTGAGCAGCCTCATATCATACCAACTGGAGGGAAAAACCAAGACAAACAGAAGTTTCCTAAATGTCTCAGAATTGGGATTGGTCAAAGGCAGTGAGTCATTCTGTGGCATACTATGCAACCATTAAAAAAATGATTTGGTTAAATGTTTACTGACATCGAAAGATGGCAATAATATACCACTAAGGAGATGAAAAAGCAGGTCACCAGTTTAATATACAACGTGTTTTAGTAAGTGTGTGTGTGTGTGTGTGTACATACACACACACAGAGGCACCGTCAATCACATACTTCCCCACACACTTCCTATGAGCTCTCCCTCACATCAGCTACTCCCAAATATAAAAATTAAAGTAATCATTTCTCGGATTTTTTTAAAGGCTTTTTAGACAAGTTCTCTAGTGGTGTGCTGGTAAAAGTTTAACAACTTGTTCCCCCGGGAGCAAGATCTGATTTCTGGCAACTGCAGTTGTCAATTTCCATGGTGTAAATACTCTCAACATGATCAGCTTAGAACTACCAACTTGATTTTACTAAATGTGGTATTGAAGAGAGAGGCTCAGAAAAGGCTCCACCACTCTCACAAACCCACAGGAACCAGCTCCAGCACTCACTGCCCACCCCCTACCTGCAAACATACTGTAATCTGTTGACCACTCTTACAGAGAAAAAACAATAGAATGCATGCTTTAGGTGGCTTTTGTTTTTCCTCTTGTTGATCTTTATTTTCTACTTTTTCAACAAAGACCACGTGATTCCTGTGTTGTTTTTTTACTTACTTAAATTTAAAAAGAAATTATGTTTCTTTCATTGCCTTGAAGTGGAAAAGACCTTTGTAATCATGACACAAAACCTAGAAGCCATAAATAAATTTGATAAATTTAACTACATAAAAATAACAGCTTTTGCATGGCAAAAAGCTTTCATAAGCAATGTTGAAATACAAATGACAAACTGGTAAAGAAAACATTTGCAATTCATTTCTCAGAAACATCCTCTACTCTAATATATATAATCATTTTCCAACTGACAACATGATAGAAAAATAAATTATGATTTGGACAGTTTAAAAAGAAAAGAAGATAGGGCCCTTAGATAGCTTTCCCCCCACCCACCCACTCATAAAAAGAGAAAAGCAACTTAAAATTTAACATGGAGACACCAGGTATTTAACCTACCAGACTGATCAAGTTTCAAAATATTGGAATGCGCACTGAGAGTGAGGCTGTGGTAGGAGTTTAAGCTGATACAAATTCTGTAAGTATAGTAGTCTGAGTAATGACCCCACAAAGATGTCCACATGTTAACCCAGAACCTGCAACTACGTCACCTTACATGGCAAAAGGGACTTCGTCCATGTGATTAACATTATGGATCTTGAAATGGGGAGATTATCCTGAATTATCCAGGTGGGCCCAATATAGTCACAAGAATCCTTATAAAAAAGAGACAGAAGGGTCAGAGTCAGAGAAGATGTGATGATGGAAGCAAGGGTCAGAGAAAAAGAGATCTGAAGACACTACACTTCTGGCCCTTAAAGATGGAGGAGGGGGCTGCAAGCCAAGGAATGCAGGCAGCATTTAGAAGCCAGAAAAACAAGGACCTGGATTCTGCCATGGTGCCTCCGGAAGGGACACAGTCCTCCAGCACCTTGGTCTTAAGATTTTTGACCCCCAGAAATATAAGATAATAATTTTGTGTTGTTTTAAGCCACCATATTTGTGGTAATTTGTTATAGCAGCAATGGGAAACGAATAGATCAATTTGGCAAATTACAAATGCATGTACTCTTTGGCCCAATGCCTCCACATCTAAAAATTTAACCAAAGATATAATTACATACATGCAAGATGATGCATGTCCCACATTGTTGTTTGTCACAGCAAACATTTGGAACCCATGTAAATATCCATCAAAAAGAGGCTGATTAAATATTCCATCTACATAATGTACTATTATGCAGCCATAAAAAATGAATAAGAAAGTTCTTTATATCGTGATATGACTAGATCTCCAAGAGCTAGTAAAGGGAAAAAAGATGCTTTTAGTATAAGCACAGTAGATACAGTATACTAACAATTATACAGAAATGACAAGGAGGGAAAATATGTGCTTATTTGCATATATATGTATAAATATGTCTGGAAGAATAAATGAGACATTAATAGCAGCTTCTGCCTATGGGGAAGGGCACTGGATGGCTGGACAATGGAAAGGAAAGGAGACTTCTTACCACATACTTTTTATATTTTGTTGAAATCAGTACATGTAATATAAATAGATTAACTATTCAAGAATTCAAACAAAAACAGAAAGAATATAAATTAAACAGGAAAAATATTATGTAGCTTGACCAGGGTCACCAACCAAGTCAGTAAAGACACCTTTACCATCAGTGGGTCTCTGCAGAAACTTCATTGTTTTTGAGGTAGGCAAGGCCATGAATTCCCGTCATTCTAGACCCATGACATTCTGTGACCTAAGGAGCAGGATGAGAGAGTTACTTCTCAATTCAGGTGGAATGTGAATAGAAGTCTTTGGTGAGCTAGAACAGAGCTAACTTTACATTGTCTCCAAAGGAAGATTTAGATTTGCTTTAAGTCATAGGTGAGGATTCTTTAGGAGTCCTTGCAGAAACCTTGTCCAGTCTCAGAAATCCTGGAAGTAGGGTTGTCAAATTCAACAAATAAAACAGTCAGAACCCCCAGCTAAAATTTGAATTTGGGGTAAACAATGAATAATAAAAAATTAAGAGGGTTTTTTTAATACTTTTTAATTTTTAATTATTTGCTATTGACCTGAAATTCAAATTTAACTGGGTGTCCCATATTTTATTTCAAAACCCTACCTCTAAGGAACTCCCTTAGAGGCCATGTGGCAGCCACGGGCTAGCAGGTGAGGAGAGATGGGCCCACGCAGATGGGGATATGGCCACCATCACTCTCTCTTTCATAGACACTGAGCATGCCCTTCTGACAGAAAAGACGAGAGAGCTGAACAGGTTTGTGTGGTAAGGCATTGCTTTGCCCTGGCAATATCAGTGGCCAAAGACAAAAGTACAGGTTTCCAATTTAAAGTAAGTCTCTAAGGCCACTTCTGGCCCCAGAATTCCCTGAAGACAATGTGTGGAATGCTCTAGAAGAGGTTTGGTGTGGGGGTGGGGAGGGTCGGGCAACACAGAGAAATGTTCTCCCAGCCCAGGTAATAAACGTATTCCTTCCCCCAAATACCGTTAAAGATGTTTTCAAAAAAAAAAAAAAAAAAAAAAAATCTTAAAAAAAAAAAAAACCCTTTAAGCTGACCTCCTGCCAAAGTACACATCAATTATACAGCTTCAGTCAGGCGGATGCTCGAGGAAAGGGGGATAATGTTACACCCAGCTGGGCACTTTGTAGTTAGCACAAATGTAATATAAAGCACAGCAGAGTTCGTCAAGTGTCTGTCTGGATTTTCAGTTTTCATTAGTGCTATAATTAAAACCACATTTTCAGCTCTATTACCTGTAACAAGAAAGGAATGAGAAATGAGGTTGTCAAGGTCAGGCTTTTCCAGCTATTTATACTGAGTATCTGCAGGCCACAAGTTGTTGAATTTGGTGTAAACCAGAAAGACGGCTGAATGTCGCACAAGGACCCATCCTGTGTGGCTTGAAAGGCAGGCTTATGAGGTTACTTCCTTTGAATGGCCACTGGACCACGGATGTCCACCTCGCAGAAGGACCAGGAAGATGGGCAGTCAGGCAATCCACTTTCAGCCACAGAGACTGGCCACGGAAGGGGTTTCTCGCCCATTAAGACCAAACTGGTCACACACCCTGAAACAGCCCCAAAGGCAGTTCTCAGACACTCTCACTGAGTTCAAGAATCCTAAAAAGCTCAAAGCCATTTTCTCCCTAGCTCGAGTGTAAATGTGCAAAAGAGGGCTAGATGGCAATGTAAATGTTAAACTTCTCTCCCATCACTCTCCAGCCCACACACACTTTACAGGGGCCTCGCCATGTGCAGCAAATCCTGTTGGCCTGGCCTTCAAAACGCATCTAGAACCCAACCTCTTCTGACTGCCATCTGGTCCACAGCACCACCGTCTCTCCCCTGAATTCTGGCCAGGCCTCCGTACATCTGCCTCACACTCCCTGCTAAGGTCTGAATGTTTGTGTCCCCCCAAAGTCCTATGTTGGCATGCTAACCCCCAAGGTGATGGTATTAGGAGGTGGGGCCCTTGGAAGGTAATTAGGTCATGAAAGCAGAGCCCTCACCAAAGGATTAGTGCCTTTATAAAAGAGACCCCAGAGAGCTTCCTCCCCGCTTCTACCCTGTGAAAACACAGCGAGAAGTCAGTCCTCTATGAACCAGAAAGCACTCCTCGGCAGACACCAAATCTGCCAGCGCCTTGATCTTGGACTTCCCAGCCTCCACAGCTCTGAGAAATTTCTGTTGTTTATCAGCCACCCAGTCTATGGTATTTGTTCTAGTAGCCCCAGTGGACTAAGACACTCCTCCCACCCCCATGCACACACACACCCCATAGTTCTCAAGAGAGGAGCCAGACCGTGTCACTCCTCCACACAAAACCCTCCGGTGGCTTCCAGCTCTCTCAGAGTAGAACCTGCTGCCCTCACAGTGGTCTTCAAGGCCCCCATCCCTCTGGCCTACTGCTATT
This sequence comes from Zalophus californianus, assembly GCF_009762305.2. Taxonomy (NCBI): domain Eukaryota; kingdom Metazoa; phylum Chordata; class Mammalia; order Carnivora; family Otariidae; genus Zalophus; species Zalophus californianus. The sequence goes on along the minus strand of NC_045600.1, from coordinate 44,492,742 downwards.
TCTCTAGGTGGACCTCCCATCACTCTTCCTCTCTCACTTCATCCCAGGCACACTCCTTCCTCAGGGCCTTGGCCCTTGCTATCCCCTCTGCCCGGAATTCTCTTCCTCCTGTTACCGATATGATATGATCTCTTTCTATATAATCTATATCCTTACTCAAAAAGCACCTTTTCTTTCAGTGAGGACTTCCTTACCCACTCTACTTCAATAATGCAAACCACGAGCATCCTGCCCACTGCCAACCATAGCATTCCCTATTTCCCTGCTCACCTTTATTTTTCTCCATGGCACTTAACACCATCTGCTATTTTTTTTTACTTATTTTCTTTAAATACCTGTCTCTCGTCACTTCCCAGAATGTAGATTTCTTGATTTGTGTCTATGTTTGTTCACCACTGTATCCTCAGTACTTAGAAAGAGGCTGGCACATAATAGACATTCAACAAATGTTTGTTGAATGAATGAATGAATCAATCAATCAATCAATCCACGGGTCACATAGACCAATGGAACAGAAGAGAGAGCCCAGAAATAAACCCATGCTTATATGGTCAATTAATCTATGACAAAGGAGACAAGAGTATACAATGGGGAAAAGACAGTCTCTTCAATAAATGGTGCTGGGAAAACAGGACGGCTACATGCAAAAGAATGAAACTGGACCACTTTCTCACACCATACACAAAAATAAATTCAAAATGGAGTAAAGACCTAAATGTGAGACATGAAACCATAAAACTCCTAGAAGGAAACCTAGGCAGTAATTCTCTTAACATCAGCCATGGAAACATTTTTTTCTAGATATGTCTCCTCGGGCAAGGGAAACAGAAGCAAAATTAAACTACTGGGACTACACCCAAATAAAGAGCTTTGACGGTGAAGGAAACCATCAGTAAAACAAGAAAACAACCTACTAAGTGGGAGAAGATATTTGCAAATGATATATCCAACAAGGGGTTAATATCCAAACTTACACAACTCAACACCAAACAAACAAACAAAAAAATTTAACTCAAAAATGGGCAGAGGACCCAAAGAGACATTCTTCCAAAGAAGACATACAGATGGCCAACAGACACATGAAAAGATGCTCAATATCACTACTCAGGGAAACACAAATCAAAGCCACAATGAGATATCACCTTACACCTGTCAGAATGCCTGGAATCAAAAAGACAAGAAATAACGTGTTGTTGAGGATGTGGAGAAAAAGAAATGCTTAAGCACTGGTGGTGAGAATGCAAACTTTTGCAGCCACTGTGAAAAACAGTATGAAGTTTCCTCAAAAAATTAAAACCAGAATTACCATTTGATCCAGTAATTCCACTACCCAGAGAAAATGAGAACACTAATTTGAAAAGATATACATACCCCTATGTTTCCTGCAGCATTATTTACAATAGTCGAGATATGGAAGCACCCCAAGTGTCTATTGACAGATGGGCGAATAAAGATGTAGCATAAAAAAGGGGGGATATATAGAGAGAGACACAGAGAGATGTATACACACATGCACACACGCCCCCCCACACACACACAATGGAATATTATTGAACCATAAAAAAGAATGAAATCTTGCCATTTGCAACAACAGTGGATGGACCTAGGGGATATAATGTTGAGTGAAATAAGTCAGACAAAGACAAATACCACTTGATCTCACTCATATGTGGAACTTAAGAAATGAAACAAATGAACAAGAGAAAAGGAGACAAACAAAAAAAACAGACTCTTAAATACAGAACAATCTGGTGGTTGCCAGAGGAAAGGTGTGTGGGGGAAATAGATAAGGAGAATTAAGAGTACACTTATCGTGATGAGCACTAAGTCATGTATAGAATTGTTGAATCATTATATCGTACACCTGAAACTAATATAACACTGTATATTAATTCTACTTAAATTTAAAAAAAATGTGACTCAGAGGTGACAAAGTCAACCCCAAGCAGGCCTTCTTTGGGTGAGTGATCAGTAGGTCCTTGAGGTCCACCCAGCTAGAAAGTGCAGGAACCATCTGCTCATGGACCCTCCAATCCAATGATGGGTCTCAAGCAAGTGCTTGTTCTCTGGGCAAACCTCAAAGTGATTGAGACACATCCTTACCCACCACGACCACCCTTGGAGAACCAATTGGTAGTACCTTACAGCAGGTGGTAGTTGTATTCCCCTCACTATACAGGAACTGGAACATTCTCCAATACCGACCCCCTTGCTTTCCAGCCCAGGCCCTGGGCAGGTTGAACCCAAGCACAAAGTACCAGGCTTTGATGGTTAATTTTATGAGCCCAACTTGGCTAGGCTCACATTACTCTGGATTTTCTGTGAGGGTGTTTTTGGTTGAGATTAACATTTAAACTGATGGACTTTGAGTAAAGCCGATGTCCCCCCCTAATGTGGGTGGGCCTTATCCAATCAGCCAAAGGCCTGACTAGACCAAAACACTGACCTCCCTGAGCAAGAGGGAATTTTTCAACAGATAGCTTTCAAATTTGAACTGCAGCCTTGGTTCGTGCCTGCATCTCCAACCTTCCAGCCCACCTTGCAGATTTTATTTAAAAAAATAAATCTTTTCATTTATATAGAGTGCATGTGTGTGTGTGTGTGTGTGTGTGTGTGTGTGTGTGTGTGCGTGTCCTCTTGGTCCTGTTTCTCTGGAGAACCTTGACTAATACACCACCTAAACCATTCAGAGGCATTTCTCCTGGGGCTCAACCTTCCTGAAGGAAAGAAAACACCTTCTTCCATGAGCCAACTGCTCTGGATGCATGAGCTGCTGTCACTGACAGGAATTCTTCCCTTCATCCATGCACAAATGCTTACATAGCCCCTAGATATGCCAAAGGACACTAGTTGGTCACTTCCCTAGCCCAAAGGACAGCAGAGAATCCCATAAAACAGACTCCTCCTCTGCTGCTGTGTTAAGAACAGCAAGAAATAGTTCCTTTTAAAAAAAAAAGATTTTATTTATTTGAGAGAGATAGAGACAGAGCACGAGTGGGGCAGAGGGAGAGGGAGAAGCAGATTCCTCACTGAGCACAGAGCCCGATGCCGGGTGTGATCCCAGGAACCTGGGATCATGACCTGAGCTGAAGGCAGACGCTTAACCGACTGAGCCACCCAGATGTCCCAAGAAATATTTCTTTATTTATGATGTCATTGTTGTGAAGAATCTTAACAGTGCAATAATATTAATTCATATATTGCAGGCAAACATTACACCAGCACTTTGAGCAAACACATGGCTGAAACCTACGAAGCTGAATAGAGAATGAAGTGGTTAAGAAAGTGTCCCTAGAGGCTGACTGCCCCGACTCAAGTCCCTGCTCTGCCGCAAACCAGCTGAGTAAAATGTGTCCTTTCCCCTAAGCCACAGTCTTCTCATCCTCAAAATGGGATGATAAGAGCAGTGCCTATCCCACCAGGTTGTAAGAAGACCATTGAAATAAGTGGAAAAAAATACAAATAGCACACACATCCCCATGCTTGGCACATGGCCCATGTTCCCTGAATGTTACTATTATTATTGCCATGGCATGGTCCCAGCCCTTAAAGAGTTTTCTAGAAGCACAACATAGCACTTGGTTAAAAGGGATTAAATCAGTTATGACTCTGCAGGTTGCAAGTGAAGAAGAGAAAATCCTTGGGGAAGACCTGGAGCCCAAAGAACTGTTACTGGAAATGTAATGAATGGGAAGATGTTGCACAGAAATGTGGAAACTTTGAATTGGAAGAGCTCTTAGAGGTCATCCTGCCCAGCAACCCCAGAACCCCCAATGATTCCCTACCCCCCCCCAAGAGGCTGAGCTCACATCATTGTTAGGCAGACTGAATTGGAAAGAAATTCTACAAGTTACTCATGGAATATGAGAATAAACAATAAGCAAGTAAACAAACAAAGGCATATGTTCCAGGAAGGAAACAAACAGAGGACTTTAATGGTTCAAAAGAGGTGGGTGTGAAATGTCCAGAGTAGACAAACCACAGAGAGGGAATGTAGATTAGTGAATGCCAGGGGCTGGGAGGAAGGGGGGGTGGGGAGTGACTTCCTAATGGTATGGGGTTTCTTTTTAGGGTAATGGAAATGTTCTGAGGTTGCATCGTGGTGATGATTGCACAATCTTCTGAATATCCTAAAACCAACTGAATTGTACACTTTAAAATGGTGACATCTGGGCGCCTGGGTGGCTCAGATGGTTAAACGTCTGCCTTCGGCTCAGGTCATGATCCCAGGGTCCTGGATCAAGTCCTGCATCGGGCTCCCTGCTCTGCGGGAGCCTGCTTCTCCCTCTGCTTCTCTCTCTCTCTCTCTCTCTCCCTCTGTCTCTCATGAATAAATAAATAAAATCTTAAAAAAAAAATGGTGACATCTATGCTATGTAAAACATCATCATGTGAATCAGAACACAATTTAAATTTTTCTAATTAAAAAAAAAAGCTAGATGTGGAGAGGCCTATTTTAGACCCCACTGACAAAGAAGAAAGCCTCTCTGAGGAATTTGTGTGAAGCAAGGGACTGAGAAGTGGGAAGGAGCTGGTCCCTGGAAAGTGTGTGGACAGGTTCGCGGAGCAGATGCAGGAGCAAATGCAGACGGCAGAGTGTGGACCAGCTCGGCACCCTGAATAAACCGTTTCAGGTTTAGCCTGGAGGCAGGGAGGAAAGTGAGAGAGAGAGAGAGAGAGAGAGAGACAATGTTGAAGGCGCGGAGAGGCTATATAGTAGAAGCCTTGGGAGGCAGAGTAAGAGGTGGGGTTTGTTCTAAATGAGATCAAAAACCACCGACGGCTTTTATGCTGAGAGATGCCTTGTTCCAACTGCCATTTTTGAAAAACCACTTACATCTCGCTGCACACACAGTGGCAGTTACGGAGTGGCAGGACCAACGCAAGGTATAAAACCTTCAAGACGTTCATTCTCACTGGGTGGGGCTTGCACACCTCTAACGAAACCATCACCAAAGGATACAAATTAGAAGATGAGTTTATTCACAAGAAAAATATTACAAAAGGTAATATGAAAACAGTACGATTTAGTGTCTATTCCCAAATGCACCTTATCTCCTTTCCCATGAAATAGCTAGTAAGAAAAGAATATTCTCTCCCCACCACCTGGCTCCTTTTTCTAGGGCTGATGGTGGTGCTATTATTGAGCCACGCGCGCCCTCTACAGCTATGAGCCTAGATTGCTCCTTACTGCTAAACTAAGCCTGGATAAAGGAATTTTTTATTAATCGTGTGACAGAAAAATTACCATCCCCCAAGCCCATGCCACCCAACGCAAGCTAGATCCTCCAACACTTTCTTGAAAACTGGAGGAGAATATAAAAAAGAAGTGAAATCGGCAGTTTTCTTGGGCAATTTTAATGGAAACACAGATTCCTCTGTCTGCTCTTTTGGGTAATATGCTCTCCTTCCATAGACCAAAAAGAAGGAGTGTGTGTGTATGTGTGTGTACACATCTGCACATATATTCTCCACTCTAATATTCTGCCTCATTATGTAATTGCAAGGATAGACTATGTGTTTAAATGATCATCTTCTGTTCATCAAAATACTTGGCTTCAAGTCAGTAAAAAATATTTGCATAAAACAATAGAGCAACGAGCGAAGGAACTGGCTTTCCCTGGCCCGCGACAATGGCTGGAGGCCAAGGGGAAAGAACTGGAATCACGCAGCTGAACAATGGTATGGACATGCTGGAAACTGCAATGGACATCCAGGAGGGTGACAAAGTGGCAAGATGAATGTAAGCATGAAAATCTGGTGTGAGGCGATAAAAAAAAAAAAAAAAGAAGAAGAAGAAGAAGAATATCCTAGGGAGGGATAAAAGAAGAATATGCAGAGAGGCACCCGCTCCTGCAATAGCGGGAGAGGGAATAGGGAAGGGCTCTTTGTCCGGGAGACTGATGCTCTGCAACCAGAGCTGAGCAGCCTGGAAAACAGGAAAGCACCGTCTGTGAAATGTATTGTTGCCCCATGCATGGTCTTCTCCTCATCCCACCATTCGCGGGCAAGGTTTATTCGGGAAGGAGAGATGGACTGGGCATCTGGGCACAGCATGTGAGTTCAGAACTGGTCTCCCTCTAAGATTCCCAGGCCACCTTAAGTACACCCAGAACAGGCCAGTGTCCCCAAGAGGCACGGGGGAGGGGGGTAGAAAAACAGATTCCATTCCCCAATTCCGCTTTGCACTGACTAACACAGCCATTAAAAAATGAAATCTGTTCACTAGACAAAATATAGTCAAACATTCCTGCGTGCTCCATCCTTGAAACAGATTTAAATATTGGCCTGTCTTCTCAGTGTTTGTTTTGGTTCCCTCAGCCCACATTGGAGTCCATGGGCTCTTTCACTCACTCATCGTTTCGCCTCCCGCTGCTTGGGCCGAGAATGCAGTAATAACTCAGCAAGCTGTTCGGGGCTTCCCATCAGCCCGGCTGCACAGAGCCGCGTGTTCCTCTGGCACAGGCATTCCAGTGGCCTTGAACTCCACAGCCCAGCAAGCCACGGGAGGGACCTTGTTCACATTGGCTCTCCTGCCTAAGGGAAGGCAATTTGGGAAGCAACGTGGGGAAAAGCACTAAAAAAGCACATTAATTTCTCCTCACTGGTTCTCACTTACCTTTTCTTACGAAGCTGGACTGTGGTGAGGGGTCCAGAAACAGCTTAAAAGGAAAAGTACAATTATATCTCAATAAAGCTGGGGAGGGGAAAGGAAAGGCAACTCTCTGGTAGAGGGTGTTTAATTAAAATCAACGACTGATTCTCTTTTCCGGAGAGCAACCTGCTGTGGCCTCAGGAAGGCTCCTTTTGTGTCCTTGCTTTTGCTTCTGTCTGAGCTGCAAGAGCCTGCCAGAGTCCCACTGTTTGGTTTATTTACCCAGCTCATCTTTCTCCCTCGGAGCCTGGTGTTAATGCACACTGTAAGATATACCTGTACCCAGAACTTTCCAGAATCAAAAGACTTCCAATTACTTCACTATAACAATTGAGTGACAAATGAATTTTTATATGTTAGAAAAACATAAGTATTTGGATGAAAAGGCAATCTTGGGCCCCCTATTCAAACATAAAGAAGCAGCATCTGAACTCTTGAAGTTACTACCCCGAATCAATGAAATACAATCTTAATTATTGAATAAGCTTCTAATGCAAGCTCTGTGGGACCCTCCGGCCTAGTGATTTCCTGGAGAAGACTTGATAGCAAAGAAAAAGCTTTTCCCCAATGTAATGTAGATTTTTTTTAATGGACTTTATGTGTTAATTGTTTAGTTTTGGTGCTGGAAAATCAGACCCAGGCACTCTGCTCTTTTCACAGGACTAAGTTTTGAACTTTAACATAAGGAGCACAAAATGAAAGGACCCAGACTGCCTGGAAATAGGGAGGAACAGAAGAGCAGGATGATCAGGGGAAGGGCTGCAAGCAGTAACAGGGAGGGCAGCCAACGGTCTGAAAACCAATGCAACTGTAACTGACTGGCTGCAAGCCAATAGTGCAGGATCGTAATAGACGTCAATAGACACCAACCATGTCTACCGAACTGGGAAAGATGGGGGCGCCTGGGTGGCTCAGTCGTTAGGCGTCTGCCTTCGGCTCAGGTCATGGTCCCAGCGTCCTGGGATCGAGCCGCGCTTCGGGCTCCTTGCTCTGTGGGGAGCCTGCCTCTCCCTCTCCCACTCCCCCTGCTTGTGTTCCCTCTCTCCCTGTCTCTCTCTCTGTGTCAAATAAATAAATAAAATCTTTAAGGAAAAAAAAACTTCTTAAAAAAAAAAAGAACTGTGAAGGATGAAAGGAATAATATGCTTAACAATCCTAAAAATGTTAGGATGGGCAAAGTCGAAATGAGCAAGGGAGCCATCAGGAAAACTACATCACATGTTATAGTTTGGCTACTGATTACTAGCAATAACACTAATAATAATATGCTGTTATAAAATTGACCAGTATGCCTTTTAAGCAGAAAATATCTTTATATGTAATATGTAGAGGAAAACAGAAAGGAAGAGTCATAGGAAGACTACACGTTGTGGGTAAATTGATAAAGTTAAGCTTGTAAAGGCACAAACTTGAGAGCAAGATCCAAGTGACTTCCCAGATATAAAGACCCTAAAAGTCATGCTTGAAACAACCATCCAGGCTTGTTGCTGCTGTCATCTGAATTCATGTAGCATGTAGTCAATACTTACTGATAATTCAGCTTTAGTAGCAATAGTAAGGACTGCCGAAAGTTTGATGATGCCTTAAATTAAAAGCTCCAGGGGCACCTGAGTGGCTCAGTCGGTTAGGTGTCTGCCTTAAGCTAAGGTCATGATTCCGAGGTCCTGGGATGGAGCCCCTGCTGATCGGGGGCCTGGTTCTCCCTTTCTCTCTGTCCCTCCCCCACCCCTCATGCTCTCTCTCTCTCTCTCTCACTCTCTTTCAAATAAATAAATAAAATCTTAAAAAAAAAAAAAAAAGAAAAGAAAAGAGCACTCCAAAGGGCAGGAACTCTGATTTCCTGGCTCGCTTGTACAACGGCACAGAACCACAATAGGTTAAGATTTGCAAACAATGTATTTTCCTATCACTCTCTGTTTCTCTGTTTGCTTGTGATACAGATGTACATATGTATTCTGCAGATAACGAGAGCTAACATTTATTGTTTGCTGTGTGCTAGGCACCAACCTAAATTCTGTACGCACCCTCAAACTAACTCTATGAAGGAGGTGCTATTGCCCCTCTCTTTGCCAGAGGAAAAGACAGGCACAGAGAGACTAGTCAGTCTACCACTCCCATTCTCTTTCAAGCTCTCACTCCATGTGCTGGCAGAAATTACACTCCTGGCTAATTTCAAGTACATTAAGCCATTTCAAGGTCAAAATCAGTTCTGGAGTATCTCCTCCCCTTCCTTTCCCCTTAGTGGTTTCCAAGCTCCTCAGGCTCACACAGCATCATGACACCTGCAGAAGGCATCTCGTCCCTTGTTGCCATCATCTGTCCTCCACTGGTTTCTGCTGAGATGCTCAGCCCTGGTTGACCCTTGGCTCTGGTGGATGACCCCCCCCCCCGCCAGGCCAGCATTAGCTTAGGGGGCTGAATTCCCATCTGGTCTCCAGCCACACAATACATATATTCTCACCACGGCTGGTCTCCCTACCAAGAGACCCCTTCAGGCCCACCTGCTCTTGCTCTGCCTCTTGGCTAACTTCCAAGTCCTTCTCAAAGTGAAACTGTGGCTCATTCAGCCAGGAAACCAGGCGGGCCATCGAGGCCCCCTCTGTGTTGACACATTCCGCAGCCTTATCTACACTTCTTTGGGGACATCTCACCAGGGCAGTAAGGAAGCTCCAGAGTCCGCCTTGCTTTCCCAGACCCCACTCTGAACATAATCACAAGTTCCCTCTGTCTTCATATCCCCTTACATAGTTGAATGTCCTGGGATGCTCCCCTCCCCCAACCATACTCTCCAAGGAGGGGGTGGGGAGCAGCAGTGTTCCTTTCCCCAGGAACACAACAGCATCTAATACCCTTACTTCTGCATCTATCTCCCCCCGCCCCCACCCCAGCCCATAGTTTTTCACTTCTCTGGCTCATGGGGAAAAAAAAACCCGACTCCTTCAGTATTCTTCACAAATCTTACTTATACCCATAAAATGGTTTTTCAATTTAAAGTGAAGGGTCAGACATTTGTGTTCTCTACTTTCACACCAACAACCTTTCCCTAAAGCAACAGTGACTAATGTCGGGTGCCCACACTCCGGGCAGGGCCTCCATGTAAAAATGAGGAAGTTTGATGAAGCATAGGGGAGGAGAATACACACAAGTTATGACCCCAGAATATCGTGGTGCCTTGACAGAACCACCGGGAGAAAAGTTTAACAAGTGATAGAGACTTTTAAAGGCATCCACACCCTCTGAAACAAAGATCAGAATATCTCATTGAACTAGAAAGGCTACATATCATATGATTTCATTTATATGACATCCTTGCAAAGGCAAAATGAGAGAGACAAAGAAACAGATCATATCCATACAATGGAATATTATTTAGCCACAACGAGGAATAAAGTATTGATGCGTGCTACAAACACCATGAACAGCCAAAACATTATACTAAGTGAAAGAAGCCAGACACAAAAGGTCATATATATTATATGATTCCATCTATATTAAATATCCGGAATAGATAAATCCACAGAAACAAAATGTAGAGTAGTGGGTGCCAGGGGCTGGGGGGTAGGAGAAAATGAGAGAGAAAACTGTAAGGAGTTTTGCTTTGGAATAACAGAAATGTTTTGGACCTAGACAAGATTTGGTGGCTGCACAATATTATAAATATACCAAAATGCCACTCAATTATTCGTTTTAAAATAGTTAACATGACATTATATGTATTTCACCTCATTAAATGATTGTTTAAAAAAAAAAGATCAGTGGTCAAGGGGGAGATCTGACTACAAAAGGGCACAGGGATATTTGAGGGGAAAATCAAACTGTTCCGTAGCTTGAGTGTGATGGTGGTTACACAACTGCCTACATTTGTCAAGACTTGCAGAACAGTATACTAAAAAGGGTGTGTTTTACTGTATGTAAATTACCTTAATCTTAACATGGGGAAAGAGAGCTCTTCAACATCTAGAAACTAAATAAATGTTGTTGACTAAAATCTGCCATAGATTATTTTGTTAGAGAATGACTGCTCCATAGAAAGGACCACAGGAGGGGCGCCCGGGTGGCTCAGTCGTTAAGCGTCTGCCTTCGGCTCAGGTCATGATCCCAGGGCCCTGGGATGGAGCTCAGGTCATGATCCCAGGGTCCTGGGATCGAGCCCCGTGTTGTCGGGCTCCCTGCTCCGCGGGGAGCCTGCTTCTCCCTCTTCCCCTCCCCCTGCTTGTGTTCCCTATCTCGCTGGTCTGTCTCTCTCTGTCAAATAAATAAATAAAATCTTTAAAAAAAAAAAAGAAAGAAAGAAAGAAAGGACCATAGGAAATATTTTCTACAATTCCATGATAATTAAGTGAAAAATGCCCTTTTTGGATGGAATTTATACTGGCAGTTTTTCATTATCACATTAGTCACTGTGAGAGAATTTGAAGGAGATGAGCTTGTTAGAGAACTTAACTCAGATTTTTTGATAAATATATAAACGTGTCAGTAGTATATAATTCAGTGAAGGAAACTACACAGAACTCCAAGGTCAATTGTAGCATGACAGGTCAAACTATTCTTGACATAGTAATTCCAAGCTTATTTTATTCTGGCTACCCATTGCTGTATTAACAAACCACTCCAACACTTAATTGGCTTGAAATTTAATTCTGTTATTATGACACAGTTTTTTGGGTTGAATGGGCTCAGCTGGGCAGATCTCACTTGGGGGGTATCATGCGGTTACACTGCAAAGTTGGCTATGCTTCAGTACGAAGACTCAGTTGGGCTGGGTGTCCAATATGCCCCAGTCCCATGCAGGCAGTTGATGCTAGCTATTGGCTTGAAGCTCAACAGGAGCCGGTAAGGGGCCTACACGTGGTCTCTTCATGCCTCTCCACACAGCAGAGCAGCTGGGTTGCCAGAGAGATTGAAAAAGAGCAAGCACTCCAAAAAACTCAGATGGAAGCCATAAGACCTCCTCTGACCCAGCCCTGGAAGTCACACAGTGTTCCTTCCACCTTATTCTATTTGTCAAAAAGCAAGTCACAGGGCCAGCCCAGATTCAAGGGGAGGGAATTACACAAGGTCATGAACATTGGGAGGCATGTTCACTGGTGGCCATCTTTGGGGACTGGCTTCCAAAAGAGGCACCGATAGCATAATATCCATTACGAGGATTTTGGAATGATATTAAGTTTTCAACCGTAAAATAACATTTTGGCATTTCTTGATAAAACTTAAAGTGAGTGTCAATTTTAGAAAGTACACATCTAGTTTATTCATTCAACAAATATCTATTAAGGGCCTACTATGTACCAATCACTGTGCTAGGTGTTGAGGAGGCATGGATAAATCTGTCATGGAAACTGTCCCCTTGCAGCTTAAGGTCTAGAGACCAATAGGAAACAAAAACCAAAGAAGTCCCACAGAACCTGTTGGAGGGCAAAGGAAAGTGAGTTGGTTCTCCTTAAAGTGGAGTGAAGGAATGCCAAGAAACGCTTCAGAGAGAAGGGACTTAGGAGGGGAGTCTTGACAAATTAGGATAAATTCCAATATCCTCAGCATTTATTTGGGAGAAGGGTGCGTGGGATGGGAGGAGCGTGAGGGGGAAGGCCGGCATTCTAAACCGAGCAAGCCGGCAAAAACGAAGGTGAGGAGGCATAGCACATGTTTAGGGCACTAGAAGCATTTCCATGTGGCTAAGATGCAGAATTCAGGGGGAGTTCTAGACATCTTGCACAATCTTACACAGATGTGTTTAATTTAGTCCACAGATCATGTGTTTTTCTTTTTCACGTTCATAATGAACTACCACACAGTGTTTTTTAATTTTTTAGATTAGTTTCCAACATTTAATAAACAGAAAGTTTAACATAAAAATCCAGCTTCTTATGGAAAAAAAACCTTTAATTTGGCTGGGCTGGGCCCAAATTCCCACCCGGCAACAACAGGCTGGAGTCAAAGAATGTCCCCTTTAGATGGGGTTATGAACTCTCCGATTCGCAACACCCACATCTGGTCCCCACCATCCCCTTCACTGTAGGCATTTGAGTCTGAACCACCCCCCCCAACAAGAAAGCTAAGACGCATACTTTATGCCGGGGGGTGTTGGAGGGAGGGCAATTAACAAACAATATTTTATGCTATGCTCAAGGTTTGAACTTCATCCTCTCTACAGTGAGGAAAGGTAAAAGGTATTCAGTAGGGAAGTGACATGATCAGATTAGCATCGCAAAATGATCCCTCTGGCTTCATCAAAAGATTCACAGGGAAAATGCACTGAAGATGTGTATGAACATGTGTATGAAGCAAGTAGGCAGGTGGGAAACTCTTTCAATATTCCAGGTGAGAACTGATAAGGTCTGATCTGGGGCAGTGGCAGTGGGAGAGGAGGCCCAGACAAAAGGTATTAAGGAGTTGAAAAGGCAACAAACACCTGGTCACCAAGTAGGGGGAAGAGAAAAGAGGTAGGATGACGCTCAGGTGTGGGGCTACAATGATACAGAGGAAAAGCAAGTTTGAGAAAGAGATCATAATTCCAGCCTTATGGGTGTTGAGATTTATTGCCTGAGGGCCATCAAGGTGTGAGGCAGTCGTGGACATGGGTCCAGAACGAAGAAGAGGGGTGAGGGCCAGAGGTGGAGATTAGGAATTCATGGAGTTATTGGCAGTTGAAGCCACAGGAACAATAAGACAGCCAAGGGAGAGTATGGGGAGTTAGAAGACAGCCAAAGAAAGGACCCTGAGGAATGTTTCCAGGGCAGTCAGAGAAGGAGGAATCAGAGGAGGGGCATTAGGATAGCCTACTCCTTGAGAACTGAGGGAAGAAGGAATTTTAAGAAGGGATGGGTCATCAGAATAAAAAACCACAGAGGGATCACCTGAAGTGTCCACTGTGTGTGACAGGTAGATTCATCAGGAGGTGACCACAGAGTGTATCAGAAGAATGCCAGAGATACAGGCTAGAATCCTGAGTGTGGTTGATGTGGAAGATAATACTGAGTCAAGCAAAAGTCACTGTGTTGTGTTTAGGATTCAGGAATAAACGTCAGAAATTCCTTTTTAAAGGACTCTACCTTTAAAGAAGAAAGGAAGCATTAGAATTGTTCCCTTTAACCAGGAAGAGTTTACAAGGGGCCTTTCTAAACCTTTTTCAAGAATGCACCTTAATAAAGATTAGCAAACATCCGCGGGTTCATTTATATCAACCAGTTCACTTGAAGAACCATCATTTATTTTCACCTGGTCAGTCCCTCAACCTTCAACTCCAGTAGATGGGGTCTAAATGAGGATTTCTTCTTGGATAATGAACAAGTTTTACAATAAGAGATTGTTCTTGTATTTTTCTCTTCTGTTGTCAAGAGAGTTCGCCAACAGTAAGTTCCATGATAACAAAATGCAATTTGATTTGGAATTTATGCTCTTATCCTAAGAAATCTAGCTAGCAAGGAAGAATAAAATCTGATTCTTATTCTTAAAAGAAAGACGTATTTTCTGATTTTATATTTTCCATCTGAGAGAAATTTTTCTTGTTTTGTCTCGCAAAGGATAAGAGGAGAAAAAAGAAGTGAGAAAGTGGAATCTCTTTCCATTCAACAATTGGGCTGTGACGGTAAAAGTGATATGGGGCTATTTTTGAGGGGTTGGGGTCATCGTGTTGGTGGTGGTAGGTGCGGGTGGTGTGTGTTTGATATTGGAGAAACCTGAGCTTCTGAGGGCTCTGAAGTAGCCAGCGATGAGAAGCAGGCAAAAGAGAGAAGGAATCAGTAATACTGTAAGATTCCACAGAGGAAAGGGATCTGTCTTGTGTGGAAGGGATGCCTCATTCGAACTGGAGGAACAGAGGTGAGCATTGTCATGGCCACGCCATGTTATAAGTACAGACAAATTTCCCTTTGAGACAGGCCAGGCCGCAAACTGAGCCAGGGGAAGGGGGCCTCTTCTTGAGCAGAGTAGGAAAGGCTAGGGGAGGGAGGGAGGCAGGAATAAGTGAAAAGCGTGGCACGTGCACACAAGGCCCCATTCGAGGTGCCATATTGACTTTCTGTTTGCCCCATTTAGTAGAGAAATGCCTATAACTGCCTTCTGTCTAAACTGAATATAAACAAAGTAAGTAGAATAAAAGAGAATAAGAAATGGACAATATGATATTTACTGTGCAATTAAGAAGAGGTTGGGCTTACAATCAATTATATATTCACTCATTACTCATTCAACAAATATTTACTAAGTGGCTATTATGAGCCAGATGTAGATCTAGATACTATTAACAATGATTAACAAAAAAGACAAAAATTCTTGCCTCAAAGAATACATATTCTATCCTCTCCATATATGCCAAGAGAGTCCTTGCTCACATTCCTAAAAAGTGTTTGGTTTTTTTTCCACCAGCTTCCACTGCTATACAGACCATGCCAAGCAACAGTGTCCCTTCCTAATAAAGGGCTGAATCACAAAGAACAACTATGAATCAGGTACCATGGAGGACAGGTTGGTTAATACTCATTCAAATAAAACTGGAGGACCATTTAAAAAAAGAATGTCATTACTTCGTTTTGGAATTGGGCCAGGCCTCCAGACTTCACAGTCTCTAAAAGAATTAGTGTTTTCTAATAATCCATCTGACAGATTATGTTCCAAATGTGATTTTCTGATTAAGGTACTAGGCGTACAGCAGACAGATCCTGTAAAACCCACGCAAGATCCCCCAGGTGTGTGCTGCGGAAGCTGAAAGGGGCAAAGGATGTGGCCATATCCTTTCTGGTCAAGTTTCAAGATAAACAGATTTAAAGGACAGAATTCTAACCAGGATTTGGCCACCTTGGGAAGGAACGCGGTATTTGAACAACATGCTTCCCAGACTGAAAGCCACTCAGACATGGATCGTCATTCCAGGCATTTGGCATGCTGGTTTATACTAGCAGCCAAGTGCATAATTGCCAGGAACTGGCCAAATCCACGGAGACACCAATCACTTCTGAATGCCAAAAAATGTTTGTAATATACCATAATAAATGTAAGCCTGACTCATTTAATCAGATCTGCGTCCTACCCTGGGGATTTCTGCGCAGAAGAGTGATGTTTACTGAAACTACTTCTCTCCACTGCCACCTTCCCTTCCAGGAAGAATAGAACTATCATCTGGTTGGCCTTGCCAATTTCTGTTTTATATTTTACGTCATTAATATGGATGCTTATAACATACATGTTTCCAACTCATTCTGAATTCACTTCAGTATAAAGTGATGAAAATAACGCTTTCTCCTTATTTTAGATTGTATTGAAAAGGAACCTAAGTATTACTGAAAGACAGGGATTTGAGAGTATCAGGCTCTTCTCCCTTCCTGACAAGTTTCTCAGACTAGTTTCCCCAAAACCAATGAGATGAGATGCGGAGAAGTTCTAGTCGCCCTTGCCTGTGAGAAGCCGTCTGACTCAAGGCCTTTCTGGGCTTGAAGCAATTTTGAGGTAGGTGAATAGGAGCTGACCAGACGTTCTCCTGACATGAAGATGCAAAATCAAGTTGGCTGTTCCAGGTTCTCTTCCCCAGCTTCTTTTATGTAGAGCCTTGATTCCTCAAGTTCAGAAAGCTGATTTTCCCAAAGACCGGTCCAGTTATCTGGTATACACCAGATAACTGATGTATACCAAACTCAATGGGAAATTCTCTGAGCCCAGGTGTCAATTTTCAAGCAGCAATTTCATTTCATAGGCTACAGATGAGGAGATTCTAACTCAGGTTAGGTGACGGGGTGATTGGTCCAAGGTCGCGTAGGTCATTGCAGAACTAAGGCTTGAATCCAGGTCTTTCGACTTCAATGGCCTTGTGCTTTCTGCTAGAGCACCGGCCTTCCTGGGGGGAAGCTAGCATGCAAGGGTGACAAGAGGTTACAAAGAGCAGAGTGCGCAGCTGGGGGAAAGAGGACGGACACAGGGGAGGGCCGTGGGAAAAGCTGGCAGAGGACAGCAGGACCCATGTGACTGAAGGTCAGGAGCCAGAGTCCAGTTCCGGGGCATTCCATGGGATGGAGGAGATGGCAAGAGATCATCAGGGCCCTGTTCAGAACTAAAATATGAACAAAAGAGAAACTGTCTGAGGAACACAGCAGAAGCCCGATTAGGAAATGTGGGCACACGAGGGCGCACTGGGTGGGCCCACCACCCCAAGTATTAATTTCCAGCTGAGTTTCAGAGCACTCTGCTCCAGCTCTGCGCAAAGAAACCATCTGGGACCAGAACAGAGACCGCCGGTAGGTGGAGCCAAGCGGCTACCAGTCGCCGGGCTGACAGGGAGAGCAAGGGCAGTGGGCGGGGCAGGTCACTGCAATGTCAACACCAGCCTTTGGGGCTTCAGAATAGATAGTCTCTGTCTTGACTGCTCTAAAATGTGCTGTTGATTCTGCTTGACCTCTGAAAGGCTTCCCAAAAGATGGCTGGAGAGAGGGTGACCATATAATTTACCTCCCAAACCCGGAAACTTGTGAAAATAAAAGAGAGAGCTGTTAATACCTATGCCAGTACAACAGTCCTAAGCCAGGACTAACCCAGGCCGACCCAGACGTGCGGTCACCCCAGCTGGAGACCAAGCACTCAGGACTCAGGCATGCCCGGGCACACCTGGCAGAGGGTGAGATAATCTTACCAGGACTGGTGACAGGGAGAGGCCAGAGAACTCCTGGGAAGTAATTCATCCTAAAGGAACAGAAAGGCCAAGGACACCAATTGGGCTCCATGACATTAAGACAGGGCCAGAGGGGAGGGATGGTTCCCAGGTCAGCCCATTGTTGGCCACACCCAACATCTTGTGACCGTGGCTTTTAAAAAAGCCAGTGAAGGGGCGCCTGGGTGGCTCAGTCGTTCAGCACCTGCCTTCCTTCGGCTCGGGTCATGATCCCAGGGTCCTGGGATCGAGCCCCAAGTCGGCTCTCTGCTCCTCGGAAGCCTGCTTCTCCCTCTGCCACTCCCTCTGCTTGTGTTCCCTCTCTCACTGTGTCTCTCTCTGCCAAATAAATAAAATCTTAAAAAAAAAAAGCCAGTGAAATTAAAAAGAGCTGTTTCATTAAAATTGCCATAGAACATGAAGTTTCAAGGGTTAGTGAAATCCTGCGTCAGCAATTTCAGCGGCAGCGACAGAGAAGGTGCGGTTGGCGCGATAGTCGGGTGGGATGGTAGTGATTAGTCACAGCCCCTTGGGTGGGTGCCAGCACGGCAGTTGCTCCAGGCTTGGGCAGTGACCAGACACATTACCCTAGCAAGCGAGAGGGGGAGAGCCAAAGACAGTGGGTGCTTTACTCTTATATCTCAGAGCATATGGAAGGTCATCCGTGAGGACTCACTGAACTATCATGAGGAATAGGGAGGGGCTGCATTAATATTAATATTTCTCCCACCACAACATAAGGAGCTCATTGATGTTGTCTAAATTTGAGAACCTTCTTAATTTGGAGCCACTCAGTTCATATTGGCAGTTTCATAGTCTAACATAGGCTCATACCCTCGAAATATATATGTTGCAGTGATTCATACATTTCTAAAATAATACAGAAAAATATGTTACCAAGTAATTAACACATAATACAGAAAAGTTTTCCAAAAATTCCTAAAAATTATGAACTTTTGCTACCTCTTAAAGAATGGCCTCTACTGATTCTCTCTGTCATCCAACTGATCAGTGTTAACCTTTCAACGATTTGAAATTAGATACTGCTTGGAAATAAAATGACTCACTCACCCCATGGCTAAAATGAAAAAGACAGGCAATACCAAATGTTGGCAAAGATGTCAAGCTAGAATTCTGACACAGCGCCAGTGAGAGTGTGAATAGGTATAACCTCTTTGGAAAACTGTTTGGCACTATAGACTAAGAATGAACAAATGTACTTCCACTCCTTGTATATGCCCAACAGCAAGGTATACATATGTTTACCAAAAGACATGGACAAGAATGTTTATGACAGCATTTCTCATAATAGCCCAGCACTGGCAACTCACCAATATCTGCCAACAGTGGATTGGAAAAATAAATTGTAGTGTATTCATACAGTGGAATACTACCATGAGAATGAACAGGTACAACCACACACAACAGCATGAATGAATCTCACAAACATCAAGTTGAACCAAAAAAGCCAGACATAAAATATTCCATTTGTATACAATTTACAAGCAAGTGAAATTAATCAATACTGTCACAAGTCCAAAGGAGCTGGTAAGGTTCCATCTCTTGATCTGGGTGCTTTTTTGAGCTTATCATTTGTCACTATTCGTTAAACTAGTCAGTAAGTTCAGACATATTTAAGAGGAGGAGTATTATGTGCTACCTTATGCTGGAGCATGGCAAAGTCACATTGCAGAAGAGCATGTGAGATGAGGGAAACTGTGATATCCATTCCAATTATAAAACACAAGAGCATTTTAAATTTTAAATAATATTTTAAATAGATTTTATAATCTACTCCAACTATCCAGTGCAAATTAGAACTCAGCATCATTCTGGGGTAAAACAGAAGGCTAAGGAAGGTAAAGAAGAAAGTAAGAGCACCATCAACCAAAGCACACAAAACAAGAAAGGACGCTCCTGTCGCGTCATGAGCCTTCCCTGGAGCAATAACTGTGACCAAAAAAATAAGGTACATTTATGGGTCAGTCTCAACCGTCTGCTCAACAAGAACACATGAAATGAAAAAGGGGCAGCTCTCCAAAGGGAAAAGCAATGGGAAAACAACATATGCCTACTGCCATGTTGTATACTGTACTGACGGTCATCATCACAGGAGAAATTCTTAAACTTGGCATATCAAGAATGAGGAAGTATGTTCTCTCAAGTGGCATTCAACTCTAAGGTTCCATTGTTCTCTCCCCTAACACACGTGTCAAATCCATTAGTGTTAACATTAAAATAGTTTAAAATACGGATCTAGTCGTAAAAGATACATCCAAGGGCAACTACTGATAGCAATCATATTTCATTTCTCTTTGAGCATCTCTCAAAATACTCATCTGTCTATGAACATGTGTTAACACTTTTCCCTCTGGCAGTTTGAATAAATCTTCCACATTGTTTTGACCACATACATTTCTGTTAACAGCCATGAAGTCACACACACCAAAAAATTAACTGAGGACTACAGCTGTGGCAGGCTGAACCTAACCCCCCACTCCTCCTTTCAGGGGAGAATCTTGGGGATTCGAGAGAAACCAGGTTACTATGATGCCATTTAACCAGACAGCTCAGCCAAAGACCTTGTCGGTTTATGTGGGACCCTCCATAACAAAGGGACCACGCCAAGCAGAGAACATCTTTTTGCATAATAAGGCAGGGACTCTTATTTTGCAAGAAGCGGGCTTAAAATCCTGTTGTTAGAAGAAACATACACTTTTCTCAAAGACTATATACCAGGAGTTGGGCAAACATTTTCTGTAACGGTCCAGGCAGTAAATATCTTACATTTTCTGTAACGGGCCAGGCAGTAAATATCTTAGGCTCGGCAGGCCATACAGCCCCTGTTGTAGGGACTCAGCTCTGCTGTGCAAACGCGACCGCAGACAATACTTACACAACTGAATGTAGCTGTACTTTACAAAAACAGGCCTGTGGGAATGGGTCCATTGGCCAGTTTGCCAACCCTGGGACTAGACAAAAACAAGCAAACAAAAAACTACATCACAGAAGTGAGATGTGTTTGTCTTTAGGCAAAGACAAAGCCTAGATGCAGCCCTGCGGATGGAGAGAACAAACAAAAGTTGAAATGCTCCCAGGTGACCCCCAGCCCCCCACCCCCTTCCTACCATGGGACTAGAGCTCATCCTCCCCACTCTGCAGAATCAGCAAGGGCCAGAACAGGTTGATTCTGTGTTCACATCCAGCTGAGGCCAGAGGAGGCAGAAATTATACAACACTCAATGGGGCTGGGACTTCATCCATTCTGAGGAGGAAGGTATGTTCTGAGGAAATGGAAGAGACCCCTGATGCTGAAGATTAAAGAGATCTGTGCAGACAACATAGGGAGAAGGGGAAAGAAGGTGAGACTCAGAGAATGAGAGAGTATTGAATATCCACCAGAGAGGACCTACCCAGAGCCCAGGCCCCAATCTTTCTTTGGACCCTTTCTTGAATCCTTTAGAAAAGAAGCTCTTAAGCCACATGTCCCTGCTTTATTTCCTACCACTCTCTGCCTCATTCAGTTTCTCCCAAACTGGCCCCCTTGCTGTTTCTGGAACATACCTAACACATTCCTACCTCAGGGCCTTTGCACCTCCTGCCTTTTTAGACAGACTGAAAACTCTTCCTCCAAATACTCAAATGGTTCACTCTCTTTTCATTTGGATGTCTCAAATGACATCTCCTCAAAGATGTCTTCCTTGACTTTTCTATCTGGAATAGCATCTTCATCAGTCTCTACTTATTTTAATTTTTTTCACAGCACATATCACTACCTAACTCTTTTCACCTATAGCATGTGAGCCCCATAAAGACAGAGATATTGGTTAATTCATTCCAGTTCACTCCCAGCATCTTGAATAGTACCTAGAACAAAAGTGGTGCTCAATAAATATTTTCTGAATGAATGTATCAATCAATCAAGTCCAACAGGTCTATGATGGCTAAGTTTATGTATCAGCTTGGCTGGGCTATTGCACCCAGATATTTGGTCAAACATTGTTTTGGATGTTTCTATGAAGGTGCTTTGGGATGAAATTAATATTTAAATTGGTGGACTCTGAGTGAAGCAGACTGCCCTCTATAATGTGGGTGGGCCCCATTCAATCAGTTGAAGGTTTGAATAGAACAGAAGGCAAGAGGGCATTCCACAGCAATCTGCCTTTGGACTTCATCTGCAAAATCTGCTAGTCCTGGTTCTAAAGCAGACTGCCTTTCAACTTCAACTGCAACTCCTTCCTGAGTCTCCAGTCCCTTAGACGCCCCGTCAGACTTTGTGGACTTGCCAAACTTTCACAATTGGGAGAGCCACTCCCTTAAAATAAATGTCTTTATGTCTATATCCTCTTGGTTCTGTTTCTCTGGAGAACCCTGGTTAATACAGACTCCAAGTCAAACTACGCTATCTTCTTTACTAAAGAATTCCTCCTATTAGTTCTATGCCCACTGGTTTTCACAACCTGAGTCAGGGAGCTGAAATTTCCATATATTCTGCAGACGTGCAGGTAATATTGCTCCCGATGACTTCCTTCTCCATGGTCAGCTAAATGGGGACGGGAGAATGGGGGAGAGGATAATCAAACACAATTTTTCAAGATTATAGCCAATGATGTAAAAACACTAGCACTTAAAATCCTTCCTTTCATACAATACCACTGCATTCATAGTTAGTGAACAGGAATGTGAATCTACAACCTAACCTTGTCTAGATACTAGAATGGTAAAGAACCTAAAATACCAAACATACAAGTTATGTTTATATTTTGGATTTTTAGTCGTGTCCATCGTATTTATATGACTAGATATGACCATTGGTATAAAGTCTATGGGGTATGGAGTGTTTTCCTAAGATGCTCCAGGACAGTGCTCCCCCCATGTCCTTAAAATTTTAAAAATTTAAGAAACAAAATTCCCTACCCTGGTACCACTCGGAATCCTGTCATGAGAAAGTAAGGCTTTCCAGCGTCCCCAAAGTGTTGGGGCTACGCTCAGACGCTTTCTCCGCTCCCACTTCCCGCCCTCTCCCCGCTCCCCACTGGCGGGAGGAGGGCGCCCTCCCAGCCAATCAACGTTCAGTAGGGCCCTCCACCCGCGCGTCTTTCAAAGGCCCCTAGAAACCAATGGGCGGTTAAAGGCCGAGCCGGGGCACTCGGGGGCGAAGGAAGAAACAGGGAGAGGGCCTGATTGGTTCCTAGAAGACGCCGCGCCCCACCTCACAGAGGGATGGACCAATGAGCTGAGCGAAGGGGCAGGCTCGGCGCGGGGCGGTGGCTGAGACGCCGGTGCTGCTGGAGAGAGGCGGCGGCAGGTCCCGACGCTGGGCGGCCAGCGATGAAGCCGGTGAGTCGGGCGGAGGCTTGGACGAGCGATGCCACAGGGACGGAAGCGGCCCCGAGGCCAGTTCTTAGGCCTGGGGACAGCCCAGGCGTGGTCGCGGCCTGACTCGCACTGTAACCGTCCTGGGTCGGGGAGGTGGCGCTTCCCTGTACCGGGGAGAGCGATGACTGAGGAGGAACAGGGTCGGTGGCGGACTTGGGGACGACGGACATTGGCTGTGCACCTGTTGTACACAGATTGGGAACTGCCGCCTGCGGAGGCTCCTAAGCCTCACGACAGCCCTGCAAGAGAGGGCTGAATCCGGTTTTACGGAAGAAACTGAGACGTGGAGAGCTAAGATGTCTCAGTGTTATCAGTCTGCCTAATAAGCAGCCCCAGAGGATGCCCGGGGATGCCCCGCGCACCCCTGGTGAGCGGTCCTCGCCGCAGATGGGGAAAACTTCACGAAAGACCTCGGCCCACCCCCGTTTGTGGGCGCGTCACCATCCCCCGGGGCCAACTGGCACTGCATCCCTTTCTGGGGTTCAGAATCCCTGGACCTGGGGGAGCAGAAACGTCCAACTCTGTTAGGATTTGTTAACCTGGCTGGGAGAGCCTGAATGAAGGAGGCACAGTCACTCTGAAAATCTTGAGTCGTCAAAACTGCTTTAAAGAGAAAGGAAAAACAGACGCAAGGAGCTGAGGCCCCACCTGACTCAATCATCTACCACCAGGGTTGACAACCTATTGAATATTAAAGGACCTTCATTTGAGTTGATAATAATAGCACAAAGAGATCCAAAGCAACTCACATCCATAGCCTAAATGGCTGTGTAGTGTGATCTTGTAGTAAGGAATAAATCCATTATAGAATACAGCTTCAGAACTGGAAAGAACATTAGCTGGTTACACTTGCCAATCGCCATGTTTCCATGTGGAGGAGCATCAGCTGTCCTTCACTTCTGGCCTCTTTCTCCACTTGTTTCCGGAAGGGACAGAGCGAGAGGTCTGATCCCCCAGTTTGGGAGGAGCTGGACAAAACAGCTGAGCCCTTTCTTCCCTTCTCTCTGAACTGGGTTGTCCATTGCTCCCATCACCGGGTGGATAAGTCCAATTCTGGAGTGAAGAATTGGCAGGCCCACTTGACCACAGCTTTAAAGCCACATCCTCCCTTTGACACTCAGTAATAAAACCAACATATTGATCTCCATTTGCCTCTCCACTGTTTTATCTCTCAGGTGGTTCCAACTTGGAAATAAGAAGAAAGGTGTGTTTTTTATTGGTCCTATAAAACTAATGTGTCTCGTGTAGAAATCATGCCTACAGGATTGAGTTCCAACTCCTTAGATCATTACACAAAGTCCATCTTGATCTCTCTAGTCCAGTGATTCACAAAGTTGAGGGTATGTTATTCTACCTGTCCACCCCCCATCAACCAAACTACTAGGCCCGTATTGGGGTTATTTCTTGAGAAATGGGGTAGTTAAAACTACTTATCTGGCTTCATCGCCTCTGCTCTGATGTCACAGTTCCTGAAAACAAGACCTTTCTCCTTTTGCTTTTATTGCCTTAACTTCTTCCTCATCTGCCAAAAACCTCCGCTCATCCTTCAAAACCCAGCTAATATATCCCCTCTGAAGTTTTCTCCAGCTCTGTAAGCAGTCACTCCCTTCTCTGGGACTGCAACTAAAATGCATAGTTTAGGGGCACCTGGGTGGCTCAACTGGTTAAGCATCTGCCTTGGGCTTAGGTCATAATCCCAGGGACCTTGCCCAGCGGGGAATCTGCTTCTCCTTCTCCCTCTGCCTGCCATTCCCCCTGCTTGTGCTCTCTCTATCTCTCCATCAAATAAAAAAATAAAATCTTTAAAGATAAAAGTGCATGGTTTATGCTTCCATTTTAGCACTTACAACTTTCTTTTATAATCTATGCACATATCTCTCCAACTATACTGAAGCTATTTATTTTATGGATCTTTGCATCTCCAGAGCTTGGCAAATGAATGTGTTTAAGAAATGTTTGTGAATTAATGAATAGATCTCCTCACTTTATAGTTGTAGAAAACTGAAACCCAGAATAAACCAAAGTTGCTTCTCCGAAATTATACAGTAAGTGGCAGAAACAAAACCAGAATCCTGGTTTGTTCCCAATCTAACTCTCTTTCCACTACAGAGCACTGCAATTGTTAATAGGATGGTAAAATCAGTAATTTATTACTGATATCCCTGATCATTCTGATATTCCAGATTGAATAAATTGCAAATATGTATTCAGTGTGTGTTTAAGCAAGGATCAACTTATATGTACATATTCTTCTTTACAGTTATTTAACATAACTGATTTCTTTTGAAGCCTAGTTCATTGCAAACAAATGAGTTTGACTCATCAGATGAAGAGCCTATTGAAGATGAACAGACTCCAATTCAGATTTCATGGTATGTTAACACTTCTGATCAATGATGAGCTAAATTATTTGATGTGTACGTCATAATCCATGTAGATAATGTAGTCCACATATTGAAAATATTTAGTGATTCTCTTCTGCTGATTGTGTTATTCTAATCTTTAAGGGATCCTCTAACTCCATGATTTATTTACTATCTATGATAGAATAAGGCTTTTCTTTTGGGTGGGGAATGGGCAGAGGAGAAAGTCGTTCTTTATGCATTCGGAAAACCACAGTAGAAACAAGTAAGTAAGGAGCTGAGATAGGATCAGAATATCTCCTACTTAGTACCAAAACCTACTTATTCTTTTATGACAAAAGAATAATATACCAAACATAGGATGAGATATTTGTTTATCACTTAGTCAAATCCTAGAACTACTTGCCACAATAATGCATCTATTAGCAGACCCTGCTTAAGATAAAAGTCATGTTACCATAGATACAAGAGCAAAAACAAATGTTTCTATATAGAATCAACTTCCAAATCTGGGCAGTGACTTATTGTTGCACTAGAATCTCTACAACAATCAGTGCTTTCTCTCACCCCTGTAAATGTAATAATCTCTCTATTTGAGAAAACATTTCCAATTATAGGAAGTGAAAAAGAGTATGTTATCCCTAAAGTTCCTTTTGTTCTGCCATCAAATAGCAATTATCTTTCATTTCCCCTTATACCCCCTTTAAAACTCAAAAACTCATCTAATTTTCCAAGTCACATGGTATTTATACAATGCCCTCTGTTTTCCTCTAAACTCATCTTCTGTCTTAAAGACCGGGTTAGCCTTTACCTGCTTTGTTCCTGAGTACTGCAATTGGGAATATGATTCTTTGAAATTATTTTATTTTAACCAAAATCCATTACAACAAAGAATGACCTGCAGTTTTTATCATATGAAATTATATCTGTTTAAGGAAGTCCTATAAAGAAATCTTAAAATAGTAATGTAGACTGAATGCTGGGGATGAAATCATCAGAAGGTCATTTTCTAGCTACTTCCCCAAGATTACTAATACAAAATATCTCCGATAACATACCACAGGGTAACTTAAGTATGCTTTATACTAGCCATAGGCAATCTAGGCATTATTATTTTTAAAGTAAGTTTAAATTAACTCACCACTTTTAAAAATTAAATTGTGACAGGGGTTCCTGGGTTAAGCATCCTACCCTTGATTTCAGCTCAGGTCATGATCTCAGGGTTGTTAAGATCAAGCCCTGTGAGCCCGAGTCCTGTGAGCCTGAGCCCTGTGAGCCCTGCACTGGGCTCCACACTCAACAGGAATCTGCCTGTCCCTCGCCCTCCCCGCTCTTGCCTGTGCTTTTTCTTCCTCTCTCTCAAATAAGTAAATCTTAAAAAAAAAAAAAAAGAATTAAATTGTGACAAAGCAAATGATAAGTCCCTGTTTTAAAATTTCCAGTCTTTCTGGGCCTTTTTGTGAATAACGTTTTGATATTTGCATATGCATTTTTGTTTTGTGACTATGGTAAAACTTTAAAACACTCTTGTTCAGTGCCAAGCACACATGTCTTAAATTGAATTTCCATTTATAACTTTTTAAAAACTGAACTAAACTTAAAGTTTTATTCTTTTCAGGCTACCCCTGTCACGAGTGAATTGTTCTCAGTTTCTTGGTTTATGTGCTCTTCCAGGTAGGTAACACTGCAGGTGGCTTCGTATTGATATTCTCAAGATAATCTGTTTATCGGCTAATACATCACTGTACTGAACAAGAAGAGAATTTCATAGATCGTCAGCCTAGGGAACTTACTTTTGGAAGCCCTCATGTGGGCTCTAGCGAAAAGAACAGAGATCACTCTTCAACCCTTCCAGACCCATTCACAGTTCTGCATTTCTGATTTACCTATCTTAATAAGACTTCAACACTGGGGTACAAGGTGAGGCTGAGGGCAACAGGCAGGTACTTGTTACAGAAAGGACACAGAATAAAGACTCTTTGGATTAGGAGTTCCTTCAGCTGGGCTCTATGAGTCCCTGCAATTATATTCCTAAGAATAAACTAAATTGAAATCCACACTCAAAATGAAATGAAATTGAAACATAAAAATGATCATATAAGTATGACCTTGTAAAGTAGCTTTGTATGTGTTTAAATATATTTGTTATATGTGACCAAAAACTGACTTTTTCACTTGCTTTATTACTGCTTATAGGTTGTAAATTTAAAAATATTAGAAGAAATATCCAAAAAGATACAGGTAGGTATAACATGAAACCACCATATTAATAGTTTTTTCTTAATAACACTGAAAATCTCTTTGTCAAAAAGAACAAACGTTAGTCTCTGCTCATATACCAAATAAATGTGTGTTATTTCATAGTTTCAAACTGTAGACTTATTCTAATACACGAAGAGGTATTTGCAAAGGGCACAGAGAACTAACTCCTCATTTACTAAACATAGAATTGCTTTTCACTGATCATTGTAGTTGCACATATTGCATTTGAGTTTAAATTGTATAAGTTGGAGGGAAGAAAGTATGTAAGTAGAAAACTGCCATTTCACTGCCCAGATCTTTGAACATACTGTCCTTTACAGACTTGATTGTGATAGTAGAAATTAAGCCTGAGCTGAGAACCCAGAGGTAATAGTGAAATTGTCCATGTTGGATAGAAAATTTAGAGAGCATCTAAGTGGGAAAGATGCAGTAGGGTCTGATCTTCACAGGCTCAAGGATGTTTATAACACTGTAGCCTCAAGTCTAATAACCCCATAAATATCCTAATAACCCACCCCACTTTGGAATTTACATATTGCATGGTACTAAAAAACTTGGATTTTCAAAATTTATCCTGGTTGGCCTGGAATATCTCAAGGCTAGTAGTCCTACCAATGTCCTTATAATACACCAAAATAAATATAAATAAATACACACACACCCTCACACACACACACACACACACACACACACACACATCTTGAGTCTGACCAGTATAAATTTTTGAAATCTTGAAATTTTTTCCTGGTTGTTTTGGAATATCAATTTATTAATTTGCTTTCTCTAATTTATTCTTTACCTACCAAAAAAGACTTACAGAGGCTAATTAATTGACTCGCATTATTTGTAAAGATTCTCTGATTTAGAGGTACATGCCATGGTAGGAAGTTTTCATATGGAGAACATTTAGGTCATAAGCAAACTATAATGAAAATCACTGGTTCAAGAACCAATCTTACACATTTTGTAAAGCCCTATTCATTTAGTATCTTCTATAAAAGGGGTTTCTAGTACTTTACCAAACCTTTTGTTTTCCAGTGAGATCTTAAATGGAATCCAATGTATAAAAGATAACAATCTGATGGGAGAGACCTAGAATCTCCCTGCATCAGCCCCTGTGGTTCCCTCCTCAGAGTCCTTTCTAGTAAAGTTTGAAAACCACTATATAATAGAAAGTAGCCATTGTGTGCAAGAGGCAGAGAGAAAATTACCTACTCTTAAAAATGGTTAAGTATGCGGACTTCAGTTTTAATCCTTTTAGAAGTACAAAAAAATAATAGTATTATCTAAAGCAGCACTGTCCAACAGAAATATGACGGGAGCCACAAATAGAAGCTACGTGTTTAATTTTACATTTTCTAGCTGCCATACTAAAAAAGTAAAAACAGATGAAATTAACTTGATATATCTTATTTAACCTAACATAGCCTAACTGATATCATTTCAATGGTTTTAAGCATAAAACAAATTATTAATGAGATGCAGGTTTTTGTACTTAATCTTTGAGATCAGATATGTATTTTACACTTACAATACATCTCAATTTGGACTAGCCACATTTCAAGTACAAATCTGGAGGTTCGTGATAAAAGGTGCTTAGTTAAATGTCCCTCGATTTAGGAGGCAGGGAGAGAGAGGAGGCTGAGATCAACCAGAATTAGTTACTCATTTTGAATGTAAGACTCTATAGTGAATATTGCCATAAGGATGTTCCAGTGTATAGAATGGCCAATAGTACTATTGCTTGGTTCATATTCATTATAGTGAAATTAGCTAAGTCACCTAATTCTAACACAGTTAACGTTTTATTTCCTAGAGACCTAGTCCATAAAATTAAATGCATGATGGCAAGACACAGTACAAATATAAAGGAGAACGTGAGCACCATGGGCATGCAGGAGATTTTATATAGAGTGCTTAGGGTAAAACAAAACAGCAGAGGGAGGAAAGTAGCAAACATGGATTCTGTGAGAAGAAAATGAGAAAAAAAATGCTATCGTTTCTTCACAAGAGTTTATTTTGAAATATTAGATGTTTTAAAATTTATTTCTAAAGCCTTATTGAAAAAAGATTTTTTTTCAAGAATAGCAATATAGTTGACTCATCTTGAAATTCAGTTAAAAGCATTTTGAATTATTAAGTCATTAATCATAATAATATTATAAATATTATATAATTATAATATGGTAATATTATAATCATTCTAGTATAATGCTATTATCGTATTATAGTGTTATTATATAATTATTATTATATTATAGTATAATTTTATTATTTAGGTGATTAATTTTAATCACCTTTTGGTTCAGGTGTTTCTAATTCCTATTTTGTGCTTAGTGACTTCATTTTTACCCTACTTTGAAGAGAGATCAATATTGTTTTAGCTTACCGGTAAGTATTTCAAATGTATAGATTATCATGTGTTATTTACTTAGTTTGGCTTAAGAAATTTAACACCACATCCTCTGTCTTGACTGAATTTAAATTTGTAATATTTTGTACATGTGTATCTGTATCTTGGTTTATTGACAGAAGAACTAAAGAGCTATGGTATACAAGACATATTTGTTTTCTGCACCAGAGGGGAACTGTCAAAATACAGAGTCCCAAACCTTTTGGACCTCTACCATCGGTATGCAATCATCACTCATCATCATCCAATCCCAGACGGAGGGACTCCTGACATAGCCAGCTGCTGCGAAATAATGGAGGAGCTTGCGGTCTGCCTTAAAAATAACCGAAAAACCTTAATACAGTACGTTTTTATTTTCTCCATAAATGACTTGAGAAATGCCCCAGTCAGAATGATTTTTCTAATTATTGCATCCTTATTCACTTATTACCTACCTTCTAGTTTGATGCAAGGATTAAAAGGAGATGAGGCATGAATAGTACTAGCACAATGTCTGCTACAGGGCAAGCACTCAGATATCTGCCATTATTACTTTTGAAGAGCAAGGACAATAAATGAGTAGATTTGGAAATTTTTTAGAACAGGTTTACAGGCTTGTTATTCTTTCCTTTTGCCTTAGACCTTGACTTATAATTTTGGGACCCTCTTCCTCCCAAAAAAGGTGGGGCATCATCTTTATGATACCCTTACTCATTGGTCAGGCTTTCAGTTGCTTAGTTGCTTCTAACAGCAAAAAAAAGTCAGTTGGAGGGGCGCCTGGGTGGCTCAGTTGGTTAAGCATCTGCCTTCAGCTCATGTCATGATCCCGGAGCCCTGGGATCGAGCCCCAAGTCAGGCTTCCCACTCAGCAGGGAATCTACTTCTCCCTCTCCCTCTGATCTTCCCCTCCACTCATGCTCTCTCTCTCTCAAATGAATAAATAAAAAATCTTTTTTAAAAAGTCAGTTTTTAAAATATTAGCAAAGAAATCATTCATAAGCAATGAGCATTCTTAAAAATATGACTGGAAAATTATATTTGATGATATGAATTTGCCACCAGAATGAAAGAGGGACTCTCATTGTTTGTCAATGGCTACGCACAAGCTGCTGGTATGGAAATTTAAAACGAAATAAAATGAGCTAAGGGGGGAAAAAAAGAGGAGAGAGGAGAAAAGTAGCTTGGAGAAAGGAAGAAGGGAGTGACAGTCAGCAGTAGGCAGTAGCAATACGAAGATGAGAAGTGGTGCTGGGAGTAATGCAGCAGATGCTCTGCCGGAAGGGAGACGCATGGCAGAGGAGAGCCGGCCACAGGGAGCAAACTAGTCCTTCTCTGTGCTTCTCGTACGTTCTGTATCCTAATAAATTGCTTAATCCTTTCTGGAACAAGATAGAGTATCAAATAGCTTGATACCTCCAAAGCCCCAAAGTCATTGATTTGAACTAGAAAGTGTGCAGACAATACCAAATAAGCAGGTAGGCTCAGGGCACCCAGAGAAAGGGCAAGCCCAGCCAGCTTCTCTCCTTAGACCTAGAGCTGGGGGGCCTCGTGCCGACCTTTCCCATTCTGAAGGCAAACCAAGTAGTGCACAGGGCTTTGGGGACACACACTCTTCGTGGCTGAACTAAAGTCTAATGAACAGAGAACTAGAAACAATCCTACATTCTACAGTTTCCAGCCTTTCTCTAGAGAAAAGCATAATCTGTAATTGTAAGCAACTACTAATTGTTTTACTAATTATAAAAGCAAACTTTTAGAATAAGTTGCCTATACTAAGTAATTTTCTAACAAGTCTAAGGTAAAATAGCATTAGATAATTTCATGTGGCTCATGAAAAATATTTTCCAATTTTGGGACCCACTTTTCAAATCAGTTCTGAGATTTTTTTTTTAAATACATCTTTGAAAAAACAGCCTCTACTGAAAAGTTTCCAGAGATCAAACTAGCTCAGATTAGTGAAATTTAACGAATTCTACTTGAGCAGGTGTCTAGCACACCAAATGCTGTCTGGTGTTTGAACAGAATACAAACAAGATGGAAAGATGGTTGCATATGTTGAATGCTTCTGGCTCCCATAAAATAAAGCATCTGATGACTGGAAATTTTCATCGTCCTAGAGCTTTCAAAGGTGTCCTACAGTGACTAATTTTCTATCCATTCTGCCATCTTTGAGCGCTCCCATTGCTAGACGGCTCTAGAGTTTATCCCTCAGAAACTGGGTCTGGTAAAATTTTTTCCACCATTTTGTTGTTTGCTAGCACTGTCCTGTTGATTCTCCCTGTGCATTTTTGTTCCTTTATAAAATCAGCAGACACTGCTTGCCTACTGTACTATGCTGTTCCCTAGGGCTGTTATAACAAAGTACTACAAAGTGGGTAGTTTGGACAACAGAAACTTGCTCTCCCCCAGTTCTGAAGCTAGGAGTCCAAAATCAATGTGTCAACAGGACCATATTCCCTCTGAGAATCTGGTAGAATCCTTCCTTGCCTCTTCCTAGCTTCTGGTGGTGGCCGTCACTCCTTGGCGTTCCTTGGCTCACAGCTCCATCATTCCAATCTCTGCCTCCATCGTCACATGATTCTCTCAGTGTTGCTGTGTCTTCTTGGGGTATTTCCTCTTATAAGGACACCAGTCAGGGCGCCTGGGTGGCTCAGTCAGTTAAGCGTCTGCCTTCAGCTCAAGTCATGATCCCGGGGTTCTGGGATCGAGCCCCTCATTGGGTTCCCTGCTCAACAGGGAGCCTGCTTCTCCCTCTGCCTCTCTCCACTGCTCATGCTCTCTCAATCTCTCTCAAACTAATAAATAAAAAATCTTAAAAACAAAAAAAAAGGATACCAGTCATACTGGATTAGAGCCCACCCCTGTAACCTCATCTTAACTTGATTACATCTGCAAAGATCCTATTTCTAGATAAGGTCACATTCATAGTACCAGGATTAGGACTTCAGCACACCTTTATGAGGATACAATTCAACCCCTAACACCCACTGTGTACCAAACACTATAAATACAGAACATGCACTGCGAGGCCCGCTCCCCACCCTCAAGGAGTCCAGGCTAACAGCGCGAGCATGCAAGTGCAGTAAGACCCTGTGGCTCACATCCTCTCCCAACTTCACCTGCAGTACCCCATGCTCATTCATGTTCCAGAGAAGTCGTCAGCACCCCATCAGGTTCAATAAACCCTCTAAGAAAGTTAGGAAGTGTGTAATGCATTTTTTTAAAGCATCCTTGAAAGTAATTAGAATGAATGGTTTTGTTGCTTTGAGGTTTAATCATGATTTTTTTCTGGAAAACCCAGTTATGCAGAACTGCTGATTTCTTCACAAGGCTAGACTCTAGCAGCTAACATTCATTTACTTCTTACTCTGTGCCAAGCTCTTTACAAATGTTAGTTACCTCATTCAGTACTAACTATGATGCAGGTACTGTGGCTGTCACTATTTTTTAGGTGAAAGAAAGGGCTGAGGCCCAGAGAGGTGAAATCGCTTGCTTAGGTTCAAACATGCCATAATGACAGCCTTACCATTCAGCCCCAGACAGTGGGGCTCTAGAACCCAGGCTCTAAACCTCTGTAACACACCACCTCTGTACTCTTTTTAGATAAATGAAGAGTCATATGGACTTGTTCCATAACCAAGGTTTTGTTTAGACAGAGGAAAATAAACCGGCAGTTGGTCAAAATAGTCTGATTTCTATTTAGTAACATGTTCCATTTCTCAGATGTGGATCCTGGTGTTTAAAATGTCGATAAAAAGGCCCCGTCTACATTGACCGTTAGAGGTGTTCAGAATGCCTCCCAACAAATAAATAAGCACCCTTTGCTCTTGATTAATTTAAAAATACTTATTAACCTCTGTGTGCCAGGCACTGTGCTAGTAAGGCACTATTAGATTTAGAAAGAGAAGGCAGAAAGAGCAAGTCTTTAGTTCTAATTGGTGGGATGGAAGGAAAATGTACAATATTCAAAACTGTGCTTCCCTTTCAGCTGTTATGGAGGACTTGGGAGATCTTGTCTTGGTAAGAAATGTGTTTTCATTATTCTGTCTTTTTTTTATCCTCAAAGTAGGCAAAAGTATCCTGTTTCTGGGCCATATGCTCACTTTGTATTAAAATGAGACAAAACACAATATAAATCTGCTAAGACCTAAAGAATTATTTAAGGCCCCTAATTTGGTATTCTCTAGAAAGCTAGAGTGTGAATGGGAGGTATTTTCAACACTGTTTTGAAGGATTCTGCAAAACATAATCTACAAGTCTTAGCACCTGCATTCTTGTGTTTTGTTTTGTTTTCTAATGTTTTCCCTATGCAGGTGTTATGATACTGACAGTAAATTCTAAATAATATCCACCATAAGTATGAAAACCAAAGTTAATTACTTCATGCAATTACACTGAAGAAATGTGTTAGGAAAAAAGATAGTTAACAAAATGGCATACTAGAGTAATAGTTATTCCTTTTAATGTTGGACGGTATCAAAATTAAAAATGTTTATGCTTCTAAGGACGTTATCAAAATGGAAAGACATCTCAGAATGGGAAAAAATATTTACAAAGCATATATATGATAAGGGACTGACCTAGGATATACAAAGAACTCTTACAACTCAATAATAAAAAGACAACTCAATTAAAAAATGGGCAAAGGATCTGAATAGATATTTCTCCAAACAAAAACATACAGATGACCATCAAGGACGTGAAAAGATGCCTAACATCATTAGTCATCACAGCAATGCAAATCAAAACCACAATGAGATACCACTCAATATCCATTAGGATGCCTATTATCCAAAAGGTGGGGAAAAAATGTGTTGGGATGTGGAGAAACTGGAACTTTCATACACGGCGGGAGAGAACGTGAAATGGTGCAGCTGCTTTGGACAACAGTCTGGCATTACTTCCTCAGTTAAGCCTAGAGTCACCATGGGCCCCAGCAATTCCACTGCTGGGTATATGCCCAAAACAAATGAAATCATGTCTACATAAAAACTTGTACACGAACATTTATAGCAGCATTATTCACAACAGCCAAAAATGGAACCAACCTAAATGCCCATCAACTGACAGTGAATGTATAAACAAAATGTACATCCATACAATGGAATATTATTCATCCATAAAAAGAATGAAACAGTGACATGCCACCATAGGTATGCATCTTCCAACACATTATGCTAAGAAGCCAGTCACAAAAGCCCACATATGATTGCATTTATATAAAATATCTAGATTAGGCAAATCCATAGAAAGTAGATTAGTGGTTGCTTAGGGCAGGGGTGACGGGGGCAGGGGGATGATGACAAGAGGGGACAGGGCTTCTTTTTGAGGAGATGAAAATGTTTTAAAATGGACCACGGTGATGGCTGCGCCTATCTGTGAATACACTAAAATCCACTGAATTGTGCACTTTAAATGAATGAATCATATGGTATATTAAATAGTACTCAATAAAGAATGAAGCCAGTTTAGACTTCAATTTGACCACAGTCATTTAAAATCATAATTTAACTGTCAAAAACACATACTGAAAGTCTTTTAATTCATTTTGCACAATGACACTAAACTCCATCTTCTGCACCAGCGGAAGTCTAATTAAATATGCAGTGCTCTACCCTATCATTAATTATTTAATAATATACTATTTTCCTAACGTGTTCCGTTAGTAGCCGCCTGTCTCCTCCTCTACCTGTCTGACACAGTTTCACCACAGCAAGCCATCGACAGCCTGAGAGACCTGCGAGGGTCTGGAGCAATACAGACAATCAAGGTAAGGAGGCTGCCCACTCCCGTGAGCTCGCGGGTTAGGGGCAGTTACAGACACGTGGAATCCGTCATCAAGAGGGCAATGAAAACCCAAAGCATTCTGTTATTCATATATCACCTGCTCAAAATTTATGTTTAAATATAACTCAATGTTATATTTAATGTCTGAAAAAAGTGAGAGCAGGAACACAAGCAGGGGGAGTGAGAGAGGGAGAAGCAGGATGTCTGAAAAAGTTCAGTGTTTCAAACAAAATAATGAAACATCTGAACTTTCCAGTTTACTCTTGCAGGATCTACTACTGTTCAGTTTTTGCCCATCCAGTTCTCAGAATGAATCCTCTCATTTAGAAAAATTTTCCGAATTTTCCAAATGAGAGGATTCCTATAAATTTGGTAGTTTCTTGGCCAGAAAGATCTAGTGATGATCCTATCATATCACCAAAACAGTTAACAAAGACAGATGAATGACTGTAACACAAAAAACCCGCAAAGCAATGCTAATTATCCTTTGCCATGGATAACTAAGGTGAAAACTTCACCATTTACTTTCCCCTTAACACTTAAAAACCTCTGCAGTAGCAGAGGATATTATTATGTATTAATGTTCCTGAAAGATTCTGCAGATTTCACTTTATTTCTAGATTTGTAAAGCCAATTTGCCTTCCTTTCCCAAGTACCCGGTCTCAGCATTAGGACTAAATCAGAGGATCAGGCACAAGAGTCCTGGCCTTCAGCAGCTTCCTGTGCTTGAGTCCATCTTCCCAGGGTCAGGGGTCTACCCAAGGGCCATGACTGTGAATTATTACAGTAACTGACAAATTCACCAAGCAGTCTGATTCTCAGGACTTAAATCAGGTCATTCAAAACAATCCATACAGGATCCACCTCACTGTACAGGTTCTGAAAACAGAGAATTCCCCTTCTTATCTCTTAAAACCAAATGATTCTTCAAATTCAAGATGTTTTCAGGCCTCTCTCTGAAACAAAACCAAATGGTCAAACATATCCGAGTGTGAGTGTTTTACATCTTTAATCCAGGAGAGAATTAAGCCCATGTTATATGGACTGTCAGTTGATCACCTCAGCACTCTGTAGCAGACGGGCTTTCCCATCCCTGTGCTGACAGCCAGTAGTATGCAATTTCAACTTCCCAATGATAAAAAATGAGATTATTGGCAGAATAAGAAAATCCTCTGGGAAACTATTAAAACTCCAAATAAATTTTTTAAAGCTTTATTTCACTTATCTGTTAAGATTAGTGATTTTTTATAAGTTTTTGTTTTGTTTTGTTTTGTTTTGTTTTTTGACAAAGAGAGAGACAGTGAGAGCAGGAACACAAGCAGGGGGAGTGGGAGAGGGAGAAGCAGGCTTCCCGCCAAGCAAGGAGCCTGATGCAGGCAGGGCTCGATCCCAGGACCCTGGGATCATGACCTGAGCCGAAGGCAGATGCTTACGACTGAGCCACCCAGGCGCCCTGATTTTTTTTTTTTTAATATTGACTACTGTGAACATTGTTCCAAATGGATTATGTCATCACAAGAAGCAGAAATCTAGGGCTTCCATAAACTAAGAAATAGATTTTCTTGACTATACCATGGTTAATTGCTATAGAATGTACCCTCTCCTCCCTACCTAACCCCCAGAGGAAAATACATTAGCAAAAAAGAATGCCTTCATGTATTATTTTTAATTTTAATTTGCTCCAGTAAATGCGAGTAAAGGGAGAAAGGATTTTACAGATTTATAAAACATTCAGGTGTATTGCATGCTACCTTCTGATTTTTAAAGCAATAGTTTTTTCACACTATATGCAGCTTTCCTGAAAGGTCTTCTCATAATGCAAACACTTCCTTACCCAAAAGGATGTAGAACTGTTCTTAGCAATTATTTTTTGATTCCTGATTCCTACTAGTATTGTGACTACTCTGCTAACTAATTTTCTACAATATTATTTCAATATCTCTTTACTTTTTTCAGCAATATAATTATCTTCATGAGTTTCGGGACAAACTAGCTGCACATCTATCATCAAGAGATTCATTATCAAGATCTGTATCTAGATAAAAAAGAATTTCAAATAACATATATATGACCATGTCTGAAATTTAAGAGCTATTAACATAATTTGTATTGAAATGAAACTTACTAGTGTTACCAACCTGAATGTAAATGTGTATGTGCAGATATTACTAAAGCTTTTATTGACAAATCTCAGTTGTGTCTCTCATCTCTTACAGAAGATCGAAAAATTGCCATACGATTTTCCTTTTTAGAAATGCACTGACTTCTCTGGAATATTTTACCTGAAGTAATGCTGAAACAAACATATGGAAAAATATTTGCCTATTTTTATTATTTACCACACGTTTACCTCATTTTACTATTTGTAACTACGGGTAGAATATGACATAGTAATAAGTATAAAAATTGGTTTGAGTACCCAAGCTAAAATCAAGTAACTCATCCTCTATTCCTCCCACATTTTCTCCCATGGTTTTTTCTACTTCATAGACATACAGAAGTGTGAGAGATCCTAGGATTCGTCTGGTCACCTCCCACCCAATACTGGATCATCCCCAACAGGTGTTTGGCCAGCATTTGCTGGAACATTTTCAGATAAGAGGAATTCCCTGGGTCAGACAGCTGCTGTTTATAGAGCATTCATTTTTTTTTTACCCTAGGGACTGCATGGAATGAATTTAATCCCTCTTTCACATTCATGTGAGAAAGCACTTATCCACAGATTAACAGTTTCCAATTCTCTCACTCCTTCACCTAACCCTTTGCTACTAAATATGTCTTTTTGTCTTTAACTGTGATGTTGAGCAGTTGGCACTGTGGACAAGGAGGTTTCACAGGCGTCAGTAGCCTCAATGCTACATACAGTAAGTAGTCCCTTGGCTGCTGGCAATCACAAATGTGAACCACGGGTCATAGGTACTTCCACACAAGACAAAGTAAATTTCACCGCATCAAAACTTTGTTTCTGAATCACCATGTAATTGCCAAAAGTTCCCTTTTGTTTCACACTCTTCTTGCTGCTGATGAGCTACTTTAATTTCATTGGGGAATACTTTAAAACAATTACTAGTGCTGTTCGGATCTTCAGACCAGAGACCAAGTACGTTCCATAAGATACAATCAGTATTTTAACACTTTTTTGTTTGTTTGTTTTTTAAAGATTTTATTTATTTATTCATGAGAGACAGACAGAGAGAGAGAGAGAGAGAGAGAGGCAGAGGGAGAAGCAGGCTCCCAAGGAGCAGGGAGCCCGATGCGGGACTCGATCCCAGGACCCAGGGATCATGACCTGAGCCGAAGGCAGATGCTTAACCATCTGAGCCACCCAGGTGCCCAGTATTTTAACACTTTTATATATATATTACTTCAGGAATTTAAGATTTTATAAGACTACTAAGGAAGATGGGATAACCACAAATCCCACCAGTAGCTGAATATTTAAACTAGGAGTTTCTTATCTAGGATAATAAATGCCAAATTTACAGCCAGAAAAAAAAATTTTTTTTAGTAAGTACAGGCTGCAATAACAGACTGACCTTCCTCATGGTTTCAGTATTACAACCAAATACAATTTAAAAATCTCAGTACTCTAGTAAACTTTAGGAAATCACTGAAATTGACATTACCAAATCTTACATTGCTTTTTCTTAATATGAATATAGAGCTTATTCATGAACACTTAAGAAAGTAGAGGGAAAATATTGGCATGGATTAACCAAATCCCTTAATAATCAACTGAATTTTCAAAGTCCATGCTTCTTTCATTTTTACTGCAAATGCTAGTTAAGCCTTCCATGTTTAAAATGGTTAACTACTTTAATACTAAGTATCAAGGGAAAACAATTATTCCGTTAACAGAGAAACATGGAATGGCACTACTCAAAAAAAAAAAAAAAAAACTGTAATTTCACACTTCTGGGAAAGTATTTTCTCTACAAAACCTATGGGATAGCCCTCCCTCAAAACAATGGGGGAGAGGCAGAGACAAGCTAGAGTCCTGGTCACACAAAAGCCAGAGTTAGCTGCTGAAACTGAATTAACACACAGACCCAGTCATTAACAATAAACTATACAAGGAAACATTTGAGACGGTTTTTATTCAATATACAAAAGCAAAATAAATGAAGCTCTAAGAAGGTAGGACTACTTAAGGGCATCTTCTTTGGACAGTGGTACAGCCCCAATCAGGTTAACTCAGATTTTAACAAACCATGAGCACAGATGGCTAACTACATTCTGTTTCTCTTAGTAGTTTTAGGGTCTACCTAGTCATCAACCTATTATTTAAGAAATTTTTCTTCTCCAGGCTACATGAACATGGTAAGCAAAGAGATTTAAATGTTTAGAAAACGTATCATACAATAAAATTAACTTATCCATGTGAAGATGTTCTCTACATCTTCACGTCCACAATGTGCATTAATAAAATTAACATAGGATAAAACCTTCACTCCAGTCCCACAGATCAGTGACTTTATATGGTTAATACTGTTTTCCAAAACTAAGTAAAACAAGCAGCAGAGTTGTTTACTCCTTTTAGATACTTAGCTTTAGGACTCTTCATTTTAATCGAAGGGAAATTGTTCTAAGAAATCTATTCAACATATCCAGAAACAGAGCCACGTTTTTTTCTCTTGGCATCACTCTAAAGATTCATTCAGAATCATCTTCTGAGCTAAAATACTGGTACCAGAAACTCACTAGTTGCTGCTCTGACCACAGATGAGAGTTTGGTTTCAGCAAAAGAGCTTAAATAATTTGAGACTAACAGCAGTAGTTTCCCAAAAGGATGAATATGAGTACTCTTATGAACAGTGCTAGACAGGTATCAATATTTTTATCTTTCCCCTTCGAATAGTTGTTTTAAAATATTTTTGCTGTCAACATTTGTTTTATCATACAACTGATTATTGAGAGATGCACATTTGTGAGTGTTGAATGAATATAAATAAGTAAATTAGATGAATACTTTTAAATACAGACCATTATTTAATTGGGTGGGATACATCATCACACTGCTATGCCGTAGCCACACCTAAAATGAAAGCTCACACCCCTGCAGGGGGTCAGAAGTCATTATTTGCACCATGGCAATAATATTCCATGAACACATAATTGGAAGAGAAATGTTGTAGCAAGGAAAATATTTTTCTAGTTGAGTGTATCTACATTTCTATCTCCTTTCTATGCACACATCTGACATATTTTCAAAATATGCTGATTTGGAGAGCAGAGAAGAGCTATGAGAGCTATTAGCATGAGCGGTCCTCAGGCCTAAATAAACTGAACAGGCTTTAAATGAGACACATACTGCAAACCGCCACATAATTCGCCGCTCTGTGAAAGAACATTATCTGGGGATCTGATCTTGACTGCTAGGTCAGGCAGTTCATGGTGTAATCCACGAGGCTTCTCATATGCTTTCATAATACTCGACACATGTCAAAAGTGATTGTCTGGTCATTTCCTAACACTTCCCCTTCCCATGAAAAATAATTCAGACTTCAAACAAATTAGCACTTTGTCCATCGTCTGGGACCCATCCAACTCTCCTCAACCATGGGACAACTGGACAATACCAGTTAAGCATTGTGAAAATCATCAAACATCATTAATAGGCTTCTACCCCTACACCTCCTTAGTACTAAAGGGACGTATTCCATGATACACTATTATTACTCCATAGAATAACTGCTAAATAGACATTTATTATATAAGATTTTTAATTCAGGAGAATCTGTAGTACCATAGCAACAAAGAGTTGTCAGTATAGATACAAACCACAGTGTGGTATACTAATGGTTTCTGGAAGTTGGAAAACTCCTCAAGATAAAACAAGCACATAATAGCAAAAGTAATTGTAACAAGGAAAAAAAATACCTAAGTAAACAGCTGTCACTGCACAGGGAGCAGGGTGGTAAAAGCTGTACGGATTAGGAACCCAGGCTAACTATGCCGCAGCTGGACTGCAGGAATAACAGAACGTGAGGGCTGCCCAAACCAGATTAACAGGGGCCACAAATTAGATTCCGAGCAAGGAAAAGAGCCAGTAGGATACTGCCTAATGCAAGGACCTTGTTTCTGCTTTCTCCTGGCAAGTGATTTAAGTTCCTGAAATACCAGAAAAGGTAAAGATGGGCAGATATTGTAAGAGCTTCCAGGTACTCAATCTTTTAATGGCTTACATGCTTGGGAACCAACAACCTACCACTGAGATGGGTAAAGCTCACTGGCAGTCAGTCACCTTTGAGGAATCAGCTAAGGACTACATATCTAATTTCTGAAGCATGAGAAGGTGGCTTCCACATATTGCAGCCAGTAAACCTTACAGAATTTTGAGAATATTCTGGAATACATTATTAAAAGGAGATGTGTTAAAACTTAGAAAGTAGTGCTTGCTAAGAGACAACAAAGGCTTGTGAAAATACTTTGACAGGAATGCTAAAGTAACAGCCCAAGAAACCTATCTGGACTTGGCAAGGTCTGTGATGATCAAAAGTACTTGTGAACCAGAAAGAAAAATGAGGAGTGGGTGCTGACATTGTTAGCTGGATTAGAAACTGAATGGCTGCTCAAACTCTGAGCATGAATCTTCAGTGCCTAGCAACTGGTCAATAAATAATTTTCTGCATGAACTGACCCAACAGACAGATCCCTCGAGGTGTCCTCCAGACCATAAAATGTAAGGTCTTTAAAGTTTCTCTCATGAAATGGTCTGGCTCTCCTCACTCTTCTGGTTCTACATCCTCTTCTTCAGCACACTCACCCTGTTACACAATCCCAAGATGTTAACAGCTACTCTCCCAAAGGTGGGGAGGCATTGTCT
The DNA here is from genome assembly GCF_009762305.2 of Zalophus californianus. Lineage (NCBI taxonomy): Eukaryota > Metazoa > Chordata > Mammalia > Carnivora > Otariidae > Zalophus > Zalophus californianus. The sequence continues at coordinate 44,450,445 of NC_045600.1, read as the reverse complement.
CACTAGCCAAGAATTCAACAGCATCTAATTCAAGGAGCTCTTAGAGTAGGAACTCCACAAACTCATCCATAAACTCACTTGAGCATTATGTGGAATTCCTAGGTATTGGTTTTCTTCCTTTGATGTTTTAAACTTCTGAATCACTTACACTATTTTCAATTGCCTTAACTACTTCATTCCAAATAAAGCACAAGAATTCTTCCCAAAACATGCAAGCCACAATTTACCTACCTTACAAGCAGCAGCAAAAACTCAAATTTAACAAGTCATTTTTCCTTGAAACGTGCTGTTTCAAAAAGGAAAAAAAAATTTTTAACATTTTAAATGCCACAGTAATTTTTTAAATTGGTTAAGAAAAATGATGATGCTGTGCCATCCATGTTTATGAATCCTGTCAAGTGACAACAGAGGGTAATGTGCTTAGCCATTTAAAAATATGCCTTTTTAGAAGCATGGTATTTAAAAAAAAAACAACAAACACGCACACATACAATGTCATACTCTACTATTTTTTTTTAAAAATTGACAGTAATATGTCTTTATTATGTATTAAGCAAGTGTAAGAAATAGCTATTTGTAATCTTTAAAACAATGCACTGAAAATAAGTTAATTTCAGAGTTTTATTGTATTGCACTAAAGGAACAGCAGGACGGTTATACAATGTTCTCTCTCATTCAGTTTTGAAAATCTAAAGTACTTGCAAATTCTTAAGAATACCTTTACCACCAGATTAGAACAGTTAAGTATAATAACCAATTTCTTTATAAATGACATCTTTACAAATTAAAACACATTTAAAATAGCTTTAAATGCATTCTTCACAAGTAAATCAGCATATATGTTTATATCATGTTCACTTATGCTTAAGAATTAAAGCAAGTATATTACTCTGATGGAAATATGGGAAATCTCTCATTCATGCAATATACAGGGATAATATTCAAGTTGGAGGGAAAAAAATTCCACTCTTCTTATTTTGTAAATATGTCCATATATAATCACATACATGATAAATGAGGAAACCCATGAAGTTTCCCACAAGTCAGATATATATTTTCAGTTCATCAGAAGCACCTGATATCTACAGCTAATTCATAATTAGATGGCATTTCAATAAAACCAAAATAAGCCCTACAAGTTCCTATATATAACAAAAGCTTCCAATGGACTAAGGATAGTCAATAATTAATGCAATCATTCAAGGGATTATGGCTGTTCCTTAAGGAGTGCAAGTTCAAACCTGTCAACACCAGAGGTAATCATTTTATATTAATTTATACGTAATTCCATTTAAATTCTTTATCCAAGTATAACATATGAAAACAGTCTTTCCACAAGCAAAAAATGTGGAAACATTTAAAAAATAAGGAGTCATTTTTTAAAGTAACTGATCAGATTCCATAGGCTACTCTTGGAAACAGGATCTTGCTGGATAGAATCCCTTCATTTGGTGGCTTTTTGCATGCACTTTGGACCAATTCTTCTGTGTGTTGTTCTAAGAGCTCACCAAAACATAGATCATGCTGAAAAGAAGAAAAAGCCTATTAATTCAAACATTCCTGACTATAAAAACTAAAAGCACCAAAAAGTTGAGACTGCTTTACATAGCAAACTGGTTTATGGTATCACGCCACCACAGAAAATGAAAAGACCAATGACCAGTTCACGGTACGATCTCAATTTGCATTTATGGACTTCTGCCTAAGGTAGGACTTGGCTCAGTGCATGTGCTGTGGTTATTCCCTATTTCTTTTCCAATTTTAGCAAGTAGAACAGCACAGCTGAAAGCTTAATAGGGGATCAGAGCTTAGAGAAGCAATCCAAACAGTGCACTGCCCTGGAGTTGTCTAATAATAGCAGCGAGCATCTCCGGAGGGCTCACTTCATGCCAGGCCCTCCACTAGATCTTTTATGTAATGATCTCACTGAATCCTCCAAGCAGTCTTAGGAGGTGGGTACCATTATTATCCCCCATTTTACAGATGGGAATGGTCAATTAAGAAACTTCCCCAATAGGGAAAGGCTCTAGACAACAGCAACGGGTTGAAAAAGGGCACAAATGAGCAAAATAAAAACAATTACTCAGGGCAATTCTACCAGAGTGATGTGGGAAAGGCACGGTTCAAAAGCACAGATCTCTAAATGGAAATACAAAGCAAAGGGTTGTGCAAACTCGATAAACAATTTAAAGCAGAAATGAAATGACCTAGTGCCACCATCTCCTGGTGAACATTTTCCCACAACTATACATCTCCAATTTTATCATTTAGTCAATGATTCATGTCTTTCTTTTAACAAGTATGTCTTTTTTTTTTTTTTTTTTTTTTTTTATTAAGTAGGCTCCACACTAGCATGGAGCCCAACGTGGGGCTTGAAATCATGACCCTGAGATCGAGACCTGAGCTGAGATCAAGAGTGAGACACTTAACCGACTGAGCCACCCAGGTGCCCCTCCACAAATACATCTGAAGTGCCTGCTATATGCCAGCACTGTTCCAGACATTTGTTAAAGAAACTGAAAAAATGAAAATTAGCAGGAAATAAAAATGACACCTGGCATTTCACTTTTCAGAACTTATTTCTGTTTCATAAATGAGCATCTGTAAATGCACTAAAGGATACTCATTTTCACAATTATAATCTCTAAAAGCATAAACGTACCTTTTTCATAAATTTCGGTCTAGCACTTCATCGTCTTCCATAATAGAAACTTATATGATACAAAGAGAAATAAGAATATAAACCAACCATCTAATACTTAGCAAGTTTTCAAGTAACAAAAAGGAGAGGGAAATAGAAAGAAGCTGAATGATTACAATTCCATCTTATACAGCCCATCTTCTTCATTGTTCGAAAATCAGGTGGGATGTCCTCTCTGGTTGAATATATGTCAATAAAAGATGAGAAAGGGTATTTACGTAGCCTAAAGAAATATAATTCCACACTTGCGAGCGTCCTTTTCTCGTTTTAATGAGAATCTACAGGACACCTAGGGTGGTGGTTCTCAACCAGGGCTGGCTTTTGCCCCGCAGGGGGCATTCAGCACCGTCCAGAGACATTTTTAGTTTTGGTGACTGCAGGAGAGGAGGTGCTACTGGTGTCTACTGGGTGGAGGCCAGGGACACTGCTCCACATCCCACAATGCACAGGTGAGCCCCCACAACAAAGATTTATCCAGCCCAAAATGTCAACAGTGCTGAGGTTGAGAAACCCCGACCTGGAGGAATGATATGAGTCCATCAGGGTACAAAGGCAGAAGAATCGATAACTGCACCATCATATAAGACAGATCTGTTTCTTTCATTCATCCCATTCAGGTCAAGCAAGCCAGAAAATAAAGGGTAGAGCATACAGTTTGTCAAAAATGACAAAAAATTAAACACCATCTCAAGATAGTGAAGCCAGGCAAACGGTTTTTTGCAAACTCACACTTTTTTGCAATCCTCTCAAAGCCATCACTTTGCCATGGCGAATGAGGATTACCCTTCACTGATGCACTGTGTCCGAGAGTTTAGGAAGCAGCACCCCTTGCCCAAACTTTCTGCTGCGGACTATGCAGCAGCTGGCCGCCCTTGCCAAGTACCCGTTTATTCCTGTTCAGTGTGCGAGCGTTTGCCGGTGTGCACAGCGCCGTTACCGGTCACCACCATTCAAGACACTGAGTTATTCTTCAAGTAGACTTTAAGATGTTAAGACCATAATGCCTGCAAACTTTTTCAGAAGGAAAATGAAATCATATATTCATTTTATTTTTTAAACTTACCCGTATAGGTAGTAAAAAAATGCTAGAAGATAAAAAGCTAATTTGCACCAGCCTTCTTTCTGACAATACGCTAAAATGTCTGCATTCATGATGGTCGTAGGGTCATAGAGTCCTGGTCCACTCATCACTGGTCTACTCATATACCTGTAATAAACATAGTCGGTTAGCCGCTCCAAAAGGGAAGACAACCTTTGAGATGGGAAGGAGGGGTTTTCTTCTCAAGTAACATTTGTTGCAATGAGAGGTGGTCCACACAGGGAAGCAGTTTAGTTCTAGGGTGGAGTTCTTTCCTCTTATCATCTTAATTTCAAAACAAGAGCCCCTATATGAGACCAGGACAGTTAAAAAAGTCCTATCTGGTCTCCCCAACAATTTCATAAATATAAGAAAAAGAAAAATAACTGTAAAAAGGAAGTAAGATTTTAACTTTTTAACATAATTTTAGGCTTACAGAAAGGGTGCAAGAACACTTCAGCAAAATATTCCAAATGCTCACATTAACCACACAGCTTTACCCTTCTCTTTTTTGTTTTAGCTCCAAATATGCATACATTTTTTACAAAACAATTTCAGACTCAGTTACAGATGTCATACCACTTGACACCTAAACACTGCTTAAGTATATTTCCTAAAATCAAGAGCAATGAGGATTCTAACATTCCTATTAAAAAAAAAAAAACCTCTAACTCTATTATATAGATCAGACATAACTTTTAAAAGTTACGACATATGAATACATTTTATAAACAACCAAATTTAAAATCATAAAATAAACATGGAGAAAGAAGTTAGATACACTGTACATTTTGATTTATGTGAAGTTCAAAGATGGGCAAAATTAATCCAAGTTGACAAAGGTCACTGCTGTCCCAGGGAGGTACAGGGGAAACTGACAGGGATGGGGCTTCAGACTTATGCATATTATTGTATGTAAATTAAACCTCACTTTTTGAAAAACACCTTTAAAGAGTAACAAAGTAAGCTCCATAAAAGGTACTGAAGCAGTGCTTTGTTCATCTACTTGATTTTTAAAATAAATGCCAACCGATTTTCAGTTTTCATTTAGGTGACTAGCATGCAAGATAACTGTATCAACCATAGTATAATTAAAATATAATTAGGAAAAGTATTAGAAATATATCTAAATATTACCTCCAAATATGATATGCCAAGAGAGGCATATTGAGACCCAGCGTAAGCCACTCTGCTGCACAAAGAAACATGACACAGAAGAAAGCATGGATGAGGTACTCTGGAAGTACAAGCTGGAAGAAAAATACAAGCCAGTTATTAAAATGCCTTGGCGGTAAGTCAAATGCTAATTTGGAAAGCAGGTGGCAACCAAGTTTCCATAATGAAAAAAAAAATCAGTTTTCTTAGAATCGGGCACAAACGATGCTACTGAGGTCTGTTTCTGTATTTAACTTTTTACCAAAAGCAGAATTACAAGCAAACTGACCAGATGCTTGCTCTGAAAGAATAAACAGAACTTAAAATTTAAAACTCAAATTCTTACAGTAACAGATTAAATTATACAAAGTTACCACCCAGACGGTTCAGTTATTTGCTGATCACTTGGAATACTTTTTCTTTCCACCATTCAGTAATGATAAAAATACAAAAATGAGGTATCTGATCACATGCAACATGATATAAAAAAAAATCCACAAAAACAAAACTCCCGTTTAGAAAACTTTACACATTAGTGTTTTAAAGCTTTTAACAGAAACCAGGAATGCTATATAAACAATATTTAGCAAACCACATCACATTACCACAAAAGTAATTTTTCAATGGAAAGCCAAAAGCCAATAATCTCAGCACAGTCAGGGGGGAAAGAACACAGATGCAAACGATGTGCATTCTGCAATGTAGGAGGGAAAAGACAGTTCTGAACCATAAAGTTGGAATTTTCCTGGTTCCTGAGCTCTGATTCTTACATGGCCTTTCTGTTTCTTTAAGCCTGATGAACTAGACAGACACAGCAGACCAGGAGAAGCTCAGAACTCAAAAACAAAATGATTTTTTTGACTGTAGGTGGTACTAAATGAGAAAAATTATTTGAAGCAAAATGCTTTTTATAAGGTGACCAAGAGTTCATGCTTTCTTTTTCATCCTAAAGACTTCAGCCTAATGACTCTGTTAAATGAAAGTCCCAAACTTTTCATTGCAAGTTTCAGCTAAATAACTTCCTACAAGTCACAGATGCAAAGCCAGCTTCTCAAATGTCTGCATCAGATCAAAGTAAAATTATATGAATCCTCAGTATCATCAGATCATTCCCGAGAGGAAACCGTTGCTGTAGAAATAACAATTATACTACATATTCAAACCCACTTTCTAATACTCCCAAATCACTTTTTCCACTTCAAAGCTGTAAAGCAGTTTTTTTTTAATGAATATTTTAAATGAAATCCCAGTAAAACCAACTAATCTACAACACTAACCAGGTATCTTCTACAAACTTAAGCAATATAATAAATAACAAAAGATAAACTCTGCATATGTATATAAACTTGTAAATAGCACGAACCATTAAGCCACACCATTTAATTAAGATCAAAATCAAACATCTGCAAGAAAACAAGAAAATGTCCACAGGAAATCCTTGAAACGCAAGGACTGCAACCAGGACAAACCAAGAAAAATATATACTGTATTAGGAGTTCCAATAGAGCTGTTTATAATGCTAGTTTAAATTACAGGATTTTTCTTTACAATATAAGTCTATTTCAGCTCTCTAAAGCCAAGTGATATCTAACAATATAAATCATCATCCACGTTTTCATCCTACACTTCCAGACTGAGATATGGGGAGAAAATGACTTTGAAAGCACAATACCTACTGCTCTTAAACAATATGCTTTAGTAAGAGCGAGACTACAGATAATCTGCAACTCTTCCGGTTCTAATATGAAACACGTGCCACACTCCCTTCTCCTCAAAAAAGTCCAGAAACTTTTATAATGCATCTCTTATAAAAACCAGTCCACTCCAATCATTGTTTCATGGTGAAATTTCCCCATAAGTGGCACAAAAATTATTCCATTTAGGAACAAATGTTTACACAAAAGCTAGTAGCCTAAAAAATTCCTCATGCAAATATGGCTGAAATGATAGTACTTAACATGCAAATCATAATATTCTCTAGTTAAGGTTCACATTTTAAAAAAAATAGTATTTGTCTTCCCCCATACTTTGGCAGAATTGTCAAAACAAATTTTAAATAGGGAAAACTGTCAGATGCGCTGCTAGTAAGCCAATTATCGGCACCCTATCCAAATGCAACATGTGCTGATATAAAAACTTCTTCCAATCTATGCAGCATTAGGAGGTCCCAAGAACATGTCTTTTTTAAGTGAGAATTTCCTTCCATGAAGAAGAGTCAGAAATCACACATTAAATGTAAAAATGAAATTAGTCCCTCTTAAATTTACGGTAAATTAGGGGGATACCAAAGCTTGAGTGTAAAAATCCAGCTGTCTGGGTTCAAATGCTGGTTCTACCTTAGCTATGTGACCTTGTTGGTAAAGTGCTTCAACCCTGCTAAGCCTCAGCCTACCCTCCTATTCATGAGAATATCAATATACCTACCCTTCAGACAGGTCAGGAGCACTGAATGAAAAAGCCCAAGTAAAGATGCTTAGCACAGAGCCTGGTGCCCAGAAAAGCCCTCATCTGATTTCAGCTCCTCATCCTCATTTGATTATTTGAAGTAATGAAAAGCCAAAGATAGAATACTATTAATGAACAACCGTCAAAAAAAGAAATTTCGGTTTCTTAAACTCTTGGTAACAATTAGTTTCAACGGTAGGTTAAGATATTTTACAATCAACAGTATTACTTTCCAACAAGAAAGCGGATTCGTCACCTATTTTGTTTCGTAAGAGCAGAGAAGCGGCTAGTAAGTTAATACTTTTAACTGTACCTACATCAAGTCTTACTGTAGCAGTTCTTTGAAGACAAACTAGAAATCTACCCCATCGCTCGTATTTATCGAGGAAACAATGATAAAGTAGCAAACTCACTTTATAGACTCTTTTCCAAATAAAATCCCTCTGGTGTGCTATGCCTTACAGTTTTACACAACTAAAGTCTACACAAGTTCTCATCTTAAGTAATTTTTAAAGATGAATTATTGTATTTTATTGCTTGGAGACATACCCACTGCTTTCTTACAAACAACCTTTCAGCTTCTGACCAATTAGGCAAAATCAAACCTACAGACGAAAGGAGAATCCTCCTAAATGAGTAAACTAAATGAAGTCAAATATATATATAAACCCCTAAGCACAATGGAGCCACATTATAACTAAATCCATGGGAGCTCAGAACTTAGTGTAAGACAAGTCTGTCTTAGAAATTTAGAGTGATATTAGAAATAACTATGTAGACATTTGTATACAAATTGTTATCCACAAAATTCTGGCAGCATAAGTCCGAAGGTCAGCACTAGTGCAAGATTCCAGAGCCTAAGAAAAGAGCTATCATCTAGAAGGTGCTGAATAAACATCAGCTGAAAGAGTGAATAATTAATTCCAGAACAGACATAACCAAAGATAAAAGCAGACATGGTACTGAAGACTCCACTTCCAGACTACCTCCCAATAAGTCACAACAGAAGAATCTTCCTACCATCTATTAAAGTCATTTTATGTTAACTAACTTTCAAACACTGCACCAAATAATTTAATATAGAAGTGCCTATGGCTCTAGCATTTTTATTTTTATTATTTTTTTTAAGATTTTATTTATTTGAGAGAGATAATGAGAGATAGCACGAGAGGGAAGAGGGTCAGAGGGAGAAGCAGACTCCCCGCTGAGCAGGGAGCCCAATGCGGGACTCGATCCCGGGACTCCAGGATCATGACCTGAGCTGAAGGCAGTGGCTTAACCAACTGAGCCACCCAGGCGCCTGGCTCTAGCATTTTTAAAAATGCATAAGCATTTAACAGCTTTCCCTACTTGACTGGGCCAGCAAGCAAACATTTGCATAAAATGCAAAATTTCATGAAATCATAAACCTCAACAGGCATATGAACGAGGACACTGAACAGAACATTTTACAAATACAAATGCCCTGACCCTCCCCATGAAATGAATGTAGCATTAAAACATTAAACTAAAAAGCAGTACACACCTTTAATGCAATTTTGACTCTTTTAATCTTTTTGACCTTTTCAACTGTCTTTGGCCGACAATGTAAAAAGCAGATTGGAAGAATGTTAGTATGACAGCTGACAAGATCACTGGCAGATTAATAATAGTCAGAATAGTCAAGCAGGAAAAAGAATATTTTTGTAAATTCTGCCTACTTCAAAAAGTACAAATATATCATGCTACTGAGAATATTGGCCATTTTCAAAATAAGTTAAAAGCAAAAACAGTTTAAAAATCTAAAGAAAAATCCTATATTTATAACTTACAGGATTCAGGGTATTACACTGGTCTATAGGATTCTTGTAATCAGTCTTCAGTTCATCAAATGCTATAATCTAAAATAAAATTAAAATCAGTTAGGACCTTTAATAAAAAGCAACAAACCTGCCCCATCATCAAATGACAACTGAATAAAGCTAATAAAACAAAAGCAAAAGTATACCAATACTGCATGTACCAATTTATAGTAAATTCACTATGTACTAATAAATAACTAGAATCAGATTTAAAGAACTGAAAACATGTTTATACTGTCATTTAAATGAGCTGGTATCACTATGATAAATATCTTCAATTTTCAATGCCTCTGTTCAAGTCATTTTCTCTTCTTGAAATGATCTTTTCTATCTATCAAAACTTTTCACCCTAAAAACCCTCTTCCTACATCAACTCCTCTCTGTAGGTTTCCCTGACAGAAATGATTGCCTACCTGTCTAGTCACAGAGCACAGGGCTTTACAGTGCTACCAATATGGCATTTCTCTGACTGGGGTATCTGTGTACAGGTTTGTGTGCCCCTCAGGGTGAGGTATTTTTAATCATCTGTGCATGCCCTGCCCCTGGCACACGGTTCAGTGGAACACTAGAGATGGACTCACGCGCTTCAATTTGTTCCCATTGTGCCCAAACACATACATTTCAAAGTCCTGCTTCAATAAGGAAATACAAGAAATGGCCTCAGCATATAGGAACACCAAATGATTATTAAACTTCATGGCCAGGACCACCACAAAGAGTAGCGCCCTTCCTGCATGGGACAAAAGGCCAAGGTGGGAAGCTCAAAGCCAGCCCGTGCTCCTGCTGTCGAGCACCCTGGCACGGACTCTACACGAGGCTCTGCACTGAGGGGCCGCGTCTGTGGAGGATTTTTCTAATTCTTCTGCCCCAAGAGGCATCTTGTTCTGATGCACCTAAAGGCATCAGATAAGCAAGAGCAGCGCTGTTCAAGGCCAGGATAAAAGTGATCAGTCTAACCTCCTTTTGTGTCCTATGCATAGCCCTATACTTGTGGATGGTTTCATGAGGTCACCAAACCAAAGACTGACAAAGGGTAACCCAGGTAGGACCAGCTTCTCACAGTATGAGGAGTCAGTTATAAACGTAGTAAGGGGAGAAAGATCTCACCAACTTAGGAAATATATGACAAGAATGTTTGTCTACACTCTGGAGAAATGTGGGTGTAACATTTAGGGTCACTTAACACAGTACTTCAAAGTCAAAATGTACTAAAAATCAAAATAAGGGCAACACCCCACTCTGTGGTATTAAGTCAGATGTCAAAATAAGAAGCCAAAGGCACCAAGTTTATAGGAGAGTTATTTTAGTTGCTGTCACTGGTCAGCCAGGAGATAAGAGAGCTCAGTCTGCCTTTCCTCTGGTGGGTTAGGAGTAGTATCTTTGTATGTGAGACCATGTTACTCAATATTACCGGTAATCAATGGAGTTCTATATTTCTAGCTTTTACTATGCTGGTTTATTTCCCTGTTAAAGTTTTTCACTTCATAAAAAGATGGGTTGTTCTTTTTTTTTAATTTCTAGAATTTTACAAAATCCACCAACCAGACCAAATAAAAATTCTAACTAAAACAGGAACAGAAGAAAATCATTCGACATTAAGATGTAAACTCCATGACAGCAAAGATTTTTGCTGTGCTCACTGCTATGTCCCTGGGCCTGGCTCATACTTTAATGTTCAATCAATATTTACTGAATGAAAGCCTAGCTTAAAAAGAATACAGAACTCACCAAAAGGCATTTGCCCTTGTTAATGAAACCTAACACATGTTAAAAATGTTAAAAATATCATACAACTAGAAGATACTAATTTCTAATTATTTAACAGATATTATTAATCAAATACCTGACATTTGCTGTGTGATATATCCCCAATGCATCTTAGTAATAAAGTTCAAAATAAGAATTGTCATTGCAAATTAAATTACTTGCCTATAACAAGATCCAATTTAATAGCAGAGTATAAAACTTATGTTTTAAAACTAACTCTTGACTGGACATTTTCTTCAGGTGATTTCAAGGGATCTTTTAATGAGTATGTTACTGCATGAACTTCTGTTTGAAATGCTATAAGATGTTTTCAAACTCTTCTGAAAAGATCAACCTACTGGTTTTTGTATCTTTTCTGACTGTGCGTCTGGACAAAGATGTTCACAAAATTTCCAACAGAGTGCAAAAACAAAACAGATATATCCCTAAAGATATCAAACTATGCAATTCAGGATACATTCAAATTTGACACATGTCTTTAGGGAATGACTTCTGTTCAAACAAACCTATGTTCCCATCTACTCTCCACAGAGTATCAATCACATGAATTAGTACTAAACTGACAGATGTAACCAACAGCACAAAAAGTATCCTCCATAAAATGATTAATGTAAACAGGATTCTTTGAATTTCTACTTCAAATTTCCAAGTGAGTCTTCTGATACTTAAACTACCTAAGAAAATAAACTGAAGGTTATGTAGTTAATAGAAAAATTAAAATTATATACTTTAGAATTCTCAATTTGTTCCCAAAGGATACATAATCCTCTGAACTACGAAGAAATCCCCAAGGATAAAAGCTTGCCACTAATCTGTGGAGTACAAATGAATTTTTAAAAGTTCTATAATAGGACTTAAAATTACCTACTTCACCCGATACATTCTCATTTCAAAGCTGAAACTAAGTTACCCATTTTTTTAATTTATTTTTTTTTAAGATTTTATTTATTTATTTGAGAGGGAGGGAGAGAGAGAGCAAATAAGCAGAGTAAGGGGCAGAGGGAGAAGCCGACTCCCCACTGGGCAGGGAGCCGGATTCGGGACTGGATCCCAGAACCCTAGGATCATGACCTGAGCAGAAGGCATACACTTAACCAACCGAGCCACCCAGGCACCCCAAATAACCCATTTTTATTTTTAACGCAGTTCAGATTTTCCTTAAGCCAAACAACCTGGTTCAAAATGTAAACAAGGCCATCCACAGCTTTCTTAGAATCCTCATCATTTCAAAAAACAAAGAGTACCCACCAAGCAGGAAGTGACTTAAATCCATATCTACAAATGGAAGGGAAGCCACACATTTCACTTCCACCAGTGAAATGTGGAGCTAGTTTGCATTCCAAATGATCTTTATTTATTGTTCTTCCACCAAAGAGCCTATAGTGCTCTTAATTTATTGGTTCCTACTGACAAGTATTTTGAGGGAGCAGTTACCAAACAGCCTACCGAAGCATTCTCCACTATAGAGCAGTTAGGTTCTAAAATAATTATGAACATAATCACACTCCTTATCAAAAGAGAATAATTTGTAGTATTCTACTTCTGAGATTTTTTTTTTTTTTTAACACAGGACACTGCTGCCATTTAAATCATTTTGCCAGGCTATGTTCCCTAAGAAATCCTTGTTATTGGCATGATGAAACCTGACTTAAAATTTACATGAATGAACATGTCCAATCATTCAAAAGAGGACTGATATTCCAGAAGTCACTAAAAGAGTATGAGGAGGGCAGAGGCAAATATAAGATACATTTTTAATGAACGCTGACTTCCAGAAGGCTGCTTCTAATTTTGTGCTAGAGAAACAAGAATCCTTAAAAATCTGTTGTAGAACTGTCACGAGGAACTTACTTGTTCCTTACAGTAACCAGTAAGGATGTGCTTCTATCCTGCAGCAAGATGTAAGTAAAAGAAAAAAAGAAAGAAAAAAGAAGAAAAACTGCCCTAGGGAAGTTTAAGATTTGTGAGCACTTTCGAAGACAAATTAAAACTACCTCCACTAAATCCAGCTACCCTGAATACAGAGGTGGCTAGGAAGAGTGTCTCTTGACAAACTCTGGCGGTCAAAGTATGATTTAGGGGAAAAGTTCGGAGATGCAGTCAACAAAGTAATCAATCCAATCTGCATCAAAGTTCACAAGGAAAATCTGGAGAAAAAAAGGGGGGGCATTCTACTCGAAGAACGCCCAACAAGTGCTGAAAATAGAGTTGGAAATTCATCTAAAGTAGGCTATACTATCTCATTGGGGCCACACTCCAGCGGAAACCCGAAAAGAAAGACAATGTGATTAAATAATTGTAATTCGGCAAACTTCATTCCCGCTAAGCACGCAGCATGCCTCCGTGAGCCCTTGACATCCTCCCCGGGGATGCGGGGATGCCGAGCCCCGGGCCGGCTCAGGTCCACGCCAGCGAAGCGCTGTCCCGCAGGGCCCCGCAGGGCCCCGCAGGACCGCGGGCGCCCCACCCATCCAGGGAGGAGTAGCGGCGCGCGCGGCCTGAGAAGGGGCACAGCGGGCGCATCCATAGGGCCACCGCAGCCTGGACCTGCAGCCCCTGGACCTGCAGCCCCCGGCCCGCAGACGGAGGGTTAGCAGAGCCCTCGCCGCGCGGCCTGTCCCGCTTCGGCCCCATCCCCCGGCGTGCGGACCTCCGGGGGCCGTCGCCGCACGGACCGCAGACGCGGGGCGAGAAGAAGCTGCGCCGCCTCCTCGCCCTTCTTCCCCCGGTCCCGGCTACTCACGTGCCAGATGGCGAAGAAGATGAGCGCGGCGGTGAGCAGCAGCGCCAGCATGTAGCAGAAGGCCGCGAACGTGAACGCCATGGCCGGGAAGGAGGAGCAGGCAGCGGCGCCGGTGCCAGCGGAGAAAGGCGGCGCAGGGCCCTCTGGGTAAAACCATTCACTTCCCCTGGCCTCAGCCACGACCGCCGCCGCCGCTGCTGCCGCCGTCGCGGCGCCCGCCCTCTCTGCGCGCCTGCGCACCGGCCGAGGTGCGCCGGCGCCCTCTGATGGCCGAAGCCTACGATGCACCAACATTGTCCGCGCAGCAGATTGATTTTTCTTTTCCTTCCCTCGTTCATTCTTTGAACAAATATTTATTGAATGAGTGCCTAGTATGTTTCAGGCGCTGTGCTTCCCCTTTGAGATACAAAGATAGGAAACATAGTACTTGCGCTGAAAGAACTTAGTATAGTGCCGGAAACGAACACTTAAATAAATCATTACGGTATTATAACCCTGTTAACGGAAGTCTGCGGCTCCTGATGAAAGGTCAGAGAAGGGTATCCATCCCGTTCTGCAGCGTTCAGAGCAGGATTCCTGGAGTATCTGTTTCTTAAGCTGAGGCGTATGTGATGAGCAGAAGTCCAGGCAAAGAGAAGGTAGAACGACAACTCCTAAGAGAGGGTTCAGCTTGAGCAAAGACGCATAGATGAAAGAAAGAAAGAGAGAGGGAGGAAGGGAGGAAGGGAGGGAGGGAGGGAGGGAGGGAGGAAGGAAGGAAGGAAGGAAGGAAGGAAGGAAGGAAGGAAGGAAGGAAAGAAGGAAGGAAGGAAAGAAAAAAAGCTCAGTGTCTCAGGTGAAATCACCAGCAGTTCTAAATTAACGGAACCTAGCACAAAACAGTTTTGAGAGTTCAGGGTTAGCGGGAGGTTCAGACCACAGAGTGTCTTATAAGCTTGGTTTTGTTCTTATGCTGGTTGTGACCCACAAAATTGATTCACCACCTGCTAACTGATCGCTGCTGATGGAAGTGGAAATCACTGAAGGATTTAAGCAAGAGAGGGACATTTAGATTTGCATTAAAGATCATTCACCCTAGCAAATTGTATAGAGAGGGGTTTAGAAGCGGAGTCTATCCAGTGCTGTCCAGCAAAACTTGTGGCAATAGTGGCAAAAGAAATTTTCTTTTTCTGCACTGTTCAATACAGTAGCCACTAGCCACATGTGGCTATTGAGCACTCTCAATGTGGCTAGTATGATTATGGAATTGAACGTTAAATCTTGCTTATTTTCGTTAATTACAATGTAAGTAACCACGTGTAGCTAGTGGCTACTGTCTTAGACAGTGCAGGTCTATACCACCAAGATTACAGGGCACCCGTGTGCAAATCACAAGGGTATTCTATCCAGAAAACAAAGTCCACACTAGGGCACAGGAATGCAGGCTGTGTGTGCAGTGTGCAAACTGCCCAACTGTGCACCATGATCCTGAATAGAGGAGTGTGAGAGCAGCAGGAAGGAGCCCTCAGCAATGGTCCAGCAGAAGCTGGGCTCTGACCAAAGCAACAGAAACCAGGAGAGAAAGGAATGAACAGATTTGATAGTATTTGAGAGATAAGCTCAGCAGGACTTGATTGATTGGATGCAGTGGTTAGAGAAAGGAAGGCCTACAGGCCACAGAAGCTTAGCAAAATACAATTTTGGGCAATATTTGTCCAAGAGAGTTCATCATCTAATGAGGGGTGCAGTTTCCTGGATTCAGGGAAAAGTTTTTGGGGAATTGTCTAAGCCAGACCATGAGATGCAGCTTGGTTCTTATAAATAAATTCCGTCTACACTTTGGGAAGTGATGGTTCATCACCAAGAATCTCCAAGTCCTCCTACCTTTTAGCAACAAGCTATTCTCCTGATTCGCTTGAAATGTAGCTTTCCCTTACCTGGTAACTATGTGTAGCACCTTACTACACAAAATGGAACTGCCTCCCAAGAACACATCCTTGGTTCTGGAAGGGACGTCCCGCATTTCACCTGAGGAGATGGAGAGACTTGGCAAGAGAAATTTTTTCTGCTCCAACCCCCCTTAATCCTTAACTGCTGTTATATTATAAAACCCAAGCCCCTCCACTTCATTCAAGGGTAGCATTTTAGGTATTTCAATGAGGGTTTATTGAGCATCCATTCTATATCGTGTGGAATACTGATTTGCTCAGAAGCTGGGGCAGTATGAAGCCCTTTCACATTTTACCAGAACACATAGGTAAATTGTAGACCTGCATTGTCTAGTAGAGGAGACCTGTAGTCACATGGCTATTTAAATTTAAATTGATAAAATTAGGGGCACCTGGATGGCTCAGTCATTAAGCATCTGCCTTCAGCTCAGGTCATGATCCCAGGGTCCTGGGATAGAGCCCTGCATCGGGCTCCCTGCTCCATGGGGAGCCTGCTTCTCCCTCTCCCACTCCCCCTGCTTGTGTTCCCTCTCTCGCTGTCTCTCTTTCTGTCAAATAAATAAATAAAATATTTAAAATAAGTAAATAAATTTAAATTGATAAAATTAAATAAAACTAAAAATTCAGTTCCTCAGCTATACTAGCCATATTTCAAACGCTCAATAGCCTCATGTGGCTGGTGGCTACTGTGGTGAACAATGTAGATATAGAATATTTCCATCATTGCAGAAAGTGCTGTTTGCACTGCTTTAGACAGTATTACACCGCTGTAATCAGTTAAAGAATACACCCATTTTAATGAGGGCAAAGGGCTAATTAGATCAACTATAGGCAAGGCAGTTGGTGAGGAAGATAATGGGTTTACTTGACATTTTGGAGAACCCTTACAAGCAGCGAGTGGTCTATACCATCCTCATTCAATCAATTCTCAGTATTCTTTGGAAGTTGCATCAACCCTTCCACCTCATGGGAGTAATTTTGTAGTACATACTGAATTAAGTTCCTACTTCTACTTGTATATATGGCTGGGGCTGGATGATATTGCAAAGAAATATTAATCTTATGTTCTCTTTCTCTCTCTCTCCTGCACCCCCCTTCTCCCACTCAGACTTCCTTTGTTCAACTTGTCTTTTCCATCAGTTTGCGCCCACTCCACCCACACTGCCCATGCCCCCAGCCCAAAAGGCTAGGCACAGGTCAGCCACTGGAGAATTAGAAAACAAAACACAAAATACAAAGCATGCAGTCTGAGAATGGGACCCAAAGAGTTCAGATACACACCTGAAAGAAATTTCCAGCCCCCTAGACTAGATAAAGAAAGCCAGTAGTGGGAAGGGGGGAGGGGAGGTGCTGAGCGGTTAAGAGAATGTGAGCTCAAGATATCTTCAAGCCCCCACACTAACAAGCTCAGCCATGCCAATCTCCAGGGAATAGCCTGGCCTCCCCCCTGAGCTCAGCTTTCTTTTTCACTGTGTCTGTTGAGAACTGCCAGACAGCAGCAGGCCATCTTCACACATCCATCATCCAAGTGGTAGTCATGTTTGCCACTCTGCTCAGCACCCCATCCAGCCCGTGCCAGGGAGACAGTCCTCTTTCTATGGCCAAGGAAACTCATAAACCGCACACACACCCCCATGGGGAGCAATAACTAGGAAACTCAAAGACATGGTGGTAACATAAAAGGGAAAGCTCCTAGACAATCGTGAATTTGCACTTAACCAAGTTGAGCTCTCCCACAGATGTGAAATAATAGGTGAACTGTAATCCTAGTTACATAGATCATATGGTGCCCATGACGCTTTGGGAGGATCTGGGCCCTGGCCTTGAGTAATGAGGCACTTCCAAGAGGATAGAACCCTGAGCACAGAAAATTGTGGGCCAGCGGTTCCCCACCTTCCAGAGGAGGTTTGCACATTGGAAGGAAAAGCCATTTCACCTGGGGGTTGTGCGTGGCACTTGGATCTGGACATTGACATGGGACTTGAAAAGAGTAGCTATGGAGCTGGGAAGAATGGGAGGTGTAGCAGGAAGTATTGGTTGCCCCCAAAGCCACCCCACTTCTTTCTTGTTGACGGAGTTCGAGGTTTGTCTGGGGTTCATGGTCCCCATGCCATGTGCTTAGAGGAGGAGCCCTTCTCAGCCCAAGGTTTTGGGAAAAGGCAGCTCTTGTCCCTCCAGAGTGAGGTCTGACTCCCAGTTGCTTTCCGTATAGAGTGGAGCTGATGACTATCGGTGTTATTTTTTGTTCACTATACACATTTCTTTTTTTTTTAAGATTTTATTTAGTTATTTGACACAGAGAGAGATAGAGAGAGAGCGCAAGCGGGGGGAGCAGCAGAGGGAGAGAGAGAAGCAGGCTCCCCGCGGAGCAGGGAGCCCGATGTGGGGCTGGATTCCAGGAACCTGGGATCATGATCTGAGCCAAAGGCAGACGCTTAACCAACTGAGCCACCCAGGCACCCCTCACTATACACAGTTCTAACACACTGGGTTACAGCTGCATGCTGTAAAGGGCATTGGATTGTCTAGTAGGATGTGGCTTCTCCGTATTGGGTGGCTGTGTCATCCACCTTGCCCTTTGCCCTGGAAATACCTGTTACACAACCATTTACAAGAAGAATCAATGTACAGAAACGACTCGCTCGACAATTTCATGTGTGCAAAATATGTCTTTATTGTTATTGTTCTTATGTGTCTTTTTTTTCATAAAATCACATAAAGGTAAAATTTAAAGCTGGTGAAAAACATAGATTTTAAGAGTATGAGGACTTTCGATACACACATAAGTCCATGTAATAACCACCACCACACAAGACAGAGAACATTGCCACCACCCCACTTAATTCCCTCATGACCCACCGCCATGGGCAACAACCCGTTCTGCTTTCCAGTACCATAGATTAGTTTCACCTGTTCTTGAATTTCATTAAATAGAAACATATGCATTCTTTGTGTTTCCTTGTTTGGCTCAGCATAATGTTTTGGCACTTTACTCTTTGAGATTCTTCCACATTGCTGCATGCATCAATAATTTATTCATTTTTAAAAACAACTTTATTAAAGTATGACTTACAAAAAATAAAATGTACTCATTTTAAGTGCACTATGATCTTAGACAAAATTATACACTGAGGTAACCACCCGTAATCAGTGTGTTCAATGTTTACAGTACCCCCAAAAGTTTCACTCTCCCCCTTCCTAATCCCCAGCCCAAAGCCATCACTGAGTCTGTCATCACAGATTAAATGTGTCTTTTCCAGGGTATCATAGCATTGAAATCATACAGTATGCATTCTCATATCTGGATTCTTTCAGCATGTCTCTGAGATTTGCCCATGTTATTGTTGTTGTATTAGAAGTTAACTCCTTTTTATTGCTCTGTAACATTCCATCACATGAATATATCATAATCTGTGTTCCATCCTCCTATTGATGGACATCTAGGTTATTTCCAGTTTGGGGCTATTATGGATAAATCTGCTGCATACATTCTTGTACAAGGCTTTTTTGTGAACACATATTTTCATTTCTTTTAGGTAAATATTTAGGAGTGAAATTGCTGGGGCGCCTGGGTGGCTCAGTCATTAAGTGTCTCCTTTCGGCTCAGGTCATGATCCCAGGGTCCTGGGATCAAGCTCCGCGTCGAGCTCCTTGCTCCGCAGGAAGCCTACTTCTCCCTCTCCGGCTCCCCCTGCTTGTGTTTCCTCTCACTGTCTCTCTCTGTGTGTCAAATAAATAAATAAAATCTTAAAAAAAAAAAAAAGGAGTGAAATTGCTGGGTCATAGAGAAGGTGCTATGTTCTTTTGTTGTTGTTCTTTATTGTTTTTTATTTTTTTTAAAGATGTTATTTATTTGAGAGAGAGAGCAAGAGAGAGAGAGCACAAGCAGTGGGGTGGTGGGGAGAAGGAGAAGCAGACTCCCCTGCTGAACAGGGAGCCTGCTTCGGGGCTCGATCCCGGGACTCCAGGATCTTGACCTGAGCCAAAGGCAGATGCTTAACTGACTGAGCCACCCAGCCACCCCCTTTACTGTTTTTAAATCACTTAATTCTGACTCTAATTCCCCTTCCACTCAATTAGTGAAAGATTATGTATCAGATATTATCCAGTGTCACCCTAGAGTTTTGGAATTGTATGTCCTCACGGCAGCAGAACGGACAGCTCTTAGAAGTCTTGCCAAGGCTAGAAACTCTGGTCCCTCCAGGCACCCTGGGGTCGTCCTCTCTACCATGTCACCACCTCCCCAGGGCCCACAGAGCAGGGCACAGGGGGCCACTGTCTGCAAGACCCAGAGACCTCTGATCCCTTTCCAATTTGGGAGACTAAGCACTAACTCTTCTTTTTCTCCCCAACCCCACAGCCCTCACTCACCACCCTCCCTCTCTGGGACACCCAGCAGAGTCTCTTCAATGCAGTTACGACTTTCACAAAAGGCAAGGAGAACTGTTGACCTCAAATGGCTTCTTCTTCCTGGGTCCTGCCAGCAAAAATACTCAAGCAAGGAAGCCTAAAGGGCCTCACCACTTTCACAGTATGGAGGAAGAAGGGAATACAAAAGTAAAACACCAACAATTATTTCAAGACATTAATTAGCCACCTTTTAAGCACCAGCATGGGTGTTTAACCTTCTCTGAGAACTTTGCACGTTGGATTACCTGAAGTTGTAATCTGAACGTCCTCTGTACTTCATTCTCTCTATGGAACATACTTTTCTCAAATTTCCTTTATTAGAGATTCTGCCCATTTCACCCGTGTGTGGGTTATTCAGGCTCACTAGGGTGACAAGGAACAGAGTCGTGCTCAAGTTGCATGGGTTTATGGAAGTTTGTCATCAGAACAGACTGGAAAGAAGAGGAGCTAGGTACAGAGGAGACAGCCCCCAGGGCAATGCTGTAACTCAGCAGGACAACATCCTCAAGCAGACCACACAGATTCTTTGTCTCTGAACAGGAGATACATACAGACACTCGGCAACAGTGGGCAAGCCCACAAGTGCGGAGTCACTAAAGAGAAAGCAGTAAGCAGAACCCAGGAGTACGTGGAATCTCAGAGTGAGGCAAAAGCATAGATAACACAAGTTAGGAGTAGATCAAAACCGTGCCTAAGCAAAAGCCAAGTAACCACTCCCCACCCCCCACCACAGGCACTGCTTCTTTTCCTAAACAAGAATGGGAAAGTATTCAAACTCTGTAAGATCAACAGTCCAAATGGGCACTGCTTGCTTGCTACTTGTATCTATTCTTCAAGTCTTCCTAAGCCACCTCATTAGTTCTGAGACATCACAGAACCTGACACTGGGAGTCTAGCAATGCCACGGGCTCGGAAAACATGAAAAAAAGAGCCAACTTTTGCAGACATAACATAGCAAACCCTCATGTTATGAAGGTGCTATTCAGCCAGCATGGCGCACCAGTCTCAAGGCTTCTACGTGTGGGAATTAGGCCAGATAATGAGTGTGCGGGTATGTTTTTTCATTTGTTAATCTTTGAATTTTATACTCTTTTGTGGTTAATCTTAAAATTGTACACTTTAAAAATCTTTACACATTTTTGTATTAGAAACATTTTATAATTTTTTAAAGTAAAAAGTTCCTAATTTTTAAAGAACCTATTTCCCTCCAGTTCTTTTGGATGCGCTCCATTTCTCTTTCTCAGAGAAGGCCGCAGCCTAGTAGAACAGTAATGAGGTTCCACCTCTCACCTCCAACATTACGTGAATTCTCACCTTTGGAAGCTGGGCTGCATCGTAGCCAGGCCAGGCCTGAGGCAGGTACAGCGTCCTGGCCTGTTGGCATCTTGTGGGCAGGGCTGCAGGAAGCTAATGGGGAAGGTGCAGGACGCCGGGGTAGCCACGAGCTACTATAACCCCCCAGGCCCTCAGGGATGTAAAGGGAACTGAATCTGAACTGATAATGTGAGAGTGGTTATGAGGCAGGAGGGGCTAACATGGGCCATGGGTAAAGGAAACTCAGATTGGTTTTGAGCAAGTCAAAGCAGTGAAATTGAGATGACATTAGCGGAGTACATGGCCAGGTGGTTCAACCATAGGAGCAGTGGAATGAGGCAGGGAGGTGCTTTATTACCCTAAGTGTGGAGGATCAACAAACTTCTGCATTTGAGGTGAAAACCAGAAAATTCAGTCTGTGTAGCTGAAGCAAGGTGCTTCTAGTTCCCAGGACATATTCCAAGTTCAGTGAGGCTCAGCTGTACAGCCTTCCCTGGGTCAGGTTCTTCATTATCCTGAGTACTCTCATGATCTATCATCTCTATCATGAGCTAATCCCATGACTAGAGATGGATTAAAATGAATCCCCAGAAATTTCAACAAGGAATGTGTGCTACCAATATGGACAAAATTGAACCACCTCACTGAGAAATATAGAAGATGTAACAAAGATTTTCCTTGACTGAAGTTTAAAAAATGTCATTTTCCCCAAATTAATTTATATTAGCATGATTGTAATCAACATCCCAATGTGATTTGGAACTAAATTATTTTAGAGTTCACCTTAAACAATAAATACATGAAAATGCCAAGTAAATATGTGAAAATAAAGAACGATGAAAAGAAATTAGCCTTATTGAGATTGGAAAACATCTTATAAACCTGTAGTAATTCTAAATATGATTGAGGCACAAAAATCAACAAGCATTAACAATGTAGTAGAACAATTATGTCAGAAAAAGACCACATTCTATATAAGAATTGAACACTTTCTAAAGGAAGCATCCCAAATTATTGGGAAAAAATATTTTAGATATGTTAAAAGCTTTGTTGAGGTATGTTTAATAATTTAAATTCTCTCTTTATATTATATAATTAGGTCAAGCCAAGGTTAACCATAAAATGATAAAAGAACACATAGGGTTGTCAAATCTCTGGGCATGGGTGTCTTTTTAAATGAAACTTTTTAAACTAAAAAGCAGTGAGTTACATCACATACACACACACACACAGACACACACACACACACACACACACACACACACAAAACCCCACCCAATCAACAGATTCAACATTACAAATAAATAAATACAAATTTTAAGACAGTAAATAAATAAAAGAGGAAACAAATATTCCCAGCAAAATAAAAAAAGACAAAGGATTAATAAGTACATTGAAAACTCACTAAAATCAATTCTAAAAAACCAGCTGATAAATGGACAAAAGATAGGATCACAAAATATACAGTTGTATGTGACTAACAAAATATATGAGATTCAAGTCTCTCTAGTAATCAAGGAAAAGCAAATTTAAAAATAAAGATAACAACTTTGTAAATCAAATTAGGCAGTACTTTAAATAAATAAATTCATTGTTGGCATGGTTCCCTTGTCTGTACCTGCTGACAGTCCAGTTCAGTATAATAACCCTCTTAAAAATAATCCAAAGCATGGAAAAATTCTTTTGCACAAAAATATCTTCAGCAGTAATTTTGGAAACAACCAAAATATCCAACAACAAGAGAATTATTGAGTAAACCATGATATAAGCACTCAGAAAAATATTATAAAGCTACATTTATGAATAGTTTTTTTAAATAAAGAATGTATATATTATGTTACTCATGAAATTGGATACATACCATATATAATTGTCTTCTATATGTGGAAATAGATTGAAATGAAACTAATATATATTAAAATGTTTTCCCCAGTTTTATTGACATATTATTGATATACAACATGTAAGATTAAGGTGTACAACATGATGATTTGATACACAAATATAGAGTTGACCGTTGAACAACATGGAGGTTAGACCCCCTGCACAGTCAAAAATCCATGAATAACTTTTGGCTCCCCCCAAAACTTAACTAGTAATAGCCTACTGTTGACCAGAAGCCTTACCAGTAACATAAACAGTTAATTAACATATATGATATATATGTATCATATACCATATTCTTACAATAAACTAGATAAAAAGAAAATATTAAGAAAATCATAAGGAAGAGAAAATACATTTATAGTACTATACTGTATCAAAAAAAATCCACGTATAAATGGACCCACACGTTTCATACCTGTGTTGTTGGGTCAACTGTAGCACTTTTTTTTTTAAACCATGCACAGTTGTCTCACTTTTTAAAATTTCTATTATTTTTTTGTTTACTTTTTTTGAGAGAGAGAGTGGGGGAGGGGCAGCGGAAAAGGGAGAAAGAGAATCTCAAGCAGGTTCCATTCCCAGGGCAAAGCCCTATGCAGGGCTGATCTCACAACCCTGAGATCATGACCTG